>NW_022437107.1:353436-384743 GCF_009761245.1 Sapajus apella
AAGAAAGAAAGAAAGAAAGAAAGAAAGAGAAAGAAAGAAAGAAAAAGAAGGAAGGAAGGAAGGAAAGAAAGAGAAAGAAAGAAAGAGAAAGAAAAAAGGAAGGAAGGAAGGAAGAAAGGAAGGAAGGAAGGACGCTGGAAAAGATATACCATACCAAAAAAAAAAAAAAAAAAAAAAAAACAAGAGTGCTTATATTAATATCAAATAAAGTAGACTTCAAAGCAAAGAAAATTGCCAAGAGAGACATTACATAATGACAAGAGGGGTCTACATATCAAAAGGACATAGCATAAATGTGTATGCACCAAACAAAAGAGCTTCAAAATATGTAAAAGAAAAACTGATAGCACTGAGATAAGAAATAAACAAATCTTCCTGTGGAATGGTCATGTAAGAAAATGAAAATAAAATTTTAAAATAAGCAAACAACAAAAAAAGAAATAAACAAATCTATACAGTCAGGACTTCAACAACCCTCTCTAGCAATTGATAGAACTACTAAACAAACGAACAAAAAAAAATCACCAAAGATATAGAAGACCTGAAAAAGACCACCAGCCATCAGGATCCAAGAGACATTTACAGAACACTCTACCAGCAACAGCAGAATACATATGCACAATAACTAAAATGTGAAAGCAACCCAAGTGTCCATCAACAGATGAATGGCTAAGCAAAATGCGTTATATACATAAAATGAAATATTATTCAGCTATACAAACGAATGAAGTCCTAATACACACTAAAACATGGGTGACCCTTGAATACATTGTTCTAAATGAAATAAGCCAGACAAACAAGCACAAAAGAACAAATATTGCATAATTCCACTTATATAAAATATCTAGAATAGGCATATTCAGAGAGACAGAAAGTAGACTGCAGATGACCAGAGGCTGAGGGCAGGGAGGAACGGGGAGGTATTGCTTAATGGGCACAGAGTTTATTTTCAGGGTGTTGAAAAAGTTTTGGAAACAGGTAGTTTTTAAAAAGGACTCCTGGACAGAGCCAATCTGCAAGGACTGGTAAAGACGTTTCACTCGCTCACTCTCCGTCCCCTTTGTCTCCCATCATTTGTTTGTTTTGTATGTTGTTGATTTTAGTTCCTATCGTTCAAAGAAATATTCAGGCTCAGGCGTTGAGAGGGAGCCTGGCTCTCACGAGCTGGCCTTCAGGGTGATAAGAGTGAAAAGACTTGCTGAGAACAAATAGCAGGTGTGCATTCATCTGTGCCAGGCATGACCTGGGCCCCTGGACCCCTTGCTGTTCCGAAGCCCTGGGCTCCACCAGTGCTCTCCAGAGCAGCCAGCCCTACAACCCAGAGCTAGGTCCTATATCAACTGTCTCAGCCTGGCCAACATGCTGCTGAAGAGAGCAAGTGCCCAGCTCCCAGGGTGGGTAGGAAGAGGGCACCCCCTGGGCCTGCCTGTGAGGGTGGCTTCTCATGCCTCCAGAGGAGACTCCCACGGGCCCTGGATACCTGTCCCTGAGCCTCCTGGGCTGTTGCTGAAGAGAGAGGAAGGGGTAGGCACACCCCTGGGGTAGCTGGCACCCCCAGGCTTGGAGAACCCCCTCCCATGTCCTGTGTGCCTTCCACCCACACTGTCCACGACAGTGACCAGGAGATATAGGCGCCTGCTGAACATTTGAAACATGGCAGGTCCAAGTGAAAATGTGCTGTGAGGGCAAAGTACACACTGGATTTTGAATGCTTTGTAAGAAAAAAAAGGATGTAAAATGTCTGGTTAATAACTGTTACATGGCTAGTCACAGTGGCTCACACCTGTAATCCCAGGACTTTGAGAGGCTGAGGTGAGAGGAACACTTGAGACCAGGAGTTTGAGACCAGCCTGGGCAACAAAGGGAGAGCCCATTTCTACAACAGGAACAAAAATGTTAGCCAGGTGTGGTGGCACGCGTCTGTGGTCCCAGCTACTCTGGAGGCTGAGGCAGGAGAACGATCACTTGAGCCCAGGAGGTGAAGGCTGCAGTGAGTTGAGATCACACCACTGCACTCCAGCCTGGGTGACAGAGACTCCATCTCTGAAATAAATAAAAATAATAATTGGCCAGGCATGGTGGCTCACGCCTGTAATCCAGCACTTTGGGAGGCTGAGGAGGGCAGAATACGAGGTCAAGAGATCAAGACCACCCTGGCCCAACATGGTGAAATCCGTCTGTACTGAAAATACAGAAAGTAGCTGGGGATGGTGGTGTGCACCTGCAGTCCCAGCTACTCAGGAGGCTGAGGCAGGAGAAACGCTTGAACTTGGGAGGTGGAGGTTGCCGTGAGCCGAAATTATGCCACTTCACTCCAGCCTGGCAACACAGCAAGACTCCATCTCAAAAAAAAACCAAAGGTCAGGCACAGAGGCTCATGCCTGTAATCCCAGCACTTTGGAAGGCCGAGTTGGGTGGATCACCTGAGGTCAGGAGTTCAAAACCAGACTGGCCAAGAAGGTGAATCACTTGAGCCCCGGAGGTGGAGGTTGCAGTGAGTCGAGATCTTGTCATTGTACTCCAGCCTGGGTGACAGAGTGAGACTCCATCTCAAAATTAAATAAATAAATGAGTACATATTAGAGCAATGATATTTGGAGTATATTTGGTTAAAATCTATAAGATGAATTGTACCTGCTTCTTTCTACTTTTTAGATACGGCCCTAGGAAAGCTGAGTGTGCATATGGGCTCCACAAGCTGCTGGACTCGGTGGCCCCCTGGGCACTCTGAGGTCACACTATGAGCCCCCAGACAGGACCCTCTGCTCCTGGCTGTGGGCAGAGTGGCACCCCATTCTCCACCTGGAAGGCTGCATCTCCAATATAGCCTGCCAGTCTGCAGTGCCATCACCCCAGCTTACGGCGATGATGAGGCTGGGGTTTCTAAAATGTCTTTCAAAGGGCAGCAGAACCTGGCTCAGACCCAGCTGCTGGGCCACAAAAGCCTCCCCCTGGCCCTGCCAGCCCCACTGGGGCCTCTCACCTGCACCTGACCCGCTCCTGGGAGTGGGTATCTACACCTCCTTCCTGCATAAAATTAAACCATTTTTGGCCAGGCATGGTGGCTTGCAAGAGTGAAACTCTGTCTCAAAAAAAAAAAAAGAAAAGAAAAAATTCATCCATTTTAGGTGTGAATCAATGATTTCTAGCTAATGTATGCAGTTGCAACGCTTACCACAATCCAGTTTTCAGGCACTTCTGTCGCCTCACCCCATCCCCATCCTGACACCCACTTTCCGTCTGTGGACGTCCTTCTCTCAGCACTTGATGCAAATGGCATCTGATCATTCGTAGCCTTTTGCGTTTGGCTTCTCTCACTTTGCGTGACCTTTAAAAGGGGTGTCCATGCTGTGGCATATTTTTTTTTATTGCAAATGATTTATTCCTCTCAGAGAAGGCAGCTGCACTTGTTCCTGAACTTGTAAGGGGGATGTTTTAATTTGGGAGACAGGATGCCCCTCCTCCTGAAGCCCATTCTGAGCGCGCCCTCCCCAGCCCTGGTCAGCGAACCTCTCTATGGACAGGTCAGCCTTGCAACTCTCCCTCATGCACATGGAGATCGTCACACTTACTGTCAGATCTGATTCTGGAGAGGAAAGGAAATGCCAGTTTCGTGTCACTATTTTGAATGGAAAGACCGTGAGACTCCAAAATAGCTGCTCCCCAGCCCAGTCCCATGTCCTGCACTGATGTCTCCAGGTGTGGCCCTGGATGTCTGTGTGTTTAAAATTCCCGTAGGACAGAGTTGACAATGGAAACTTTGTTTTCTGCTTAACTCTTACATTTCCTCTTATTTTTTCAATTGAGAACTAATATTTGAGTTAGAAATTATGACATTCCTGGCCAGGTGCGGTGGCTCATGCCTATAATCCCAGCACTTTGGAAGGCCAAGGTGGGTGGTTCACGAGGTGAGGAGTTCAAGACCAGCCTGGCCAACATGGCAAAAACCCCATCTCTATTAAAACTACAAAAATTAGCTGGGCGTGGTGGCAGGTACTCAAGAGGCTGAGGCAGAGAATTGCTTGAACTCAGCAGGCAGAGGTTGCAGTGAGCCGAGTTCACGCCACTGCACTCTAGCGTGGGTGACAAAGCAAGACTCTGTCTCAAAAAAAAAAAGAAATTATGACATTCCCAAGTTCTACTTCAATCTTTTTTTCCTTTCTATGTGACACACATGGCTTATTTAATAATTGTTTAGCAACAGTACATCTGTCTCACAATTGGCCTAATGGATTAACAGTTTGTTTTGATTACTCAAATAATTGTGCGTGGATGATCAATTGGCCTGTTAGCAATGTGGCTTCTTTCTTAACTATATGCACTCTGACAATAGGCCTCTTACACGTGGCTGTGCGTTCACTGTGTGGATGGGATGGAATCCGAAGGTCCCGTCCTCCTGACTCAAGCAGCATATGTGGTTTCCCAGTAATCTCTGTGGCGAAAAACCTGAGAGAACAAAAGGCCCAAAACATTCAGTGTCATGAGTGGACACTTCCAATTCCGGTTTGCACTTTTTTGGTCAAGGAGTATGTTTGCGCATGCGTAGAGAGGAGAATCTATGATACACACACATGCTATTTTTGCACTGACACCCAGGGTATTAAATACACATTAAAAATAGAAAAGCTGACATTTGGAGCTCATCTTTCTGCCTCTTATGCTGCCCCTAGGATGCCGCCAGGATGCAAACGTGGAAACCAACACTTTAACAAGAAAAGGAAATTCCCTTATAGATGTAGTTTGCGAAGACATTTTGTCTGTTTATTTTTCTTTTATGCATCCACCAGATAGATCATGCTTTGAGGGCTTTTTTGTGATGCCTTACAAGCAATGTACTCTGGTTTTTTGTCTTGTGGATTTTTTTAAGACAGAGCCTTGCTCTGTCACCCAGGCTGGAGTGCAGTGGCATGATCGTGGCTCACCGCCACCTTCACCTCCTGGGTTCAAGCGATTCTCATGCCTCACCCTCCCGAGTAGCTGGGATTATAGGCATGCACCGTAATACCCCACTAATGTTTGTATTTTCTTTTTTTTAAATTTTTTTATTTTTTTTAATTAATTTATTTTTTTAGAGTCAGGGTTTCTCCTTATTAGTCAGGCTGGTCTCGAACTCTGAACCTCAGGCGATCTGCCTGCCCCGGCCTCCCAAAGTGCTGAGATTACAGGCGTGAGCCACCGCGCCTGGCCCAATTTTTGTATTTTCAGTAGACAGGGTTTTGCCATGTTGGCCAAGCTGGTCTCAAACTTCTGACCTCAAGCAATCCTACTGCCTCAGCCTCCCAAAGTGTTGGGATTACAGCCACGAGCCATCGCACCCAGCAGCAATCCACTCTGTTTATTTGCATGGTGGTTGTTCTTAAGATCCACACTCATATTTGTTTACTTGTATTTGTTTCATAAATTTAACAGTTGTCTATTTCTTTTCTACCACAAAAAGAATTTCACAAATTCTCAATCCCCTCCCATTGTCTCTCACTCCTGTATGTGCTGTGCCTCACTGGGAAGGTTTCATGTATACTTATGATGAGCAGGCTCACAGCACTGTCTCTTACCCTGGGTATTATGTAAAGAGATACCCATTCCTTTGAGAATGAAAAAAAGAGAATTTCAGTATTTTTGTTTTCATTTAATAATAAAAGAAGTTGAACATTGTTTTCATGGCTGCTAAAAATTTATAAATATATATGTAGAGAATGGGTCTTGCTCTATTGCCCAGGCTGGAGTACAGCGGTGTGATCTCAGCTTACTGTAACCTCTGCCTCCTGGGCTCAAGTGATCCTCCTGCCTTAGCCTCCCAAGTACCTGGGACCACAGGCATGCACCACCATGCTTGGCTAATTTTTCAATATTTTTGTAGAAATGGGGTCTCACTATATTGCCCAGGCTGATCTTGAACTCCTGGGCTCAAGCAACCCTCCCGCCTCAGCCTCCCAAGGTGCTGGGATCACAGGCTGAGCCCTGCCAGGCCTCAATGCACATTTCTGGCTCTGAGCTGTCTGTTGATAGCCTTTGTCATTTCCTTCTTCATTTTCCTTTTTATTGTCTGTCATGTAATACTTGTTGATTGTAGAAATTAGTAAAAACAAAGAAACTAGAAGGTAGAAAAAAGTGGCAGGCATCTAAATACCCAACATAGAACCACATTACATGTTTCACCCTGTGGCCTTTCAAGTTTCTCTCAGATGTCTACCACATGGACCTGATGTGGAAATTTCCACACTCTAAATGGTGATGCTACACATTCAGACACTGAGACAACCTCATAAATTTCCTTCAGGTATTAATTTTAAGAAATGCTCCTTGAATAAACCTCCATGCTCCAATGTTGACATGGAAAGGAAACATTCAGAGTAGAGGAACAGCTTTCATTGAAATCTTGATTTTGTTCTGAAATTAACCTTAGGAATGACATGATCCTTTCCAAATCAGCACAGACAGGGCTACCGTCCATCCTCCTCTGCTGGATGTGGCTTCAGGATTTTCCCATCTTTACTTCTTTTTAAGTTTGAGAAACATAAAGGTTTGCTTATGATCTCTTGGATTATTTTAAACTATTTGTTGTGTTAACAGACACTGGAAAGGATAAGAAAAAAGAAATTTTAATTCCTCCAAACAGTTTTATGTTAGGTGATTATTTTTTAGTTCTTTACTTCATTTATATCATACATAGAAAAACAATCATAGAACTCATCTGAAATACCTACAGTCAACAGTAACAGGATCACTTGAGGCCAGGAGTTGAAGACAAGTCTGGGCAACACAGTGAGACCCAGTCTCTAAAAAAATACAAAAATTAACCAGGTGTGGTGGCTTGCACCTGTGGCCCCAGCTACTCCTGCTCGGGGCCACTGAGGTGGGAGAATCACTTGAGTTTGAGGCTGCAGTGAGCCATGATCCCACCAGAGCACTTCTGCAAGACTCTGTCTCTAAAAAGAAAAAGAAAGCTACTGTTATTTATTTTTGTTTGCTTCCTTCCTTCTTTGTTATCCCCTTTTATTCCTTTCTTCTTCTCTCTTTCACTTTGTCCCTGCCTCTCTCCCCTGCTCTCCTTCTTTCTCTTTAAGATGGACCTGAGAAGGCAGACGCTCCCCGGCCGCATGGTGGCTAAAGGGCAGGGTCCAGACATCTGGGATACTATGAAGTCTGGTTTGGGGTCTTTCAATGTGGGGTTGATTAGGACTAGGATAAGGGTCACAATATAGCAATTCAGAAGTGTCAAACACAGCAAGGCAAAAGTTCAGAGAGCCCTAGGGATAAATTTGTTTCTGCTTTCTACTGAAGAATTGATGGGCCTTTCCGGAAGTTGCTGGAATAAACGATGAAGTTGTCTCAGGGCTGTGCTGGGAAGGCAGCTCAAAAGCTCCGGCCGCTGGCGAGGACGCTGAGTCCAGCCACAGGCGTGGCCTTGGAGCCCCTTTGTGGTCCGAGGACAGTGCCGGTGCGGGGTCGGGGGACGATCCATGCAGTTTCAGCCCCCGGGCAGTTCACCTGCTCCCCTTGCTGGATAATCATTTGGGGATCATTTGCAGGGCCGCACCTGCACAACAGCATTTTAAATCAAACACTGGGCCGGGAACAGTGGCCCATGCCTATAACCCCAGAACTCTGGGAGCCCGAGGCAGATGGATCACTTGAGGTCAGGAGTTCAAGACCAGCCTGGCCAACATGGTGACACTCCATCTCTACTAAAATACAAACATTAGCTGGGCATGGTGGCACATGCCTGTAATCCCAGCCACTCGGGAGGTTGAAGGAGAATCACTTGAACCTGGTAGGTGGAGGTTGCAGTGAGCTGAGATAGAGTCACTGCATTCCAGTCTGGATGACAGAGCGAGACTTCATCTCAAAAAAATAAATAAATAAAAATAAATAAGTCAAACACTGGGCTGGGCGTGGTGGCTCATGCCTATAATCGCAGTGCTTTGGGAGGCTGAGCTTAAGGCCAGAAGTTCCAGACCAGCCTGGGCAACACTGCAAGGCCCCGTCTCTACAAAAAACACACACAACCCTAGCTCACTGCATCCTCAAACTCCTGGGCTCAAGCAACCCTCTCACCTCAGCCTCCTGAGCAGTCCGGACTACAGGCATGCCACCATCCCAGCTCATCAGCAGCATCCCGGTCATCAGATAGGTCTAAAGAAAAAGAAATCGGCAGTGTCCTATGAGGCTTGTGAGAGTGAGGCCACCTCCACCTGGGCTCCAGCAGCTCCCTGCCACCTTCCAGCCTCTAGCTCAGTGATGGCCCAGTGCAAAGAGCAGCTCCCGCCACAGCCCTGGCACCGCTTAGGGACATCAAGACAGGGAGGCTTCCATTTCAGATGCCTGCCCTGTTGTGGTTTCTGCTCTTAAAAAATCACCTAATGGTTAGTCTAGTTGCCCAGGAACAAAAGATTACAACGAAGGGAACCTGGGTGAGTTTCAAAGGAAACTGATCAAGGGACAGGCGCTCTGGTCAGCATCTTCCCTGCTGCAGCCACTTCGAGGGTAAATCGCACACAGGACCAGCCACAGACCACACTCTCTTGGCTATCCCAAGCCCACAGCGGGGATAGACCTGGCCCCTCGCTGACAGCATCCCTACCCCAACCCATAGCATGCCCCTCATGAAGGCTTTACGCTATGGTGGGGGTATTCAGTGATTCATGCAGGTCCCTAGGTGAGCCCCAGAAGGTCATGGGACCCAGGCCTGCCTTCCACACCCTCATCCCCAGCCCAGGCCTGAGGCTCTCCACAGATGCTGCCCCTTTGGGAATGGGAGCAAATGGGAACTGGAAAGAGTCCATCTCAGGCCTTCCAGAGCAGGATGGGTCTCCTCCAAAAGGTGGCTTTTAATGCCTCGGGGGTCACAGACCCTTGGAGAGCTGAACAAATTGGCCATCTCAGAATATTTACTTTGTCACCTACAAACACAATTCTGAATACGCTTACCCCACACACCAGCATGAATGTGATTTCACAAACTGAGCTCCATGGGCCTCAAGTCCAGACTGGTCCTCAAGGTAGACTTACTCCTGAGGACTGTTCATGGGCCCCTCAGACCCTAGAGGAGGCAGTGCAGGAGGAAGGGGCCACCAGCGAGTCCTGGGCCTCCTCAATCAGACCAGCAGTCGGCAGCCTGGCAGCTGGTGGAGAGGAAGTTTTTACTCAGCCATGAGCTGCTGGCCAGTTCCATTGGGGAGACAGTCAGGGGCTTGGACATGGAATCGGTTCACTGCTAGACAGCCCAGATCCCAGCAATGAGAATGTCTGCTCATCATGATGACAATCCTCAGGGCAGCTGGGCCACGTGCTGGACAGCCCAGCACTCAGCAGGGGTTAGGCCAATGGTGCACAGGACAGGCTCATCCTGGGAAAAGGACGTCCCTGACATTTAGCCAGCCTGAAAGTATTCTGGAAGGAGGGCAGAAAACCTGCCTCAGCCAGGGCCTCCCAGGGCATCGCAACAACATGAAGACAGGAGTATGTGGGAGGGAGCTGAGAAGAGGCTGGGGGCTCTGGGCCAGGGAGGCAGGGGAGGGCCTGGGGCTGGAGGTGTCTCAGGACAGAGGAAGCTGGGCTTCATTGGTAGCCCCACTGGCCCTGAGTGCTCCCCACCTCCTGCCCTGCCGATTGTCAGCCAAGCGTTCTAGAAAGAACACCGTGAAATCAGAGCACGCCGGCGAATGCCATGGAGAGTTCATGGCAACAGCAAAACCTCAGACAGCTCAGTGTCAGAAGGCAGAACCAGCTCTGTGACCTTGGGGACAGGACTGCCCTCTGCGGGACAGATAGGGATGAGCCTGTGCCTGCCACCCACCCAGCAGCGCCTGAGCTGAACCCCCTGCTCCACCATGAACAAACATCTGGCATCAACTCACTCACCGCTCCCCCCCATTCTGCTTTAGTAGAGAAGAACCTGGGTCAGGCTGATCACGGGCTATGCTGACCCTTACATCACCGGGAGACTGACAGAGGCGGCAGCATGAGGAAGTGGACCCCAGAGAGCACAGGTGACAGAAGTCCCGGGAGCCAGAGGACGGGGCTGGACTTTGACTTGTAGCACCTGATTTCAGATGCTGGGTTGGCCACAGGCCAGCCGCTCAATCTTGGACAAGTGACTCCACACCCCTGGGCTCCCTCTCACTTTTTCAAAACTGGTGGCTGTAGGCACTGAATGAGTTAAAGTACCAAGTGCTCAGATCTGGGACAAACACAAGTAGTTCTCCAGGGCTGGTTCTCCTGATAGAGAATGTCCTTGCTGTGGAGGTAATGAGAGAACTTCATTAACCTTTGGGGATCCCGCGTCCTCGCAGTTCCATCCTGAGGCCGCCTGGGATGCCGCTGCGGCACCTTTGTCAGGCCCCAGCAGGAGCATGTAATGAACTCCAAGTCCTCAGACCCAGATCCCTTTAGTAGAACTACTAGGATGAATGCTGCCCACACTGGCATGTGCAGCGGATTCCCCTGGAGAGTGTTCAAATAACATAAAACAAAACTATTCTTGAAAAAAAATTACATTTACACTAAAGTGCTTCTTCCCCTGGAGGCCAGGGGAGGCCCCTCTTTAGGCCCAGATTCTATTCTAGGACCATGATATTTCCATGAAGAGGAGGCAAAACTGCTTCAGAGACCCCACCCCTGCCCAGGGGAAGCCTGGGCCTGAGACCCCTTCAGTGGGGGTCTGAAGCCTCGGTCTTCCTGGAAATGCTTTTATACTGCTTGGTCTTTGAAATATTTCCATTTTGAGATGTTCTTCTCTGAAAATTCCTCCTCGTTCAGAGCCTGCCTGCAGCCAGCCCTAGAGTGTGGAGGTCACCAACGGTCTTGGTACAGGGACACCACCTGTGTTTCAGATGAGTGGACAGTTTTCTGTCATTTTCCCTGCACTTTTTGTCTCCTCTCCTTGTTTAGATTATTTTTGCTTATTCCTTTCTATTTCTGCACGTTCTCATTTTTTCTTTTCTTTTTTGAGACAGGATCTCGCTCCGTTACCCAGGCTGGAGTGCAGTGAAGCAACGATAGCTCACTGCAGCCTCCACCTCCATGGCTCAAGTGATCCTCCCACCACAGCCTCCCAAGTAGCTGGGACCACAGGTGCGCACCACCACACCCAGACAATTTTTGTTTGTTTGAGTTTTTTTGGTAGAGATAGGGTCTCATCGTGTTGCCCAGGTTGGTCTCGAACTCCTGGGCTCAAGCAATCTGCCTGCCTCGGCCTCGCAAAGTGCTGGGATTACAGGCATGAAGCAATGCACCCCACCTGGCTAATCCTTTTCTTTTCTTCCTTTCTGCAGATCAAAGGCCTTCTCTGCTGCTCACTGCAGTACTGTGCTTCCTGCCTTCCCTGACCTGGGAGCCTCTGCAGGCCAGAACCCCAATACACCTGAACTGCCTTCCCTCCCTGTGGCTGGAACTTCCTTCCAGACTGTGCACCTGGCCTGGCTTCCAGAGGCCTTGGGTGATTCCCTGGGTGAGGTCCATTCCTAGCCTTGCAGGTTTTAACTTCGCTGCTTTGGCCAGAAGCCCACAATCTGGCAATATTCAGTGCTGTGGCACTTCTGTGCAGATAGTTTTAAACTTTGGTTCAGTTCATTGCTGATTCATTTGATGTCTTAAGGACGGTGGAGCCCCAAGAATAAAATGATAATAAGTGAGGACTTCCGGTTCTGGTTCTGCATGTAAGAAGCTTGGAAGACATCCTTCAGTAGATGTGTAGCACTAAGTTCCCTGCAGCCTACTCCTGAGGAAATCATTTCCAAGTTGGGCTTTTCGAACCCCAAGCTTGGCCAGGCCACATCCCCTCTCCCCAGAGGCCCTGCCACCTCCCCTCACTCTTGTATCTCCACCCTCGCCTCTGGTTTGCAGCGGAGGCTACTCCCTGTACCAGTGTCACCTGCTGTTCACATAGCATGTGGCCACACCTTCTGGTCAGTGCTCTGACTCACCTGCCCGTGTCCGGTCATTCTTCTGTGGGCCATGTCTTCAGGATGATCCTTTGCTGGTTCCTTGTCCCTAAATTATCTCCAAAGGTGAGTTTTTCCCAAACCAGGTTTTCCCAGGATATTTCGAGGGCTGTGTTCTAGGCTTGTGCAGGTTTTGTTATAATTCAAGTTTGGGATATGGTCATTTTCCTCACTTGAAAAGAATACATGAGGCTGTGTATAGTGGCTGGAGTCTGTAATCCCAGCACTTACGAAGGCTGAGGTGGGAGGACTGCTTAAGCTCAAGAAGTCAAGTCTGCAGTAAGTTGGGATCATACCACTGCACTCCAGCCTGGACAACAGAGTGAGACCCTGTCTCAAGGAGGCAAAAAAAAAAAAATAAGATATCATGTGTGAGAGAGGTTATAAAGGAAAGGTATAACCAATAAATAGAAAGACTCCCCGTAGAAAGCAGGACACACCATGTCCTCGGGTGGCCTCTGTGCGCCTGAGCCTGGGTCGGCCTCTCAAGGGTGCGACCACTGGCCTTGGAGGTGAGCATAACCCCTGAACAACCCCCACGCTTCATTCTTGTCCTTGGTGTGAACTGTTTCCTTGCTGCTTGTTGTGGTTTTCTTTTGTGTTGTGGCCTGAAAGAACACACGAGAGGACCTCGTGTGCCCCCCGCTTCCTCTGTGCACAGTCTGGTGCCTGCCTCACCCTCGGCCAAGAGGCCAGCCTCTGCACTCATGCCTTTGTCATGTCATCTTCCCTGTGATCAGACACTAAACTCAGGAGACACCAAGACTGGCGGCTTGGCTTTACACCCAAACCATCTTGGTGCTTCACAGACAGCCAGATCCCTCACCTCATCGCCAGAGATGGCAACCACACAAGAGAGGCCCTGGAAATACCAGGTACCGTGGTGTCCTTGACCTTTAATTAGCTCCACATTTTCTATTTGCTACGAACTGAAGAGCTAACCTGCTGACCTGTTTATGCAGCCCACAGAGTGGAAAAAGTTCTAAAATCTAAAAGTAAAGCTCGGAAGCTAATTTTGTATATGCAAAATGTACAAGGTATGAATAAACTGTTATATTAATAAAATGCCCTAGAATTCGTACTCTTTCCAGAGGGAATGGGAAGGCCTGGGGCCGCATCCATGTCCTGGCTGTGCTGTGCTGTGTGCCCCCAGGGAAATGCCTACCAAATCGGTCTGGGTCACACCCCACGAGGGGTTACTTCTCCTCTGAACTCTTCCATTGCCAGCTACTGTCATCATTTAACCAGGCCATCGGGTCACCTAGGGGTAGATGGTGTCTGCTTTTCTGCCATGCTTGTCTGGAGACTCAATTTAAGTTAAAAGCTAAAAACTGTATCTCTAACAGAGGACCATCTCAAAGCCAGGGTGGAAAGAGCCGGATTGGACACTCAGCAAATGACACCACAAGGACGTGGCTGGTGGTGCAGACATCTTTGCACCAGTCAACGTTACCCATGAGACTGTGCCCAGGAGCTGAGTGAGGGTTTCTAGGACTCTCAAGAGGGAATAGAAGGAAGAAACTCCCCACAACTCCATGGCTGGCTGGGACACAAATTCACATTCAGGAAGGCACAGAGGAGAGCGTCTTGTCACAGCTGGAATCCTAGCTGAAGGGGTGGAGACTGAGTCGCAATCTGGCTGCGGCTTATCTGCATTTCCATTTTGCCTTTCTACAGAATAATGACAAGAGAGCCTCCCCACTGGTGGGCTGTGTGTTTTCAATTAGTTAATATGTGCAAAGAGCATCAAACAGTGCAGCACCATATGTGAGCTCATGCTGTGGCCCCTCATCTTCATTTAGTGCCACTGGAGACCTCGAGGAAGAGGATCCCTTTGAACTTTGGTGACTAACATCTATCCATCTCAGCTCTGTCCTGGAGGTCAGCTGAGATCGTGGGTAAGTGCTTTGCCAAGGCCACTCACTGCTAGCATGGGGCAGGCTCTGAAATCATTGCAGTGTGTTTCCATAGCCTCTCTGGAACGACATCCGCTTACTGCCGCAGCTCCATGCTCCTGCTGGAGCCCATGCCTATCTGGACACCCCTCCCTGCTGGAGGACCTAACATCCTGCCTGTTTTGCTTCGAGTTCCTCAACATAGAATCTCTGCTCCCAGGAGCAGCGTGGGGGAGTAAATGGCCGTGGCTGAGCTTCACTCCATGTGGTTAGACCTGAAGGTGAACTCCAGGCAATAGAACCAGAGTGGGCCCTGGAGATCTGGGTCCCAGTCCCCCTCTGAGAGCCACTACCAGGCACATTGCTAAGTGATCCACAAAACTGAAGTGTCTGTCAGAGTGCTTCAGAGTGTATCAGGGTGGATTTTAAATGTAGGAGAACAACAGCGAGAGGATCCCTTCTTGAGGCCCTTGCAGTAGTTCAGGTGAGACAGACCAAAGCAGGAGCCCTGGAGGTGGTGGGGGCGACAGATTCAGACATGGACCAGATAGGACATGCGAAACAGGGTTAAGGTCTGGTCCTCCAGGTAAGCCTGGCACTTTTGCTGAAACAAGGAACACTGCTGGAGGGTCATATTTTTTTGAGGAGTATCAGTAATTCTATTTCGAACATGTTCAATTTGAAATGAACCACAGACATCTGATATGGTTTGGATTTGTGTCCCCACCCAGATCTCCTGTTCAACTGTAATCCCCAGTGTTGGAGATGGGGCCTGGTAGGAGGTGATTTGATCATGGGGGCGGAGTTCTCATGAAAGAGTTAGCATCATCCCCTCGATGCTGTTCTCCTATTCGTGAGTGAGTGAGTTCTGGAGGGAGCCAATTGTTTGAAAGTGTGGGGCACCCCCTCCTTCCCTCTCTTGCTCCTGCTCCTGCCATGTGCCACACCTGCTCCCGCTCTGCCTTCTGCCATGAGTGAAAGCTCCCTGAGGCCTCCCCAGAAGCAGACGCTGCCAGGCCTGTGTATTGCCTGTAGAACCCTGAGCCAATTAAACCTCTTTTCTTCATAAATTACTCAGTCTCAGGCCCTTCTTCAGCAGTGTGAGAATGGACTAATACAACATCCAAGCATGATGTGTGTGAGGCAGTTGGCTGCTTGAGCTTAGGTCCACAAAAACAGGCTGGAGACAGTGGCTTGGAAAGTCAGCAAGCAGATGGAATTTAAAATCATGTCTCAATACCTTCATTTGAGGAGGGTGAAGAGATCAAAAGAAGGGTCCAAAGCCGGAGTCTGCAGCACTGCCACTGCAAAGGTGAGAAAGTGAGACCCAGGGAGGCCCCCTGAGAAAGGCTGAAGACTAGGAAATGCTATCTCAAGCCAAGTGGGAAAAGGGCTTCAAAGAGAGGATGAGATCCACCAGAAGCTGGGCAGGGTGTGGGAGGGTGGTCCAGTGTCCCGTGGGTGTTCACAGTGGGACATCCTTGTCATAAAGGATGGCATATCACAAAGGATGCTTCCAGGTTCAAGTACAGGAAAGCCTTGCCAAAGTGGCTTAAACAACAGGATGTTGGCCAGGTGTGGTGGCTCATGCCTGTGATCTCAGCACTTTGGGAGGCTGAGGCAGGTGGATCACCTAAGGTCAGGAGTTCAACATCAGTCTGGCCAGCATGGCAAAACCCCATCTCTACGAAAAAATACAAAAATTCGCTGGGCATGGTGGCACACGGCTGTAGTCCTAGCTACTTGGGAGGCTGAGGCAGGCGAATCACTTGAACCCGGGAGGCGGTGGTTGCAGTGAGATGAGATCGCACCACTACACTCCAGCCTGGTGACAGAGCAAGAATCCATCTCAAAAAAAAATGAAAGAAAAGATGAAACCTGACATTCTCCTTTATTTTGGAAAAAAGAAAGAAAGAAAAGAAAGGAAAAGAAAAATACAAAATTAGCCAGGCGTGGAGGCATGCTCCTGTAATCCCAGCTACTCGAGAGGCTGAGGCAGGAAAATTGCTTGAACCCAGGAGAGGAGGTTGCAGTGAGCCAAGATCCTGCCACTGCACTCCAGGCTGCTCGATGAAGCAAAAAAAAAAAAAAAAAGGGGGTTCTCTGGGGGGGGGGGAGACGCCCCCCGGGTGGGGTGTCTCTAAACCACACAAACTGGGCGCTGGAGTTGGCTTCTTAACGATGCTCTTCTCCCCTAGTCATGGATGGCACCGCAGCTCTGCATGTCATTTACCAAGGCCACTTTCCCATACCACACACAGAGAGTCCTTGGTTTCTGGTCCTGCCCGTCAGAGCTGGGCGGAACCGCCAAGTTGGTCTAACTCTACTCCAACCCCTGATAAAGAGAACAGCCTTCGGGAGGCTCCGCTCTCAGTGCACTTTGCTCAAGATGCCTGAAGAGTGATTACTTTGAGAAAGAAAGGAAGATTTTTAGGGAAGAAGCGACTTTCTTTTCGCGGTCAAGGAATGAAGGCCCCAAGAGACCAGGGTAGACGGTGAAGGAATCCGGAAAGGTGACAGAAGCGGTGAAGAGAGACGAGGTGGGGCCAAAATCTTCACTAACCAACAAGGAGGGCTGCGGGGGCTTTGGAAGACCTCCTTTACCGCAACCGTGGCCCCTTCGCGCCTCACCTGCCCCTTCAGTGCCTGTACTGGGGTCTCCCGCGCGAGCTCTGTCCCTCAGACGGAGCCAGTTTACCGTCACCATGGCAACAGCGTGTCCTTGGCGGGGGTGGGCTACTGCCTTTGTGACGCGGTGAGAGCTAAGCCAGTGATTGGCCGTCTGGGCGCGGGGCGGGGCTGAGTCCGTCAGAGGGGGCAGGACTGAGGATCAGGTAACGGCCCCTCGGCTGGGCTAGGCCGAGGGAGATGATGGATGCCCATTCTAGACACTCCACGGAGGCACCACAGAGAGAGAGGAGTCTGCAAAGAGCAGGGAGAGCGGCTTCAAAAGCACTGTTCCCAGGCAAAGTCCCTAATGCCCAAGTCGAGCCTCCCACTGGACACTCCTGGGTTCCCATCCTCCCTGCCAAGAAACTTTGTGAAACCCACGGAACAGCTAGAAATGGAGCCCAAAAGACAGCCAAGAAAACAGACGACAGAGAGGATCAAGGCCCAGCAGGACCCGGCGCCTGCAGTGCTCGTGCACCAGGGTGTCTAGAATGGGAAGGTCCCAAGGGGCTGGAGTGCGATGATGGAGGGATGGTGCAGCCCGCAGGTTCCCTCCCGTCAGAGCGGCAGAAACTCGTGCTTCCTAAGCTTTCACGGAGGGCTAGTGGCCCCATTGCCTGAAAACGTCGGTCTGTTTGTCTCGGAGCATATAATTTTGCGGAGCCATTTTCTTCTAGGGAGTTCACCTTCCTGTGCGGGAGTGGGGGAACCCGGGAGGGAGGGCGAGAGAAAACAGCACATAACGACAGATGAAGATAAATTGTAAACGAAAATTTTTAAGTGTTTTATCAGACAATGAAGAGAAACTCAAAACAATAATTCTTTTTCAAGGAAGTACACAATAAAAACTTCTTGGAGGAATCATCAGGGCTTAAAGATGAGTGGAGAAACGGCTTGCTTCTTGGGAACCAAAAGAAAACAGAAATTTTTTTATACAGATTCTTGCTCTGTCGCCCAGGCTGGAGTGTAGTGGCTCAATTCTGACTCACTGCAACCTCCACTTCCTGGATTCCAGTGATTCTCGTGCCTCAGCCTCCCAAATAGGTGGGATTACAGGCATATGCCACCACTCTGAGCTAATTCTTGTATTTTTAGTAGAGACGGGTTTTCCTGATGTTGACCAATTTGGTCTTGAACTACTGGCCTCAAGTGATCCACCCGCCTCGGCCTGTGAAAGTGCTGCAATTACAGGTGTGAACCACCATGTCTGGCTGATTTTTTTTTTTTTTTTTTTTTTTTTGTTTGAAAGCTAAGCCTTGAAGCATTTGGGGGTGGGGGAGGGGGAGGAGTTTTGCTTTTGTTACCCAGGCTGGAGTGCAATGGTGCAATCTCGGCTCACTACAACCTCTGCCTCCCGGGTTCAGGCAATTCCCCTGCCTCAGCCTCCCGAGTAGCTGGGATAACAGGCATGCGCCACCAGACCTGGCTAATTTTGCATTTTTAGTAGAAACAAGGTTTCTCCATGTTGGTCAGGCTGGTCTTCAGCTCCCGACCTCAGCTCCGCCCACCTTGCCCTCCCAAAGTGCTGGGATTGCAGGTGTGAGCCACCACACCCGGCCCCAAATTTTTTGTGTGGCAGGGGAGGGGGGGGAACAGAGTCTTGCTCTGTTGCCTAGGAGGGAGTGTAGTGGCATGATCTCAGCTTACTGTAACCTCCGCCTCCTGAGTTCAAGTGATTTTCCTGCCTCAGCCTCCCAAGTGGCTGGGACTACAGGCGTGTGCCACCAGCCCCAGCTAATTTTTTGTATTTTTACTAGAGATGGGGTTTCACCATGTTAGCCAGGATGGTCTCGATATCTCCTGACTGCGTGATCCACCCGCCTCGGCCTCCCAAAGTGCTGGGATTACAGGGGTAAACCACCATGCACAGCCCCGAATTTTTTTAATGTGCTTTAAAGCTGGTTATTTATGAGCCAATTGCAGGATTTTTTTTTTTTTTTTTTTTTTTTAGACAGGGTGTCAGTCTGTCGCCCAGGCTGGAGTGCAGTGGTGCAATCATAGCTCACTGCAGCCTCAACCTCCCAGGCTCAAGCAATCCTTCCACCTCAGCTTCCTGAGTAGCTGGGACCACAGGTGCACACCACCACACCTAACTAATTTTATTTTTTATTTTTATTTTTGTAGAGATGGGGGTCTCACTCTGTTGCCCAGGCTGGTCTGGAGCTCCTGAGCTCAAGCGATCCTCACACCTTGGCCTCCCGAAGTGCTGGGATTACAGGTATGACTCACCATGCCTGGCCCCAATTGCAAAATTTTATTAAAATTTTTGTATGTCAAAATTTTAGAGGTTAAAAGACCCTCCTGAGGAAGCTAAACAAAGTGCAAAGAGGTACAAAGCTGAACTCCATCCACTCAGAAAGAAAACACTGCCCGGCAGAAGATGCTGGAGCAGTTACAACAGGAAGCTCCATGCCAGCGGGAGCAGCCCCTGCGTGAGAACTCCCTGGAGTGTCTATTCCAGAAGCTCTGCCTTACAGAGGGGATGATGTGAAGTTCTGAGCAGTTTCAGCTGTAGGCGGCAGAAACTTGGCCCAACAACAGAGAGAGAAGATAAAATGTCAGAGGAGAGAGAGGACAGATGTCACCCAGACAAATTCTTTCTTAACAAGGGTTGAAAAAGGAGGCGGCTAGTTCCCATGCAGTGTGAGCCATGGGACGTGGGCAGAATAACAGCACACTGCACAAGGCAGAGGTGAGACATGAGAATGAATGCAAGCCTTTGCCGGGAGCCTCCGTGACCCCATCAGCCGCAGACCAGGGCTCTGCCACAGAGGCAGACGGCACATGGACGTGTGATGTCTGCATGGGCTGCACGGACCCTCACACGCCCACTGCATGGCTCCATCACAGGCCTCTGCAAAGACCTCCTCTTGCCCCGCCTTCTCTTATTAGTTTCCTGGGCTGCTATAACAACTTAGTGACTTAAAAGAACAGACTAGTTTTCTGTCACAGTTCTGGAGTCCAGAAGTCTGAAGTTAAGGTGTCAGCAGAGCTGCACTTTCTTCAGAGCCTCTAGGGCAGAACCCATGCCTTGCCCCTTGGAGCCTGTGGTGGCTACTGCTATTCCTGGGCTTGT
Source organism: Sapajus apella (assembly GCF_009761245.1). Taxonomy (NCBI): domain Eukaryota; kingdom Metazoa; phylum Chordata; class Mammalia; order Primates; family Cebidae; genus Sapajus; species Sapajus apella. Next base: position 373,020 of record NW_022437107.1, read on the forward strand.
GGCTACACACCCCAATGTCTGCTCCCACCATCACATGGCCTTCCAACTGTGTGTGTCTAGTCTCCCACTGCCTCTCTCAGGATGGCATTCAGGGCCCACCCAGATAACCCAGGATGACCTTCACCTGAAGATCCTTAAATGACTCACACCTGCAAAGACCCTTTTTCCAAATAAGGTCACATTCACAGATTCCAGGAAGAGAACATGGACACACTTTGTTGGGGGGCGGGCATTTTTCAGCCCACTACACCTCCCAATCTTTCTCCTTTTGGGCCCCTGATCACCAACCCAGCCATCAGCCACTGCCCATAAGTTTCATGTATACTCTAACCTCAGTCCACTTCTTTCCACACAGTGAATGACCCGTGTTCTGTCAGAATTTCTGCCCATTAAGAGGACTTTCCCCCACCACTGTTTTTCAGGGCCATTCCATGGCGAGCTATGCAGCAGCATTTGGGGCTTACACCCACCTATCAAGCCATGAGCCAAGTTTGGCCCCTTTACTCCCACCTCTACCCCAGTTCTGAGCTGAGTGAGAAAGGGACACAATGCAACCTTAGCAAACAACATGAGGCCTGGGCCCCCTGCTTGTGCAACTCCTGGGTGCCATGTGGCCCTGCTCTGGCCCAGAATGGGATGTGCCATCACTATCGTACTGTGAGTGACTGTTGGGTCCACCACTGACTATATAACTTGGATTCTAGCCGAACCCAGCAGCTCAGGATGGGCTGTTCTGGCTGCAGAGTCACTTGATGTCTCTTGCTTGGTGCTCTGTCTCCATCAGGGCCTGGTGGCATGCTGGGTTATTTCTGGTGTCGTTTGGTTTTTTGGGTGATATGTGCATAATTCTCAGTTACAGATGGTGTGGTCTTGATCCAGAACCCTAAGTGTCTGTATTGCGATTCTCCCATGGTAACCTGCCATAAACTCCAAATTCCCCCTTTTCTCTCATAGATACCTCAAATACAGTAAGGTCTGCTGGATCTTATGATGCAAGGAGCAGGACTGCTGACCCACCTCCTGAACTTGCTACAGAGCCCTTTCCAGTTCTGGGCCCAAAGCCCAGCTCAATAAGGAGTCTGGAGCAGCATGCCCCTACATGGGGTTTGCTACCTTTAAACCCAAGGGAGCCTACTAGGCACTGTGCTTTATTCTTGTTGGTGGAATATATAAGATGCAATCATTTGTCTTTCACTTTTGAGGGAATGTCCCAGACCACTGGATCCCTGAAGTCTCCACTAATGTGTTTAGCAGGTTGGAAGATACAAGGTCAATATATACCAATCAATTAGGTATACAAAAATTAACTCAAAGTGCATTCAGAGGCCAAGCAGGGAGGATTGCTTGAGGCCAGGAGATCTAGACCAGCTTAGGCAACATAGTGAGATCCCATCTCTACAAAAAGTTTTAAAATTAGCCATTAGTAGTGGCTTCTCCCACCTCAACCTCCTGAACAACCTGTAGTTCTAGCTACTTGAGAGGTTGAGGCAAGAAAATCCCTAGAGCCCAGGAGTTGAAGGTTATAGTGAGCTATGATCATGCCACTGCACTCTAGCCTGGCTGACAGAGCAAGACTCTTTCCCCCCAAAAAAATTAACTCAAAATGGATCATAAACCTAAACACAGTTTTAGTGTTAGCTAAAACTATAAGACTTATATAGCATGGGTTAATCTCAGCTGATCTGGATTAACCACATTGTGATGGTTAATTTTAGGTGTTGACGCAACTGGATTAAGAAATACTGGCCAGGCTCGGCGGCTCACGCCTGTAATCCCCCAGCACTTTAGGAGGCCAAGGTAGGCACATGGCGAGGTAAAGAGATGGAGACCATCCCAGCTAACCCGGTGAAACCTCATCTCTACTAAAAATACAAACAATTAGCCAGGAGTGATGGCACATGCCTGTAGTCCCAGCTACTTGGAAGGCTAAAACAGGAGAATTGCTTGAACCCAGGAGGCAGAGGTTGCAGTGAGCCGAGATCACACCACTGCACTCCAGCATGAGCAACAGAGTGAGACTCCATCTCAAAAAAAAAAAAAAAGGCTCAGTGGGAAAGAAAAGCAATACCTACAGAACTGGCAAAACAGTACTCTGGGTGTGTCTGTGAGAGTGCTTCAAGGAAACTGGTGTGTGAGTTGCTGCACTGGGTCAGGAAGATCTGTCCTCAATGTGGGCAGGCACCATTCAATTGACTGGGGGTGCAGAGAGAACAAAAGCCTTTGGACTTGGACTGAGCCATGCTACCAGCATCTCAGGGTCTTCAGCTCATAGACAGTCTGTCATGGGACTTCTCAACTCAGTAATCATGTGAACTAATTCCCCTAATAAATCCCCTCTCGTATGTCTGTATCTGTAGGTCCTATGGGTCTGTCTCTCTGTAGAACCCTGACCAATACACACATGCTTATTACACAGTACTGACCCTTGGCCAATGCCATGCAATGGATTAACTAAAGATAAAGATGTTTTATAACTATCAGCCTGTGAGTTGTTTCAGGGCAGGGTACCAGCCTGTTGGCATTGTTCAGTAATAATTGAACTCATTGTTTGTACCTGGTTTTAGAGAGGTCTGGAAAATTTTGAAAGCTAAAGCTGGTGACAAGGTCAGAACATATCTACGTGATCAGCTCACTCTAAGACCCTCCACTCCCACCATGAGAAGACTTCAGGCTTCTTGGGACTGAGGTGCTTCCACACATAGTGTTCAAGGGCAAGATCTGAAATCAAAGTGCATCCTACGTGTCCCAGGGTTAAAAATATCCAGATCTCAAAGCCTGTTTAGTGCATAACCTTCTGCTTTTGCTATTGTGCCTGCAAAAAAAGCATGAGTACAAACTGAGTCCTGCAGGTCTTTTCAGCAGCTGAACACTTAGAGTGATCAATGTGTAATTCATACAAATTCCTTAAGGCATAGGAGAACATCTTAACGGCCTTTGGTTTGGAAAGATTGCTTAGATAAGACACAAACAGCATAATCTATGAAAGCAACAAATCAATAAATTGGACTTTCTCAAAATTAAAACTTTGGCTCTTCAGAAAACTGTCAAAATGAAAAGGAGAGCTATATACTGGGGAAAATATTTGAAAAATATATATCCAACAGAAAACTTGAATCTGGAATACATAAAGAACTCCTATAACTCAATAATAAGAAAACAACCCAATTTTTAAAAATATATTTTGTATGTGAGCAAAAGACATAAACATATATTTCACCAAAAGGATATATATTGCCAAATAAGTTCATGAAATGATGATCAACATGATTACCTATTAGAGAAATGCAAATAAACCCACAATCACTGTACACCCATCAAGTGACTGAAATAAAGACTAGTGGTTTGGTGTAGTGTCTCACATCTGCTATTTCAGCACTTTGGAAGGCTGAAGGGGAAAGATTGCCTGAGCTCAGGAGTTCAAGACCAACCTGGGCAGCACAGTGAGACCCCATCTCTACAAAAAATAATTATTAACTGGGCGTGATGACTCATGCGTATAGTCTCAGCTATTTGGAAGACTGAGCCAGAAGATTGAGGTTTCAGTGAGCCGAGATTGTGTCATTGCACTCCAGCCTGTGTGACATAGCGAAATCTTGCCTCAAAAAAAAAAATAGTGATAACACCAAATGACAATGAAGATGCAGAAAAACTAGATCACACATTAGTGTTAGGAATGTGGCCAGGCACAGTGCCTCACACCTGTAATCCCAGCACTTTGGGAGGCTGAGGCCGGTGGATCACTTGAGGTCACTTGTAATCCCAGCTACTCAGGAGTTTGAGGCAGGAGAATGGCCAGCTAATTTTTTGTATTTGTAGTAGAAATGGGGTTTCACGACATTAGTCAAGCTAGTCTTGAACTCCTGACCTCAGGGAATCCTCCCACCTCAGCCTCCCAAAGTGCTGGGATTACCGGCAAGAGTCACCATGCCTGGCCGGTAGTTTCTTATTAAACTAAACATACATTGGCCATAAAACCCAGCAACCACACTCTTAGACATTTATCACAGAGAAATGAAAACAGTGTTCACATCAACACCTGGTTACAAATGTCCACAGCAGCATTATTCACAATTGCCAAAGACTGGGAAAAACACAAATACTCTTCAATAGGTGAATGGTTAAAGAAACTTTGGTACCCCCATACCATGGAATACTACTCAGCAGTAAAAAGGAACTGACAATTGATAATTGATACATTCAGCAATTTGGATGGATCTCAAGCAAATTATGCTCAGTGAAAAAACACCAATTCAAAAGGCTACATACTGTATGATTCCAATTACATAACTTTTTTTTTTTTGAGATGGAGTTTTGCTCTTGTTTCCCAGGCTGGAGTGCAATGGAGCTATCTCAGCTTACTGCAACCTCCGCCTCCCAGGTTCAAGCGATTCTCGTGCTTCAGTCTCCCGAGTAGCTGGGATTACAGGCATGAGCCATTGTGCCCAGCTAATTTTGTATTTTTAGTAGAGACAGGGTTTTTCCATTGTTGGTCAGGCTGGTCTTGAACTCCCGACCTCAGGAAATCCATTTGCCTTGGCCTCACAACATGCTGGGATTACAGGCCTGAGCCACGGTGCCTGGCAGCATTCTTTTGTTGATGGACATTTGAGTTGTTTCCAGTTTCTATTACCAATAAAGTGTCTATACATATTACTGTGCAAGTCTTTTGTGGACATATGTTTTCATGAAACCTGGGTAAGCCTACAAGTGAAGTGACTACATCATATGGCAGGTTTAACTTTTTTCTTTTTAGAAACAGGGTCTCGCTGGCTGGTCACGGTGGCTTGTGTCTGTGATCCCAGTACTTTGGGAGGCCAAGGCAGGCAGGTCACCTGAGGTCAGGAGTTTGAGACCAGCCTTGCCAACATGGTGAAACTCCATCTCTACTAAAATACAAAAATCAGCTGGGTGTGGTGCATGCGCCTGTAATCCCAGCTACTTGGGAGACTGAGGCAGGAAAATCACTTGAACCCCGGAGGCTGAGGTTGCAGTGAATGGAGATCGTGCCATTTCACTCCAGCCTGGGTAACAGAGCTAGCTAGACTCAGTCTCCAAAAAAAAAGAAGAAGAAGCAGAGTCTCACCATGTTGCCCAGGCTGGTCTCTTAACTCCTGGGCTCAAGCCATCCACTGGCCTCCACCTCCCAAAGTATTAGGTTTACAGGTAGTGGGCCACTGCCCTTGGCTGTATGTTTAGCTTTGGCTTTATAAGAACCTGCAAAACTGTCTTCAGAGTAGTTGCACCATTTCACATTCCCACCAGCAGGGCATGAACGTCCCAGTTTCTTCACACCCTCACTACTACTTGGCATGGTAAGTCTCTGGTTATAGCCATCCTAGTCGGTGTGTTGTGGTGTCTCTCCAAGGCTTCAATGAGTGTTTCCCTAATGACTAATGACGTTGAGCATCTTTTCCTGTGCTGATTTTATCCATCAGTTTATCTTCTTTGCTGAGGTGTTTATCCAAATCTTTTACTCATTTTTTTTTTTTTTTTTAAGACGGGCTTTCACCATATTGGTCAGGCTGGTCTTGAACTCCCAACCTCAGGTGATCCACCCGCCTCAGCCTCCCAGAGTGCTAGGATTACAGGCGTGAGCCACCGCGCCGGCCTTACCCATTCTTTTTAAAAATCAGAAACAAAAATATTACAGCACAAGTGGCTGTTCATAGCCTTCCCCTTCCCTGTGTCCTGAGGAGGTGAGAGTGTTTTGCTGCTTCTTTTGGGCCCCTTGCTGTGAGAGTGGGCAGAGATGGGAAGAGCCCAGGCTAATCCACATTAGAACAGATCGGGAATGCTTGCGGAAAATCCAAGAGTCCTGTTGGAGGGGATGGGAGGGGAGAGGAAGAGAAGGCTGGAAGCTTAGGGGGAGGGGGCAAATGGGGAGAGAAGAGGAGATACTGGAGGATCTGCTGCTTCAAGGCGCAGCTTTGGTTGGGGGTGAGAAGGATGATGTCAGGAAGTTCTGCTTTGCATGATGAGACGGGACCCTCCTCTCCAGAGTCCTCCAGAGAAAACCTGAAGCAAAGCTCTCCATGGCTGCTCAGGGATTTGGACCTGCATTACTTTTGGCTATGTCACTCCATTGAGGTGATGTGGAGAAGAGTGAGGTGGTGTTATCTGGGTGTCACTGAGCAGTTGTAGCTTTATTCTTGGTGCTGGATTTCATGGGCCACTGCCTGGGATAGCAACAGAAGTGCAGCAGTGGAGAGGAGTGGGTGGAGAAGCATTTTAAAAATAATGTGTTAAGAATTTTACAATTTGGGCCGAGTACAGTGGCTCATGCCTGTAATCCCAGCACTTTGGGAGGCCAAGGCAGGTGGATCACTTGAGGTCACGAGTTCAAGACCAGCTGGCCAACATGATGAAACCCTGTCTCTAGTAAAAATACAAAAATTAGCCAGGTATGGTGGTGCCTGCCTGTAATCCCAGCTACATAGAAAACTGAGACAGGAGAATTGCTTGAACCTGGAAGGTGAAGGTTGCAGTGAGCCAGGATCAGGCTATTGCACTTCAACCTGGACAACAAAGTGAGACTCCGTCTCAAAAAAATAATTTTACATTTTGAAATGATTATAGATGCACAGAAGTTGCAAAAAAAAGTGCAAGGAAGTTTTGTGTACCTTTCACCCAGTTTCCCCCAATGATAACATCTTTCCTAACTATGGTTTAGTATCAAAGCCAGGACGTTGATGTTGGTACAGTCCTTAGAGCTTGTTTGTACTTCATCAGTGTTACATGCACTCACTTGTGTGTGTTGTAAGTATGCGTGTGAATAGTTCAGTGCAATTTTATCATGTGTAGGTTCATGTAACCAGCACCACAGTCAAGATACAGAACAATTATCACCACGGAAGTCCCTCATGCTACCCCTTTACCTATGTCCACCGCCTCCTCCTCTGTCCCTAAACCCTGATAACTGCTAAACTGATTTCCATCTGCCTATTTTGTCATTTCAAAAATGTTATATAGGCCAAACACAGTGGCTCACACCTCTAATCCCAGCACTTTGGGAGGCCGAGATGGGCAGATCATGAGGTCAGGAGATCAAGGCCATCCTGGAAAAGATGGTGAAATCCCATCTCTACTAAAAATACAAAAATTAGCTGGGCGTGATGGTGCACGCCTGTAGTCCCAGCTACTCAGGAGGCTGAGGCGGGAGAATCACTTGAACCCAGGAAGTGGAGGTTGCAGTGAGCTGAAATCACTGCACTCCAGGCTGGTAACAGAGCTAGACTTCATCTCAAAGAAAAAAGAAATTTATATCAATGAAATCATATAGTATGTGGCCTTTTCAACTGGCTTTTTTCTCACTGAGCATAATTTGCTTGAGATCCATCCAAGTTGTTGGATGTATCAATTATCAATTGTCAGTTCCTTTTTATTGCTGAGTAGTATTCCATGGTATGGGGCTACCAAAGTTTCTTCCCTGTCAATTATACCTCTATAAAGTTATAACAATAAAAGCCTTCGCTAATGAAGCTGATTCTTCACAGTATTTTTCTCTATGCCCCCGAGGCACAAGTGTCTTACCAAGGCTTCCCACATACCTTCCATGCTTCTTGATCATCTGCTCCGATTAACTGATGTCACTGATGCTGTCACTATAGTGTGTGGTCGTCTGTGGGGTGCCCTGACGGCCAGGTACGTTGGCTCTATATTTTGGCAGTGGGAGAATTAACATCATCATGGGGTAACACTTTAAATGTAAACTGCTGTCCATCTCAAGTGAATGTCAAGTCTTTCTGGCCTTCCCTCCTGAAAGGAATGGTAAATATGTTTTGCTCTAATCAGTTGATGAATCATGTGCCTGTGGGAGTGGTGATCTGCTTTACCACATCTGACTCAGCAGCTACAGTTGAGCCCCTGCCTGACTGAGCTGTGGTCATGAACGGCCACTCTCCAAGCTCTGGCTGGGTTTTTGCAGGGGCCAATAAGATAGTAATCACCAACCTGCATCTTTTAGGTGTTTTACAGTAGCACTAAACTCCATCTCTGTAGGGGTGAAATTTTTTTTCCTTATTATCTTAGCCAGGTGATTTGAGGGTGGATTTCAGTGGCTTCCACATGGACTTCCTCCATTATGATAGCTCTTAATCCAGCTAAGAAGCCAATGTGGCTGGGTGCGGTGGCTCACGCCTATAATCCCAGCACTTTGAGAGGTGAAGGTGGGTGGATCACCTGAGGTTAGGAGTTCGAGACTAGCCAACATGGTGAAACCCTATCTCTACCAAAAATACAACAAATTAGCTGGGTGTTGTGGTGGGTGCCTGTAATTCCACTTACTCAGGAGGCAGAGGAAGGAAACTGGCTTAAACCCAGGAGATGGAGGTTGCAGTAAGCCAAGATTGTTGACTGGGCAACAAGAGCGAAACTCCGTCTCAGAAAAAAAAAAAAAATCAATGCGGGTATTCTCAAAATACCAGATATGTCTATTCAATCACACATAGAACCTGGGAAAGGGACCTCTGGGTGGATCCCTGAATGCAATGGACTTACGGTGAGTTGGGCCTGGGTCAAAACTCTATTACCTAACTCTCACATAGCCCCAGCACTAACAGGGGACCACAATGAGGCTTTGGGTCCCTGGGTATCAATGCCAAGATGGATTCTGTGTCTACTAGCACTTGAAATGTCTAAATTCCTCTTTACGTAGTATGTGGCGACTCTAGTAAATTGCCATAAGTGCCTTGGGGGAAGAATTGAGGAATCATGACCACTCACTCACACTGCCGTGAAGGAGCTCTTTCTCCTGGAAACTCTCCCCTTCAAGCACTGGGGTCTGGTCTGAAGCTTTTCACTGGGGTGGCTGCCCTCAGCCTTGATCTCCCATATTGGATTTCTTTTGGTTGTGTAGATTAAGCAATGACTTTGGAGGCTGTTCTCCTTGGCCACAGGAATAACCTACTCAATTCGCCATCTCCACACCACAGGGAAGGTTGGATCTCCCTGGCTGCCACAGCAATGTTGGCACCTCTGCTTAGAAAGGGCCATGCTTCCTCCAAGCTTCCAGCGACTACACAGCCAGCATGTTGGTACCACCTCCTGGGCTCTTTCGAGGATGTTATATCCTGTATCTTAGAAGAGTGTTCTCACACCAGCCTGGGCAGCATAGTGAGACCCCCACCTCTACAAAACATAGGAAAAGTTAACCCATCATGGTGGCACATAGTCCCAGTAATTCAGGAGGTTGAGGTAGGAGGACTGCTTGAAGTCAAGGCTACAGTGAATCGTGATTGCACCACTGCACTCCAGCCTGGGCAACAGAGTAAGATCCTGTCTCAAATAAATAAGTAAATAAATAAAAATAAATAAATAAACTCTGTGTGTGAGTTTATCCAACCTTATATTCTGCCTCCTCCCACCTTGTCCTGGGACCCTCAGGATGTGTACGCACATCCTGCCACACACACGTGCGCACACACACACCTCTCTCTCTCACTCGCTCTTCCCAGTCACCTTGGCCAAGTCCTGCAGCTTCTTCGGGACTCAGTCCCTGGCCTTTCTTACCAAGCCCAACACCTCCCCAGCCAAGTATTGTCTCAAATTTGGGTGTGACCAGGAGGTGGGCTGGCCCCGAAAGTGGCCATTGCCTTGCAAGTCAGTGGCGGGTGGGCACCTGGGTGCTTCCCTTCAGACGACCCATTCCAAGCTTCAGGGAGCCTCTGTCCCCACAGAGGGAGCTAAACTGACCGGGACTGAGAGTTCATCATTCTCTCTATGCCCTGAGCTTGATTCTCAGCATTTGTAGCCCTCCAGCAGCGGGAAATAGTCTCTTTAGCTGCAGCCTGAAGGCCCTGTGACCAACGCTGTGCTGCAGTGCGGTTGGTGGTGAATTATGCTTAGCCTTTCACTGTCTTTCTCTAACTGATGGTTTCAGGAGAACCCATCCAACTCCAAGCTTTATTGACATCCATCCCCAGGACCTCTCAGAAGACTGAGCTATGGCATCCCATTGCATGTTTTCCCATTTTAATTCACCAACCTTGGAGGTTCCAACAATTTTGCCTACTTCAGCATGCCAGGGGCGTCAACCCGCCACCCACCACCAGGGTTGAGGCCAGTGGTGATGTGAAGCAGCTCTTCCTCCTGGAATGTGGAGTCTGCTTCCTCCACCCACTCTGGAACCAAGCCCCTAGGTCAGATTCTCTGGAAAACTCAAGCTGGTCCTGTGCAGGCAGGAGCCATAGGACCCTCCCCATGAGAGAGTGAAGAAAACAGGATGCTGCGACAGAGACTTGGCACTGTCCCTGGGAGAGCTCTGCTCCTGGGATGGCTGGTCAGAGACATCCTGCCTTGAGGCAAGGGAGCTCTGCCCTGCCAGGCCACTGGAGGTGCCAAGATACCAAGAGGAGGAGCATGACTGTGGGCCGAGGGCAGTTTCTGCAGGGGACTCAGCTGAGAGCCACCAGCGGCCACTCTTCCCAGTGGCTGTGAGACTGAGTGCCTCAGTCCTGAGAGGATCTTGGCCGTGGGCACAGAGCACCAGACGCCTCAGAAAGTCCTTCTGAGCATGACTCCTCTGTGCCTAACCCTGAGCAGCTCCAGGGCTCCACGCTAAACGGTGTACGGCTTTGGACACGCCAGCAGTTCCAAATCCCGCGGGGCCAACTAGGCAGACAGCACCTGGTGTGGAGAGAACAAAGGATGCAGCCAACAGAGCACATTGTGGGTTTGAGCTGTTGCAAGGGTGGGAGGCAGGGTGGACCAGACAGGAGGGGCCAGGGGGATGCTGTGGCTGGAGCTGAGGCACTGGACATGATGGGGGGAAGAGGAGGAGGAGGCCATGGGGGAGGTCTTCTGGTGGGGACCAGACACAGCCAGAGCAGTGCTTGAGAAAATTCCATCCGACATGATGGATGTTAGGGGGAGATGACCCTACCTTCCCTGAGCTTTGGTTGTACCGGCGGGGGCAAAAACAGCCCCAACCTCCCTGAGTGTCAGGAGGGCGACATAGACACACCAAGAGGCAGAAAGGACTGTGCAAGGCCAAGTGCCAGCAAGCCGAGGTCCGAGGCAGGGCCGCGTGAAGAGGACCCACAGGGCTTCCGGGCTAGTGTGCCCGGGGCTCCTGCTCGAGGACTGTCCAGTGGGGAGGCACTGTCCTCATCTCCAGCTGTCAAGAAGAGAATGTGACTCTGAAGGAGGAGGACACTGGCCCAAAGCCACACAGCCACGCAGCGTTGGGGTCAGGACCTGAACCCGAGTCGGCGCTAGAATCACATCCCCAACCACAAGTCCACACTGCCCACATTGAGGTGACCAGGAGGTCAGGAATGAGGAGCAGCCTTGACAAAATGGCCCACGGGGATGCCGGGGCTGGGAACCAGGCTGCTGTGAGGGGACAGAAAGGGAACGGCACACTGGGAACAGATGCTCAGGAAGGAAATGTGTCAATAAGGAAAGAAGAAGAATGCACGCGGCAGCCTGAGGGGCTGGCAGTGTCCAGCAGGCTTGTTACGGAAGTGGGCAGAGAGGGGCTGCTGGGATGGAGGAGGACAACGGGCTCCGGAGGGGGATGTGTGTGTCCAGGAAGAGCCACAAAGATACGAAGAAAACCAAGGGGACCAGGAGCCCCCAGGAGAAATAAGACAGAAAACTCGGTCAGGGTGGGGCAGGGGAGGATCAGGGAGAGAAGGAGGACTCCTTTCTCCTCTGAGGTAGAAAAGATTTGAGTGGGATTTTTTTCTCACTGTTGTTGGTTTCTTTTTTTTTGTTTTGTTTTTT
>NW_022437107.1:384843-398556 GCF_009761245.1 Sapajus apella
GAAGGAGTTTTGCTTTTATTGCCCAGGGTGGAGCACAATGGAGCAATCTCGGCTCACCACAACCTCCACCCGCTGGGTTCAAGTGATTCTCCTGCCTCAGCCTCCCGAGTAGCTGGGATTACAGGCATGAGCCACCATGCCCAGCTAATTTTGTATTTTTAGTAGAGATGGGGTTTCTCCGTATTGGTCAGGCTTGTCTCAAACTCCCTACCTCAGGTGATCCACCTGCCTTGGTCTCCCAAAGTGCTGGGATTATAGGCGTGAGCCACCATGCCCTGTCTGTTGTCATTTTTTTTTTTTTTTTTTTTTTTGAGACAGAGTCTTGCTCTATAGCCCAGCCTGGAGTGCACAATCACAGCTCACTGCAACCTCCGCCTCCTGGGTTCAAGCGATTCTCCTGCCTCAGCCTCCTGAGTAGCTGGGATTACAGGCACCCACCACCACACTTGGCTAATTTTTTGTATTTTTAGTAAAGATGGGATTTCACCATGTTGCCAGGCTGGTCTCAAACTCCTGAGCTCAGGCAATCCACCTGCTTCAGCTCCCCAACATGCTAGGATTACAGGTGTGAGCCACAGTGCCCAGCCTACTTTTGGAGTGATTTTTATAAGTGTGAGGTAGGAGGCAATAGACAGGAGCCCTGCCACGGGAGAGGCTGGCCTGGGGTGCTGTGTGGGGCTGTGAAAATGCTACGGGTGGAATTAGGCGGGAAGGGAGTGTGAAAGAATTCCATTCTAAAATAGGATAGTTAGGGAATGTCTCAGATTTGGTACTAGAGGGAGATGTGAAGGTGCTGAGCTATCCAGGGTGGGAACCACTGTCAACACCCTACAAGCGGGAGAGGCCTGGTGCTCCTGGTGCCTGTTGCTGGAGCTGGAAAAGCAAGTGCAGCTGGAACAGAGTGGGCAATGGTGAGAGGAAGAGGAGGTGACGGCAGAGAGGCGACAAGGAACTTCACACAGGGGTGTGGGAAATCTTGTGTGGACTCCGGGTTGGATTCTGAGGCAAGTCTGTGCCCTCAGAAGGTTTGCGGCTGAGGGACCTGGCTGGGGATGACTTTGGCTGCTGCTGACTTAGCTGACAACTGAATGAGGAGAGCAAGTGTGCAGGCACGGAGTCCAGTCAGGAGGCTACTGCGGGAACTGTCGGGAACGCAGGAAGCATGGACTGTGACTCATAGTCTAGGCCATAGTGGGGGGTGTGGTGACCGTGGCCTATTTCTGGAAGTAACTTCAGGCTTGGCATGAAGGATTTGCTTGTGGATGTTGTGCTGGGTGTGAGAGATGAGGCAGTCACAAGAATCCTGGCTAGGTGAATGGGATGATTAGTTGGAAGGAGACCAGTGGCTGCGAGTTCAGCTCAAGGTGTCCAGGAGACGTCCAGGTGGACTTGTTGGGGGAATAAATGCATAAGATCCTGGGGTTCAGGAGAGAGACCCAGGACAGGAGACGCATTTGGGAACCATGTGCCTTCAGGAAGAAGGGATGAGGTCACCAATGGGAGTGGATGCTTTAGAGAAAAGTTCCAACACTGACAATGGTGGGGGCATTTCAACATTGAAAGGTTGGCACAGTGACGTGGAACCAGCGAGGAGACCAAGGGCTGGTCTACGAGGTAAAAAAACCATGGGAAAGAGATGCTGAAGGCCAAGAAAAAAATATTTCAGGCCAGGCACAGTGGCTCATGCCTGTAATCCCAGCACTTTGGGAGGCTGAGGCGGGCAGATCACTTGAGGTCAGGAGTTCCAGACCAGCTTGGCCAACATGGTGAAACCCCCTCTCTACTAAAAATACAAAAATTATTCAGGCATGGTGGCACACACCTGTAATTCCAGCCACTCAGGAAGCTGAGATAGGAGAATGTCTTAAACCCAAGAGGTGGAGGTTGTAATGAGCTGAGATTGCACCACTGCACTCCACCCTGGAAGACAGACCAAGACTCCATCTAAAAAAAACAAAACAAAACAAAACAAAAAACAAATCAAAACAAAAAAAAATTTTTCAGAAAGAAGCGATCAACCATGATCTGCCTGTTGGGCGGGAAAGGCAGGTGGAGTTGGAGGGGAAGGAAGTAGAGTGCCTTGGGATGAGGAGAGAAAATGGAAACAGCAGGCCAGGGCATGGTGGCTCACGCCTGTAATCCTAGCACCTTGGGAGGCTGAGGCAGGTGGATTGCCTGAACTCAGGAGTTTGAGACCAGCCTCGGCAATATGGTGAAGTCCAGTCTCTACCAAAATACAAAAAAAAAAAAAAATTAGCTGGGCATAGCAGTGTGCCCCTGTAATCTCACTTACTCAGCAGGCTGAGGCAGGTGAATTGCTTGAACCTGGGAGGCGGAGATTGCAGTAAACCGAGATTGTGCCATTGCACTCCAGCCTGGGCAACAGAGCAAGACTCCATCTCAAAAAAAAAAAAAGTGAAGGCAGACAATTAGGCTTGACTTTGCTGTTAAGGGGCATAAAGCAGTGAGGTTGCAAGTGGAAGTGGGATCAAGAGAGGGTTTTAGGAGAGAACTGTGCTGAACGAAGGGAAAGAAGGTTGGCACACCCCTTGACAGGGATGAAGAGGCCCTGGGGCATGACAACACGCACAGGGTTAAGGTACTACCACCTACTTCTGGCATCTAACCCTCGTTTTTTTAATCTTTTTATTTCTTTTTCTGGTTTTTTTCTTTCTTTTTTTTTTTTTTTTTTAGGCGGAGTCTCGCTGTGTCCCCAGCAGGCTGGAGTGCAGTGGCGCAATCTCAGCTCACTGCAACCTCCGTCTCCCAGGTTCAACAGGTTCAAGCGACTCTCCTGCCTCAGCCTCCCGAGTAGCTGAGATTACAGGCGCACGCCACCATGCGCAGCTCATTTTTGCATTTTTAGTAGAGACTGGGTTTCATCATGTTGTCCAGCCTGGTCTCCAACTCCTGACCTCAAGTGATCCGCCCGCCTTTGCCTCCCAAAGTACTGGGATTACAGGAGTGATCCACCGCACCTGGCCTTTAAATCTTTTAAAAAATAAAAAGAGAACAAAGCCACATGTTTCCACTCGGATGGGACCGTCTCCGGGAAGAAGGCCAAAGGGAAAAGCGCAGGAAGGACGTCCTGGAGTGAGGAGACAGGGGAGACCTGGAGAAGCTGGGGGTCGGGAGGGAGGGAGGCCGCCCAGACGCCGGCGCGAGGGGCTCATGGTGTGATGCATGGGACGCCAGGCTGGGCGAGAGCCAAAGGCAAGAAGGTGGGCAGTGGCTGCAGCGGGCGAGCAGATCTCCTGATGGCTGCTCTCAGGCGAAACCTAGGCCGAGTGTGCAGCGAGTCGAGCAGGGAAGATACCTTGGGAGAGTGGCTGGCGCAAGCCCGCAGAGGGTGTTGAGGACAGTGTGTATCGGCTGCCGTGCACTCTGGCACCGCGCAGGGTGGAGTCCTGGGCCGGGCCTGAGAAGTGCGGTGCGCCCAGGGTTTCGGGGACGCAGGCTGTGAGATCCACGGAGGTTGGTCCGGCCCTGCCACCTCTCTCCATTCGCAGGCTAAGCTCTGGGGCCCTACCCTGTGCCCCCAGTGCCTGCTGCGCGGGGCCCAGGCCGCCCGTGCCCTGCCCGGCCCTCCCCAGGGCCTGCGCGCCTCACCTCGGGGTTCCATCTCCCTGGTTTCCACTAGAGACGGGGTACGTGGGGCTCTGGCAAGGCGAAGGGTGATGCTTGTTTACCATCACCATGGAGACGGCGGCGGGTGGGTCACCAGGCGTGGTGGGCGGGGGAGAGGCTGCTCTATCCCCAGCGCTCCCTTCTCCAACCCCTACCCCTTGTCTTGGGCCCACCAGGCCCGGTGAGCCCGCCTCAGGAGGAGCGCACACCTGGCTCTGACCTGCAGAACCGCCAGGGGATAGAGTGAGGTCTGTGATAAATAGTTAACACGGAAAATTAACACATCTCATTCTAGTTTATTTCTGTGCTCGTGGAAATAGTGAATGATTTAGAATCCTATGACGGTGTGGCAGTGTCCTCTTTCACACCCTCAGGTGGTTCTGACGCACTCTGGATGTAGGATGCTCTGGCTAGTGCCAGATGGTGCTGAGTTCACGCTTTCCAGTTTGTCATTTCACCCTCAAGACAGTGCTGTGGAGGGGTCACTAAGAGTCTGAATCAGCAGGTGGGCATTGGTAATACCAGTAAGGACACCGCAGGTCTGTCCAGCTCCACCCTCTGCTAAATTTTTTTTTTTTTTTTCGAGACAGGATCTGGCTCTGCTCCCCAGGCTGGAGTGCAGTGGTGGGATCTCAGTTCACTGCAACCTCCACCTCCCAGGTTCAAGTGATCCTCCCACCTTAGCCTCCCAAGTAGCTGGGACCACAGGCAAGCACTGCTGTCCAACTAATTTTTGTATTCTTTGTAGACACAGGGTTTCGAGATGTTGCCCAGGCTGGTGTCAAATTCTGGGCTCAAGCAATCCACCCTTCTTGGCCTCCTAAAGTACTGGGATTACAGGCATGAGCCACCACGCCCAGCCTATTGTTCATTTTTCCAGTTGCCATTTTCCTCCAAATATATAGAAAACAATATGCCTCATATTTCACCAATGTTGATATCTTCCCAGTACCATGAGCAGGACACTGTCTGCAGTGGGTCAGACCAAGGTGGTCCCAGCAGCATTGATTCTGCTGAGACTAATGGCAGCAAGCAGAGGGCAGTTTATTGGTGTTCGGCCCTCTGTGTCCCTAACAGAAGTCCCTGCCAGCGGCAGCCTTCCAGCCTGGGCCTCTGGAGGTGGAGTTCTCCCAGCTGGCCCAGGGATACGGTGCTGTGGCCCAAGCTCTGGCTCATCAGGTCAGAAACAGAAAATCAGCCTCAGAATCTCTCATCTCTGGCCAGCATTCTCCCTGATGACTGAGTCACAATTGTCCTGTTCCTGATGGGTGTGGTCATAGAACAGTGCCTGTGGGTGGTTTTCCCTCTGGAGTCTCCCCAGGACTCTTGTGACCCAAGGAGTGCACAGTGTGCATGTGAGTGCACATCACACACACACTGTGCACAGGCCCCTCGTCCTCAGCGGCACCCCGAGATCAGGCACTGGGCAGGTGTTTATCAATGTGCAGCTGCTCTGACCCGGCACCAGGATGGCTGTGGTGTGTGTGAGGCCCTGCCCCTCCCAAGAGCTCTCAGAATTGGGGTGAGGTATGCAGAGGAAGCAGCCACCTGTCACAGAAGATGGAGTAGTAAAGTTAAGGGAAAGGTATGGCTGGGCATGGTGGCTCACACCTATAATCCCAGCACTTTGGGAGGCTGAGGCAGGAAGATCACTTGAAGCCAAGAATTCAAAACCAGTCTAGGCAATATCATGAGACACTGTCACTACAAAAAAAAAAAGTTTTTTTTTTTTTACCTTAGCCAGGCCTGGTGGTACATGCCCTGTTTTGCAGCAATGGGGCAGGCTGAAGCAGGAGGATTGCTTCAGCCCAGGAGTTTGAGGCTGCAGTGAGCTGTGATCACAGCACTGCCCTCCAGCCTGGGTGACAGAGCAAGATCCTGTCTCAAAAAAAAAAAAAAATAGAGAAATATATGGACAAACAGCTGAGGAGTTGAGATGCCAGCAATCAGGAGGCTTTCCTAAGAAGGGGAAATTAGCCCTGGGCTCTGGAGAAGACATGGAATTTCTGATGTGGGAGGGTGAGGGGGTGGACACCGCCAAAATCTCCCCTGGACTCCCCCAGTATCCCCTCTGTCCCTGCCTCCTTGCTCTTCCAGCTCTGAAGCAGGCTGGCACTTGCTTCTCTCTCTCATCCCTCTCTTTTCTTTATTCAAGAAAAGCTACTAAAACTTGGTAAGAGCAGCAGAAGTCTATGGCATTTGAACCATATCCTGCTCCCTCTACCCCCCTCCCAACTCAGCTTGACAGAAGATCTACTCTGGGCTGCTGCAACCAAGAAAATAGGGCTCTGGCCAGTGCAGTGACTCATGCCTATAATCCCAGCACTTTGGGAGGTTGAAACGGATGGATCATTTGAGGTCAGGAGTTCGAGACCAGCCTGACCAACATAGTGAAACCCCATCTCTACAAAACATACAAAAAAATTAGCCAGGTGTGGTGGCATGTGCCTGTAGTCCCAGCTACCCCGGAGGCTGAGGCAGGAGAACGCTTGAACCTGTGAAACGGAAGTTGCAGTCAGCCAAGTTCACACCACTGCACTCTAGCCTGGGTGACAGCATGAGACTCTGTCAAAAAAGAGAGAAAGAGAGAGAGAGTGAGAGAGTGAGAAAGAGGAAAGGAAGGAAGGAAGGAAGGAAAAGAAAATAGGGCTTCCTCTCCCCTTAGCTCCCAATGAGGGGCTACTTCAACTCCAAGGTGAAGGGGCAGCACCTTGTTTTGTGTGGCCAAGAGGTGAGGGACTCCCTTGACACATAGGATAGAGGCTCTACTGCAGGCACAGCAGGCAAAAAATATAAGGTTCTGACAACCCTTACCCAGCTCACTGGCAGGGCAGAGGTTCACTCCAGAAGAAAGAAGCCGAGAAGACCAAGGCTGCCACACCCACCCAGCTCCTTGAGACGTGGGCCACAGATATCCAGAGGGAGCAGCACACAATAAAACAAGAAAGCTGTGGCTGGGTACTGTGGCTCACACCTGCAATCCCAGGGACTCAGGAAGCTGAGGCCAGAGGATCACTTGAGACCAGGAGTTCCAGACTAGCCTGGGCACATACCAAGACTTCCATTTCTAAAAACAAATAAACAAATAAATATAAATAAAAAAGAAGGCCAGGTGCGGTGGTTCATGCCTGTAATCTCAGCACTTTGGGAGGCCGAGGCAGTCTGATTACTTGAGCCCAAGAGTTTGAGACCAGCCTGGACAAACCCCATCTCTACAAAAAATAAAAAGAATTGGCCAAGCACAGTGGCTCATGCCTGTAATCCCAGCACTTCGAGAGGCTGAGATGGGCAGATCATTTGAGGTTAGGAGTTCTAGACCAACCTGGCTAACATGGTGACAACCTGTCTCTCCTAATAATACAAATACTAGCTGGAGGTGGTGGCATGCACCTGTAATAGCAACTACTCAGGAGGCTAAGGCACAAGAATCGCTTGAACCTGGGAGGTAGAAGTTGTAGTGAGCTGTGATTTCACCACTGCACTCCAGCCTGGGTGACGGAGTGGGACTGAATCAAAAACAAACAAACAAAAAATAAGCAGGGCATGTTGGCACATGGCTGTAATCCCAGCTACTCAGGAGGCTGATGCCACAGAATCACAAGCTCAGGAGGTAGAGGTTGCAACAAGCTGAGATTGTGCCACTACACTCCAGCCTGGATGACAGAGTGAAACCCTGTCTTAAAATAAAATAAAATAAAATAGGCTGGACACGGTGGCTCATGCCTGTAATTCCAGCACTTTGGGAGGCTGAGACAGGCAGATCACCTGAGATCAGGAATTGAAGACCAGCCTGACCAGCCAGGCACGATTGCTCACACCTGCAATCCCAAAATTTTGTGAGGCCAAGGCAGATGGATCACTTAAGGTCAGGAGTTCGAGACCAGCCTGACCAATATGGTGAAACCTTGTCTCTACTAAAAAAAATACAAAATTAGCCAGGCGTAGTGATGAATGCCTGTAATCCCAGCTACTTGGGAGGCTGAGGCAGGAGAACTTCTTGAACCCGGGAGGTGGAGGTTGCAGTGAGCTGAGATTGTGCCATTGTACTCCAGCCTGGGCAACAAGAGCAAAACTCTGTCTCAGGAAAAAGTAAATAAATAAATAAAAATAAAAAAGAAGAGTCTGACCAATATGAAGAAACCCTGTCTCTACTAAAAATACCAAATTAGCCAGGCACAGTGGTGTGCGTCTATCTATAGTACCAGCTACTCAGGAGGCTGAGAGACGAGAATTGCCTGAACCTGGGAGGCAGAGGTTGCAGTGAGCCAATATTGCACCACTGCACTCCAGCCTGGTGACAGAGTGAGGCTCTGTCTCAAAAAAAAAAAAAAAAAAAAGGTGCTCACAGTTCCGCAGACTATATAGGAAGCATGATGCTAGCATCTGCTTGGCTTCTGGGGAGGCCTCAGAAAACTTACAATTGTGGCAGAAAGTAAAGGAGCAGCAGGCAGGTTGTGTGACCAGAGCAGGAGCAAGACAGAAAGAGGGAAAAGGCGTTCACTGCTACCTCCACCTACTGGGTTCAAGCGATTCTCCTGCCTCAGTCTCCTGAGTAGCTGGGATTACAGGTGCCTGCCACCACGCCCGGCTAATTTTTTGTATTTTTAGTAGATACAGGGTTTCACTATATTGGTCAGACTGGTCTCGAACTCCTGACCTCGTGATCCGCCTGCCTCGGCCTCCCAAGCTGCTGGGATTACAGGCGTGAACCACTGTGCCCAGCTGGTGCCACACACTTTTAAACTACCAGATCTCAACCAGGCACAGTGGCTCACACCTGTAATCCCAGCACTTTGGGAGGCTGAGGCAGGCAGATCACTTGAGGTCAGGAGTTGGAGACCAGCCTAGTCAGCATGGCAAAACCCTGTCTCTAGTAAAAAATACAAAAATTAGCTGGGCGTGGTAACGTACACCTGTAGTCCCAGCTATCTGGGAGGCTGAAAATCACTTGAACCCTTGAACCTGGGAGGCAGAGGTTGCAGTGAGCCAAGTTTGAGCCACCACACTCTAACCTGGGCAACATAGCGAGACTCCACCAAAAAAAAAAGGTTGGGAGGAAATGGAGAAATTCAAGCTCAAGGGCACTCTTGAAACCAACAGATCCTGGCCAGGCTAGGCGGCTCACATCTATAATCCCAGCACTTTGGGAGACCAAGGTGGGTAGATTGCTTGCACTCAAGAGTTCAAGACCAGCCTGGGCAACAGAGTGAAGCCCTGTCTTGAAAAAAAAAAAAAAAAGGAAAGAAAACAAAACAACAGCTCCTCCTTTTTTTTTTTTTTTTTTTTTTTAATTTGAGACAGAGTATCACTCTTGTTGCCCAGGCTAGAGTGCAATGGTATGATCTCAGCTCACCACACCCTCCACCTCCCAGGTTCAACTGATTCTCCCTCCTCAGCCTCCCAACTAGCTGGAATTACAGGCATGCGCCACCATGCCCGGCTAATTTTTTGTATTTTTAGTAGAGAAGGGGTTTCTCCATGTTGGTCAGGCCGGTCTCAAACTCCTCAAGTGATTTGACCACGTTGGTGACCTCCCAAAGTGCTGAGATTACAGGTGTGAGCAACCACCAAAGTGCCCCATTTTTGTTTTTGTTTTTTTTTTTAGATGGAGTCTCACTCTGTGGCCCAGGCTGGAGTGCAGTGGCATGATCTCAGCTCACTGCAAACTTCAACTCCCGGGTTCAAGCAATTCTCCTGCCTCAGCCTCCTATGTAGCTGGGACTATAGGTATGTGTCACCATGCCCCGTTAATTTTTTGTTTGTTTCGTTTTGTTTTGTTTTGTTTTTGAGATGGAGTTTCACTCTTGTTGCCCAGGCTGTAGTGCAATGGCGTGATCTCAGCTCACTGCAACCTCCACCTCCCAGGTTCAAGCGATTCTCCTGCCTCAGCCTCCTGAGTAGCTGGGATTACAGGAGCCCACCACCGCACCTGGCTAATTTTTTGTATTTTCAGTAGAGATGGGGTTTCACCATGTTGGCCAGGATGGTCTCCATCTCTTGACCTTGTGATCCACCCTTCTCAGCCTCCCAAAATTTTGGGATTACAGGCATGAGGCACCACACCTGGCCATGCTCTTCTTGCCCTGTATTAAGGGCAATACAGCAGGCACCATGGCTCATGCCTGTAATCGAAGCAATTTGGGAGGCCCAAGCAGGTGGATATCCTGAGGTCAGGAGTTTGAGAACAGCCTGACCAACATGGTGAAACCCTGTCTCTACTAAAAATATAAAATTAGCCAGCAGTAGTGGCACATGCCTGTAATCCCAGCTACTCGGGAAGCTGAGGCAAGAGAATCATTTGAACCCAGGAGGTAGAGGTTGAAATGAGCCAAGATCACGGTGTTGCACTCCAGCCTGGGCAACAAAGCAAGACCCTGTCTCAACAACAACAAAAGATAGCAATACACTAAACCAGGAGTCCCCAACCCCAAGGCCACCGACCAGTACCTGATACCTATCTGCTGCCTGTTAGGAACCAGGCCTCACAGAAGTATGTGAGAACCAGGAAGGGAGACAGCTAAGAAAGGCCCACCTGCTCAAAGATGGACCTCATCAACTACCTTACCTGAATTTAATTGTATCAGATTGCTGAGAAATTTATGCCCTGGAACACTCTCACAAATAATACAGTAATTAGTGAAGCCTAACATATGTGTGTAATACAAAATGAGGCAGACAGCTTAACAGAGAAATCAGAGGAAGAAATAGTCAAAAAGAGCCCTACTAAAACCATGATCATCCCAGGGTGAATGTGTACATGCCTATATGCATATGTAATTATATGTAATGCCTTTTTTTTTTTTTTTTTTTTTTTTTTTTTTTAGAGACGGGGTCTATGTTGCCCAGGCTGGAGTACAGTAGCTATTCACAGGCACAATCCCACTACTGATCAGCATGGGAGTTTTGACCCACTCCGTTTCTGACCTGGGCCAGTTCACCCCTCCTTAGGCAACCTGGTGGTCCCCCGCTCCCAGGAGGTCACCATACTGACGCCGAACTTAGTGCGGACACCGAATCGGCATAGCGCACTATAGCCCAGAACTCCTGGACTCAAGCGATCCTCCCACCTCAGCTTCCTGAGTAGCTGGGACTACAGGCATGCACCACCATGCCCAGCAATTATATGTAATATCTATATTTCTTTCTTTTTTTAATTTTTGTTTATTTATTTATTTATTTATTTATTTTTGAGACAGAGTCTTGCTCTGTCACCCAGGCTGGAGTGCAGTGGCATGATCTCAGCTCACTGCAACCTCTGCCTTCCAGGTTCAAGCAATTCTCTTGCCTCAGTTTCTCAAGTAGCTGGGACTACAGGCATTAGCCACCACACCCAGCTAATTTATTTTTACTAGAGACAGGGTTTTGCCATGTTGGCCAGGCTGGTCTCAAACTCCTGACCTCAAATGATCTGCCCACTTCGGCCTCTCAAAGTGCTGGCATTACAGGTGTGAGTTACCGTGCCCAGCCTTTTTTTTTTTTTTTTTTTTTTAAGACACAGGGTCTCTCTCTATGACTCAGGCTGCAGTATAGTGGCCCAATCACAACTCACTACAACCTCAAACTCCTGCGCTCAAGGGATCGCCCACCTCAATCTTCTGAAGTAGCTAGGACTGCAAGTCTGCACACCATGCATGGATAATTTTTTTTTAAAAATGAGCACTCACTATATTGTCTCAGCTGGTCTCAAGCGGTCCTCCTGCCTTGGTCTTCCAATGCCTATTTCTTCTTATTATTATTTTTTGATTCTCGCACCATTGCCCAAGCTGGAATGGCACAATCTTGGCTCACCCCAACCTTTGCCTCCCAGATTCAATCAATTCTCCTGCCTCAGCCTCCCAAGTAGCTGGGACTACAGGTACATGTCACCAAGCCCAACTAATTTTTGTGTTTTTAGTAGAGGTGGGGTTTTACTATGTTGGCCAGGCTGGTCTCAAACTCCTGATCATATGATCTGCCCGCCTCAGCCTCTCAAAGTGCTGGGATTACAGGCGTGAGCCACCACGCCCCGTCTCCCAATGCCTATTTCTTTATACATATGTATTAATTTATCTACCTGAGGAGTGTCATAAGAGGCTCCATGTTGCAGGGGAAATAGACTCCACTATAATAGAATAGCGAAGTCAAAAAATAAACATGGGCTGGGCGTGGTGGCTCATGCCTGTAATCTCAACACTTTGGGAGGCCGAGGCAGGTGGATCACCTGATGTCAGGAGTTTGAGACCAGGCTGGCCAACATGGTGAAACCCCATCTCTACTAAAAATACAAAAAATTAGCCAGGCGTGGTGGCACATGCCTATAATCCCAGCTATTTGGGAGGCTGAGGCAGGAGAATTGCTTCAACCCAGGAGGCAGGGGTTGCAGTGATCCGAGATTGTGCCATTGCACTCCAATCTGGGCAACAGAGGGAGACTCTGTCTCAAAAAAAAAAAAAAAAAAAAAAAAGAGGAAAAGAAAGAAAAAGAAAAGAAAATCCTGGCCGGGCACCATGGCTCACTCTTATAATCCCAGTACTTTGGGAGGCTGAGGTGGGTGGATCATTTAAGGTCAGGAGTTCGAAATCAGCCTGACCAACATAGTGAAACCCCATCTCTACTAAAAATACAAAAATTAGCTGGGGGTGGTGGTAGGCGCCTATAGTCCCAGCTACTCAGGAAGCTGAGGCAGGAGGATCTCTGGAGGCTATGAGTTTGAGGCTGCAGTTAGCTATGATCATGCCACTGCACTCCAGCCTGGGCAACAAAGTCTCTGTCTCTGTCTCAAAGCAAACAAACAAAAAGAACCAGTAAATGAATTCAGCAAGATTACAGGATAAAAGATCAATATTCATGGTGGCTTACACCTGTAATCCCAGCACTTTGGGAGGCCAAGGCGGGTGGATCACCTGAGGTTAGGAGTTCAAGACCAGCCTGACCAACATGGTGAAACCCCCATCTCTAAAAAATAACAAAAACAACAACGAAAAAAAAAAAAGAGAGAAAAATGAAAAAATATTTAAGAAAAAAAGATCAATATACAAATGTCACTGTATTGTTATACAACTTTAGTTAACCCAAAAATAAACAAGAAAACATTACAAGAAGAATAAGAGTCGGACAGGTGCAGTGAGTCAAGCCTATAATTCCAGCATTTTGGGAGGCCAAGGCAGGCAGATCACCTGAAGTCAGGAGACCAACTTAGCCAACATGGTGAAACCTTGTCTCTACTAAAAATATAAAAATTAGCCCGGTGTGGTGGTGGGTTAGCCTGTAGGCCAAGCTACTCAGGAGGCTGAGGCAGGAGAATCACTTGAACCCGGGAGGCAGAGGTTACAGTGAGCAGAGATCACACCATTGCATTCCAGTCTGGGTGACAAGAGCAAAACTCCATCTCAAAAAAAGAAGAAGAGTCTTAGGAGTACATTTAACAAAACGATCACAAAATGTCTACTCCAAAAAATGCAAAACATTGTTGAAAGAAACTAAAGAGCAAGAATCATAAATAAGGTTGGGTGCGGTGGCTCATACCTGTAATCCCTGCACTTTGGGAGGCTGAGGTGGGCAAATTGCTTGAGCCCAAGAGTTTGAGACCATTCTGGGCAACATGGTGAAATCTTCTCTCTACAGAAAAATATAACAGTTAGCCAGGTGCGGTGGTGCACACCTATGGTACCAGCTACTCGGGAGGCTGAAGTGGGAGGATCACTTGAGCCTGGGAGGTCAAGGCTGCAGGAAGCCATGATCATACTGCTGCACTCCAGCCTGGGAGACAGAATGAGACCCTGTCTCAAAATAAAAAAGTTCAAGTCCAGGCGCAGTGGCTCATGCCTGTAATCCTACCACTTTGGGAGGCCGTAGGTGGGCAGATCACCTGAGGTCAGGAGTTCAAGACCAGCCTGGCTAACATGGTGAAACCCCATCTCTACTAAAAATACAAATTATTAAATAAAAATTAGCTGGGCATGGTGGCAGGTGCCTGTAATCCCAGCTACTCAGGAGGCTGAGGCAGGAAAATTGCTTGAACCCAGGAGGCAGAAATTGCAGTAAGCCAAGACAGCGCCATTGCACTCCAGCCTGGGTGACAGAGCAAGACCCCATCTCAAAAAATAA
>NW_022437107.1:398656-426973 GCF_009761245.1 Sapajus apella
TAAAAGCATAAGTGCATATATATATATATATGCATGCACACATATATATACACAAATACATATACATATATAGTATCAGCCACAAGGTCCTGCCAGAAGATGACAGCTCCTAATGCCACTTCCCAGCACAGGAGTTCAGTGCCCACACATGCAAGGCTGAGACCCTCACAAAGAGCAGGGCAAGGTGCACACATCAGTGATATAAAGCACATAGGATATAATATATTCATACAAAATGGAGGAAATTGACAGGCTGTCTATGCAAGAAATGTATTACACATCTATCTTCCTACATGTAGAAATGTAGAGTAGTTTAGGAATCACCATGCATAAATATATAGAATGGATAACTATGGCAGTTACACAAATACTGAAAGAATGATGAAAAATGTAGAACAGTCCTAAAATTAATTCTAAGTGGAGAAATGATATATGTATGCAAATACACACATATATGTATCTCTGTAAATTGGTAAAGTTATGCATTTGCATATCTATAGTAGTTGGATAAATATAACATTTAAAGGGACACTATATATAGAAATACTATAAAGCAGGGGGCCCAGTGGCCTGCACTGTAGTCCCAGACTTGGGAGGCCAATGTGGGAGGATTGCTTGAGCCTAGGAGTTTGAAACCAGCCTGGGTAACATAACAAGAGTTTGTTTTGAGAAAAAGGAAAAAAATACTATATTTCTTTTGTTTTTTGTTTTTTGAGACAGAGTCTCACTCTGTCACCCAGGCTGGAATGAAGTGGTGCAATCTCGGCTCACGCCACCTCTGCCTCCCAGGTTCAAGTTATTCTCCTGCCTCAGTCTCTCAAGTAGCTGGGATTACAGGTGCTTAGCACCACACCCAGCTAATTTTTGTACTTTTAGTAGAGACAGTGTTTTTCCATGTTGGTCAGGCTGCTCTCGAACTCCTGACCTCAGGTGATCCACCTGCCTCAGCTTCTCAAAGTGCTGGGATTACAGGCATGAGCAACCACGCCCGGCCACACATTTCTTGATAGATAAGATACATACAGTTACTCAATAAATGTATATCCAGATACTTAATGGTTAGGGAAGCTTAGTTAAGGCACCTGGATCCATGAAAGCATGCTTTTCCCACGAAAAGCTCCAGCTGGCTCAAGCCACAGGTGGTCCTCTCCAGTCCTGTATCAAGGTGCCAGTGGGGAAACTGAGGGCCTGTAGAGGCAGGCACCCAGAGGGCAGCACAGCCAGTGAGGAGAAGGGAAAGGAAATACAGGAATGTGATGTTTTTGGTATTCGAGGTGCACTGAGCATGCTGTGTCCCAAGTAAGCCCTTCAGGGGCATTACTCATTTCATCTTCCCTACCCTGAGGTGGCTGATTCCATCATCCCCAAGTTACAGTAGAGGAAACTGAGGCCCAGCAAGGAACATCTGCCATACCAAGAACTTTATAAACCTTTACAATGTCATGAGAATTTGTGGGCTAGTCTGGATTTTTAAAGAAAACTTCAGGTTTGAGCAAACTTGCGGACACTCAAAATCTACTCTCCCTAACATGGGAGTGTCTCTGCAAAAAAATAAAATAAAATAAAATCTCATGAGAATTAGTGTACTAGAGTCTGGATTTTTAAAGAACACTTCAGGTTTGAGCAAACTTGCAGACACCCAAAATCTGCTCCCTGTAAACTGAGTCTCTGCACCAGGAAGAGCAATGGGGTGGGTGGAAATGATGCCAAACTGTCCTAGACTGCCCCCTTCTGGCCAGAGGAGGTGGGCTCAGCCGTCTCCTTGAACAAAAACCACCCTCTTGGCTAGAGGCAGAGGCCAGTCAGGGAGGGCCCTGTGCGGGTGGACAATTTGCACTAACTACTCGCTTCGTGCCTGGTGCGGCTGTGACCAGGGTGGGGAGTTGCTGGCCTTGGCCTGGAGAGGGAACACGAAAGGTGACATCTGAAGCCATGGAAATTTCAGAAAGAAGCAAATGCAGAGTCACTGGAAGACACCCGGACATTAGGAAGATGCAGAGATAAAGTTGGAAATGACCGTTTAGCAGAAGGAGAGAGAGAGATGGGGCGAGGACAGGGAGAGAGACACCCAGAGAGAGACACAGAGACTCTCCCAGACAAAGACCCACCAAGCCAGAAAGACACAGAAGGACTGAGACACACAGAAGGCCCCCAGCCGGCCCTGCACCTGGAGACACGGTGGAAAAGGAAGCATCTTCTCTGAATTGAGCCAAGACAGGCAGGGAGCCCTCAGCAGGAAGAGCTCTTCCCCTGCCCTTCCCTTAGTGTCCAGACAGTCCTCCCGCTCCAGCCCAACACCAGATTTCAGAAGTTCCCAGGAGCTCTGCATCCTAGTCCTCTGGTATTTGTTGGTACAAATGGTCTTGCTATGGGACTTTCCCCAGGATGGGTTAGGACTCTGTGGCAGCAGGCTCAGCTTCCCAGCTTCCTAAATTCCGCTGCCATATCTCTTTACCAGTATCATTCTCCTGGTGAGCATGTTTGCCTTTTCACACAAAAAAATAGAGGTTTCCTCCCAACCAGCTCTGTCGCACTGAAGCTGATAAAGAACTGTGAACTTTACGGGGCATGATGGCTGACGCCCCTAATCCCAACACTGAGAGGCTGAGGCAGGGGGATCACGTGAAGCCAAAAGTTGGAGACCAGGTTGGGCAACGAAGCAAGACCCTGTCTCTACAAAAATAAAAATAAAAGGGCCAGGTTCGGTGGCTCACGCCTGTAATCCCAGCACTTTGTGAGGCCAAAGCGGGTGGATCACCAGGTCAGGAGTTCAAGATCAGCCTGGCCAAGATGGTGAAACCCTGTCTCTACTGAAAATACAAAAATTACCTAGGCATGGTGGTGGGCACCTGTAATCCCAGCTACTCAGGAGGCTGAGGCAGAGAATTGCTTGAACCTGGGAGGCGGAGGTTACACTGAGCCGAGATCATACCACTGCACTCCAGCCTAGGCCACAGAGTGAGATTCCATCTTAAAAAAAAGAACTGTAGCCTGGAGAGGCCAGTGACCCTTCCTGGGTTTTGATGAAGACTCCTGCCTGGCTGATGAACAGAACCTGTCCCAACCTGCCTGGACAGCCCTGGGGCCTCGTCTAGCCCCCACCCAGTGGCCAAGCCTTCATTAGCAGAACAAGGACTGCCTCCTCATGAATGCAGCCTCCTGGAGAAGGCTGGGAAGTCCATAGTGGAAGGCCTGGGGAATGAGGAGATGTGAACTCCTCCTCAGTCAGGAGATGACATTCTCCTGCAATCTTCCTCTTGGCTTCCCCACATCCCAAAGCCACATTCAGCATTCTTCACCTGCCTGTGCCCAGAGGCCCAGATGCTGGAACTTGACCGCCTGGATCTAATTCTGGTCCCAAACTTACCAGCTGGCTGACTTGGCAGGCCACTTAACCTACTGTGCCTCCATTTTCCACACATAGGATGGAATCTTGCTAGCATTAACGTCACTGAGAGGCTGGGCGCAGTGACCCATGCCTGTAATTCCAGCGCTTTGGGAGGCTGACGTGGGAGGATCGCTTGAGCCAAGAAATTTGAGTCCAGCCTGGGCAACATAGCAAGACACCCCTCAAGAAAGAATCCAGCCTGCCCAGCCTGTGGGTGCTAATTGCTCCAATCTCTGCATTCCCCATAAAGTCCAGGCTGCCCAAACCATGGCCAGAAATCCCAGAGAACAACCCCTCCAACCGGGCTGCCCAAACTGGCTGTCAATTCTTCAGAACGGCCCATTACCCCCACCCACTCCATGGCTGCTAATCCTGGAAATAATCCCTCTATTCCCACTTCAGAAGCTGGCTGCGCCGCCCGCCCCATACATCGCGCCCTCCCTGAATGAGCCGCGCGTCTGCGCCTCCTAGCGGCCACTGTGCCGGGTGCTTGGCGCATCTCAACTCGCGGCCACCAGGCACGCTGCCCCGCGCGCCGCCTCTCCCTTTCCTGCAGCTCAGAGGGACAACAGCGTGAACACACGCTTGTTTTTCATCGTCTCCATCTCGGGGCTTCCTTGTAAAGTTTGGAGCTCCGTGTGAAAGGCGCTCCACGCGCTCGTTCCATCAGCTCCTCGGTGCCCGCACGCAGCCGCGCGTGCCAGTCAGTGCCTGGGTCACCGCGAATTCCGTCCCAACCCGCGCCGGCGCCGTGACGGTCTGTCCTGTCACTGGAGACGTTTCTTCTGTCAGTGCAAATATATGTCATTCCTTGTTTTTTTTTCTATTAAAGACAGTGCTTGGTAGGAACATTCCTGCACTAATGGGGTTTCTGAAGCTTCAACCCCACGCGCCAGGCCCACCCACGCCCGGGCCCGCGTTCCACGGCCCGACCCACCCACAGCCAGCCAGCCACCTAGCTCAGATCCTGGCCCACGACCTGCAGCCCACACCCGCCCCACACTCAAACCCTCTCCCCAAGGCCTCCCCCAGCAGCAGCCCCAGCCAGCTCCCCACGGCCTGAACCTCCTCCCACGCCCTGGCTTCCCCAGTGTCCAGGAACTTCTCTGCCCGATTCCCCAGTATCCCGGCCCCCTGCATTCCAGGCCCCCACACCCCCTGGCCACCCTCCCCCACGTCCCGGCCCCACCCTACTTCTGACTCTCCCATGCCCAGGGCCTCCCTCACAGCTCTCCATCACACTTTGGTCACCTCCCCAGGCCCAGACCCCTACCCGGAGCCAGGCCACCCTAGGCTCCAGGTCCCCTTCAAAACCCCCAAACCTCCCCTCCCCACACACAACCAGGGGCCCTGCTAAGGCCCTTGGGGGTTTAGTGGCAGCAATGTAGTTGAGCAACCTCATTCAAAGAATGCTCAAGATGGTATTGTACTGGAGAACCCGAGAGCCCTGAAATCTTGCTGCTCCTATATGAAAAACACTTGAAAGAGGTTTCCCCAAATTTGACAATGTCCAAAACTTTCACAAGACATTAGCAATGGGGAGCATATATTCACGGCAACTGGTGGGAGAGAAACGTTAGCAATAATAAGTGAACTAGATGGAATGCACATTTTCTAAGCTATTGGTAAAAAAAATTTTAAGAGAGGGGGTCAATCGCACCAGAAGATATGTTTATCCTCCATTCTTTCTCAAAGAAATTGTTCTAATATTCTAAATCATTATCATATGAAGCAGTGATCATGATTATGCAGTTACTGGCACCAGTAAAATGTAATTACAAGGTAATTGATTTTAAAACTTAACTTTTGGAATTTTGTTATGCTATCCTTTTTAAAATTTGCAGTTGTTTTGCTTTCATCATTCTAAAATCATTCTTTCATCATTATAAATACACACTTTGAGACAAACTAATTATATTCATAATTTTGTGTTCTTTTTTCTTTGGAGATGGAGTCTCACTCTGTAGCCCAGGTTGGAGTGAAGTGGCACCATCTCGGCTCACT
This sequence comes from Sapajus apella, assembly GCF_009761245.1. Classification (NCBI taxonomy): domain Eukaryota; kingdom Metazoa; phylum Chordata; class Mammalia; order Primates; family Cebidae; genus Sapajus; species Sapajus apella. Next base: position 404,049 of record NW_022437107.1, read on the forward strand.
GCAACCTCCACCTCCCGGATTCAAGTGATTCTTGTGCCTCAGCTTCCTGCTTATAGGTGTGCACCAGCCACGACACCTGGCCAATTTTTATATTTTTAGTAGAGACAGGGTTTCATCATGTTGGCCAGGCTGGTCTAGAACTCCTGACCTCAGGTGATCCATCTGTCTATGGCCTCCCAAAGTGCTGGCATTACAGGTGTAAGCCACTGCACGTGGCCTAATCTTGTGTTCTCTTCTTAGAGACAACTTTCCCTATGGTGCCGACTTCAGCTGCCACTTTCAGATCTGCCCTCCTCCTACACGGACAGGTGTGCCTGGTCCTCTGAGGGACACACCTGGGGCATTCCTGCTCATCACCACATGTGCACAACTGCAGCTTTCAGAGCCAATGCTGATTGTTTTCTAAGGCAAGTGTGCCAATTTAGGACTGGAAATGAGTCCCATGCACCCCCAGCTGCCCAAACCCAGGAGCCTGGAGGGGTCCTAATCACCTGTGTCAGTGAAAAGGTGGAAAACAGCAAACTCTACCCACCTCTCAGGGCAAAACTGGTTCTCCAATTCCTCTGTGGTGCAGGCTATAAATTCAGACCCTCAGTGTGGAAAATCCCAATGTTGATCATTAGAAGTTAATATATTAATATTTTACCAGTTTATTAAGAACTTAGAGGCAAATAATAGCTCTCAAGAATTTATACATCAAACCACAAGACATTTTTATTTTACATTATATTTTTAAAACTTGCTGCTCAATTTTTTTAACTATATGATGACATAAACTTTATTTATTTATTTTTTTAGAGACGGAATTTTGCTCTTCTTGGCCAGAATGGAGTGCAATGGCACAATCTTGGCTCATGGGAACCTCCGACCCCTGGGTTCAAAGAATTCTCCTGCCTCAGACTCCCAAGTAGCTGGGATTACAAGTGCCCCCCACCATGCCCAATTTATTTTCGTATTTTAGTAGAGATGGGGTTTCACCATGTTGGCCAGGCTGGTCTCGAACTCCTGACCTCAGGTGATCTGCCCACCTCAGCCTCCCAAAGTGCTGGGACCACAGGTGTGAGCTACCTCACCTCCCTCCCCCTCTGCTCAATTTTTTAAAACATGATTGGATTTTTTTCCCCATTGTTTACTAAATTTCTCAACTTCTTCAATAGTTCCTTCTGGTTTGGTAAACATTGCTCTGAGGCACGTGTCCTTCCCTTTTCTAGTCTGATCAGAGGAGAGCACATCCTTTGTTTACTTCGGAGGCCTAATAACAAATGGTTGAGTTTTTTTTTTTTTTTTTTTTTCTCTTTTCTGAGACAGAGTTTCGCTCTTGTTACCCAGGCTGGAGTGCAATGGCGCGATCTCGGCTCACCGCAACCTCCGCCTCCCGGGTTCAGGCAATTCTCCTGCCTCAGCCTCCTGAGTAGCTGGGATTACAGGCACGCGCCACCATGCCCAGCTAATTTTTTGTATTTTTAGTAGAGACAGGGTTTCACCATGTTGACCAGGATGGTCTCGATCTCTTGACCTCGTGATCCACCCGCCTCGGCCTCCCAAAGTGCTGGGATTACAGGCTTGAGCCACCGCGCCCGGCCTAGTTTTTATATTAGTTGTTGTTGTGGAGACAACAAAGATGTTGTGGAGCTCTGATCACATTTGAATCTAGATTTCAGGTAGTCACAAATTCAATGAATTCTTTTAACTTATTTAACAGACATGCTCTATAAACTACTGACATTCATGGTCACATTCTATGCCAACAAACACAGAACTAAGACCTTTCCATATCATAGTGCCGTGGGTTTCTGGAGCCACCAAACCCACCATTTTACAGTCTTTCAGCTTTAACATTCAGTGCCAGTAAAAACATTCTTGCATTCTATTCCTACCAAGTAAATAAGTGATTACCCTTATCAGATGCTTAATCTCATTATAACTAACTTACTTTTATAAAGATTTAGATACAGGAGTTCAATAGGGAGACTTTTCTTGGATAGAGCCACTGGGTGAAGATAAGAAACCCTTTCCATAAATTATGCCTTAATCTAAAATCTGGTTAAGTATTTGACTTCCTTGGCTCAGTTTAACTGGAGGAAATGGCAAAGAGAACTTTATGACTGTGGCTTACAAATATTTAAAACCTGTTTTAGCCAGGCGCAGTGGCTCATGCCTGTAATCCCAGCACTTTGGCAAGCCAAGACTGGTGGATCACCTAAGGTCAAGACAAGTCTGACCAACATGGAGAAACCCCATCTCCATTAAAAGTACAAAATTAGGGCCGGGCGCGGTGGCTCAAGCCTGTAATCCCAGCACTTTGGGAGGCCGAGGCAGGTGGATCACGAGGTCAAGAGATCGAGACCATCCTGGTCAGCACGGTGAAACCCCGTCTCTACTAAAAATGCAAAAAATTAGCTGGGCATGGTGGCGTGTGCCTGTAATCCCAGCTACTCAGGAGGCTAAGGCAGGAGAATTGCCTGAACCCAGGAGGCGGAGGTTGCGGTGAGCCGAGATCGCGCCATTGCACTCCAGCCTGGGTAACAAGAGCGAAACTCCGTCTCAAAAAAAAAAAAAAAAAAAGTACAAAATTAGCTGAGCATGGTGATACAGGCCTGTAATCCCAGCTACTCAGGAGGCTGAGACAGGAGAATCATTGTAACCCAGGAAGCTCACTACTGAGACAAAGCCTAGGCCAAATTACAGGGTCCGTATTGCCGGAGGCCACGGAGGACTTGAGTCTCTCTAACCAGTGGTGGCACCGAAAGGAGGGTGTCAAGACCTTTTATGACTGTAAACCACCTCCAGGGCAGGGATGAGACTGAGGGGCTTTGGACATTCTGTCCGAGGGCCAGGGGACTTTGGACATTCCGATTGTTACTTAAGTGGTTCAGAGAAGTCAAGATAAGTATTAGTTTACACATTGTCTTCGTAGGGTGGAAATTACAGACCTTATGGGTAGTTTCTTACAGACCTTAGTTACTTATTACAAGTCTTAAAATGGCACAGGGACCAAAATGACACTGGTTTGGACTGCCTGCCTGTCACATTAGGGTTACAGAGAGCAGTTTCAATGGAAAGCCAAGGTATGGTGGAGGTATGCAGTTTATGGGGCAATTACCATGTCACAGGTGGCTCAGTTTAACTAGAGGAAATGGCAAAGAGAACTTTATGACTGTGGCTTACAAATATTTAAAACTTGGGCGCGGTGGCTCATGCCTGTAATCCCAGCACTTTAGGAGGCTGAGACTGGCGGATCACCTAAGGTCAAGACAAGTCTGACCAAGATGGAGAAACCCCATCTCTACTAAAAACACAAAATTAGCTGGGCATGGTGGCACAGGCCTGTAATCCCAGCTACTCAGGAGGCTGAGACAGGAGAATTACTTGAACCTAGGAGGTGGAGGTTGCGGTGGGCCGAGATTGTGCCATTGCAACAAGAGTGAAACTCCATCTCAAAAAGAAAAAAAAAAACACCAGAACAAGGATCACTGAGAAAAAAAAAAAAAGAAAAAACCTGTTTCACTGACTGACTGACCTCTGAGAAAGCTGTCTCTCTGCCCCAGCAGTCTGCCTTGAAGCCTGCTTTATGAATCTTCACTACACCTGTCAGTCAACATTGGGAAGATGACACCATCTATTTCTTCCTCCCACTCTGACACCATCTATTTCTTCCTCCCACTAGCAACCCATCATGACGTCAGCCATTGAGGCAGGAGCTCTGGGCTGCCCCTTTGCAGCCATGGAACTGCGCTGCCGGGAGCAGCCCCGGAACTGCAGTGAGATGTGTGTATTGAGTCAATCCATAAATACCAAGTAATTCTATAAATAAAAATTATAGGAGACCCTTGTTTTGGTCTAAGCTTCTACACTAGGCCCCAATAGATCAGCTTAGTCCAAAACAAGGGACAAGGGTCTCCTATAATTTTTTTTGAGACCGAGTTTCGCTCTTGATGCCCAGGCTGGAGTGCAATGGCGCGATCTCGGCTCACCGAAACCTCTGCCCCATGAGTTCAAGTGATTATCCTGCCTCAGACTCCCAAGTAGCTGGGATTACAGGCATGCACCACCACGCCTGGCTACTTTTGTATTTTTAGTACAGACAAGGCTTCTCCATGTTGATCAGGCTGGTCTCAAACTCCCGACCTCAAGGTGATCCTCACAACCTCAAGATGATCCGCTCACCTTGGCCTTCCAAAATGCTGGGATTACAGGTGTGTTGGCCTATAATTTTTATCTAATATAACTTTCAAAGTATTTTCATTCTAATACAACTACTCCAAAACAGATTCATCTCTGGCCTTCCACCAGGAGAGAGATAACAGTCCAACTTCCCAAACAGGCCAGCTTCAGCGGCATGATAATGAAGTTCCCTCTGCCTTTAATCCTCACAACAAAAAGGGACCTGTGGTTAGCCAATCCGTTCTTTTTTCTATAGTTCTGTCTCCTTGTTCTTGCCTTAGGAGGAAAGTAACCTTAAAATGACCAATTCACCACTGGGTGCAGTGGCTCACACCCGTAATCCCAGCACTCTGGGAAGCCAAGGCGGGTGAATCACGAGGTCAGGAGTTTAAGACTCAGCCTGGCCAAGATGGTGAAACCCCTTCTCTACTAAAAATACAGAAATTAGCTGGGCATGGTGTCAGGCACCTGTAATCCCAGCTACTTGGGAGACTGAGGCAGAGAACTGCTTAAACCCGGGAGGTGGAGGTTGCAGTGAGCCAAGATCATGCTGTTGCACTCTAGCCTGGGCGACAGAGTAAGATTCCATCTCAAAAAAAAAAAGACCAATTTACTTTTTCTTCGTTTCCGCTTTCTTCAGCCCTTTTGGTCTATAAAACCAATCTCCTCTGCTCAGTTACCTGGAACACTTGTTCCATTTTATGGCATGAAGTGTTGCCTGATTCAAGAATCACAAGGCCAATTAAGATTTTTTTTTTCTTTTTTAAAGATGAGGTTTCTCCATGATGGCCAGGCTGATCTTGAACTCCTGACCTCAGGTGATCCACCCACCTCGGCCTCCCAAAGTGCTAGGATTACAGGTATGAGCCACCACGCCCAGCAAGATTTTTTAAAATGGAGCCAGGCACCATTTTTTAAAATGGAGCTGATGCCTGTAATCCCAGCACCTTGGGAGACTGAGGCAGGTGACCCAGTCTCCACTAAAGATACCAAAATTACCCGGGCATGGTGGTGAACACCATGTTGTTGGCCAAGCTGGTCTTGCACTCCTGGCCTCAAGTGATCTGGGCCAAAATTGTAACTGCCCAAGAGGTTCACCTTGCCCACTGCCTAGACAGAGCCAATTCATCAAGACGGGAATTTCAACAGAGGAGTAATTCACCCAGAAATGGCTGTGCAGGGAGGCTGGAGTTTTATCATTACTCAAATCAGTCTCCCAGAGCATTTGGAGAACAAAGTTTTTTGTTTTCTTTTTTTATTGATGGAGTTTCACTCTGCCACCAGGTTGGAGTGCAATGGCACTATCTCAGGTCACCTCCCTGGTTCAAGCAATTCTCCTGCCTCAGCCTCCTGAGTAACTGGGATTACAGGCATGAGCCACCACACCCAGCCAATTTTTGTATTTTTAGTAGCGATGGGGTTTCACCATGTTGGCCAGGATGGTCTCAATCTCCTGACCTCGTGATCTGCCCACCTTGGCCTCACAATGTGCTGGGCTTGCAGGTATGTGCCACCTCGCCTGGCAGGGGAACAGAGTTTTTAAGGATAACTTGGTAGGTAGAGAGAGAGCCAGTGAGCCAGGAGTGCTGATTAGACAGGGATGAAATGATAGGGAGTCAAAGCTGTCTTCCTGCACTGAATCAGTTCCTGGGTGCAGGATACAATACAGACAAGCCAGTTTATCAATCAGGGTGTTGCCAGCTGATCCACAAGGGTAGGTCTACAAAATATCTCAAGCACTGACTTTAGGAGCAGTCTAGGGAGGGTAAGAATCTTGTAGCCTCCAGCTGCCTGACTCCTAAACCATAATTTCTAATCCTGTGGCTAATGTTACTCTATCCCCCAGGCAAGAAGGAAGTCAGCTTTGAGAAAGAGCTGTTACTGTCTTTGTTTAAACTATAAACTACAAGCAGGCCAGGCTTGGTGGTTCACACCCATAATCCAAGCACTTTGGGAGGCAGGTGGATTACCTCAGGTCCGGAGTTCAAGACCAGACTGACCAACATGGTGAAACCCTATCTCTATTAAAAATACAAAAAAATTAGCCAGGCATGGTGGTGGGCACCTCTAATCCCAGCTACTCCAGAGGCTAAGGCAGGAGAATCCCTTGAACCCAGCAGACGGAGATTGTGTTGAGTGGAGATCAAACCTACATCCCGCGACTGCACTTCAGCCTGGGCAGAACAGCAAGACTTCATCTCAATAACTAAACAAATAAACTACAAACTAAGTTGCTCCCAAAGTTAGTGTAGCCTACGCCCAGGAATGAACAAAGACAGTGTGGCAGTTAGAGACAAGATGGAGTCGGTTAAGTTAGATTTCTTTCACTGTCTCAGCCATAATTTTGCAAAGGCAGTTTCAACATGGTGAAACCTCATCTGCTCAGTTACCTGGAACATGTAACTGAAAAACCTCATCTGCTCAGTTACCTGGAACAAACTAAAAATACAAAAATTAGCTGGGCATGGTGGTGCGCTCCTGTAGTCCTAGCTATGCAGGAGGCTAAGGTGGGAGGATCACTTGAGCTCTGGAGGCAGAAGTTGCAGTGAACTGAGATTGCACCACTGAACTCCAGCCTGGGTGACAGCAAGACTCTGTAGTAAAAAAAAAAAAATGGGGCCAAGCACAGTGACTCACGCCTATAATCCCAGCACTTTGGGAGGCTGAGGAGGGCAGATCATGAGGTCAAAAGATCGAGACCTTCCAGGCCAACATGGTGAAACCTTGTCTCCACTAAAAATACAAAAATTAGCTGGGTGTGGTGGTTCATGCCTATAATCCCAGTGACTCAGGAGTCTGAGGCAGAAGAATCACTTGAACCCTGGAGGCAGAGGTTGCAGTGAGCTGAGATCATGCCACTGCACTCCAGCCTGGCAACAGAGCAAGACTCCATCTCAAAACAAATATTTATTAATTTTTTAAAAACAGGGCCAGGCACAGTCACGCCTGTAATCCCAGCAGTTTGGGAGGCTGAGGCGGGTGGATCACAAGGTCAGGATGTTGTATTTGACCGGAGCGTGGAAAGTTATCACGAGACAAAAGTATGCCAGATTGCAGGGTCATTTATTATGCTGGCGACCACAGAGGACTCACGTCTCTCCAACCTGTGGTGCCAAAAGGAGGGTGCCATGATTTTTTATACCCGAAAAACCACCTTGGGAGTGGGGGTGAGGGGCGGGGATGGGGATGATAAGGTTTCGGACATTTCAAGGGCTAGGGGATTCTGTGATTCACCTCCTGGGTGGAGACAAGGGCGGGGGTCTCCGGACATTCCAAGGGCTAGGGGATTCTGTGATTCACCTCAGTGGTTTACAGAAGTCAAGATATACATTTGTTTACACATCACAGATTTTAGCAGTTACTGATAAGAAAAGGTAAGCAGCTTTACATAGTTTTGAAGAACAAACTAGCAGTTCTATTTACAGAGGCCAAGGACAGCAGTTATTGTAATGAGAATGGGGCAGCCATTTCAACTTATCTAAAAACAGTTTTGCATTTTATAAAATAGTTTTGCTCCGGTTCTGGCTCTAGGCCAGCACAATATCACAAGGAGATAAAGACATTTTTGGATTTCAAATTTTTTTGAGACAGGGTCTCACTCTGTTACCTAAACTGGAGTGCAGTAATTTTATATATTTCAAATCATATTGTATATGAAGCTAACACAGTGAAACCCCATCTCTACTAAAAATACAAAAAATTAGCCGGGCATGGTGGCATGCATCTGTAGTCCCAACTACTCCAAAGGCTAAAGCAGTAAAATCGCTTGAACCTAGGAGGTGGAGGTTACAATGAACCGAGATCGAGCCGCTGTACTCCAGGCTGGGAAACAGAGCAAGACTCTGTCTTTAAAAAAAAAAAAAAAAAAATGCTTGGGACCAGAGGTACTTCTGATTATGGAATTTATTTTTTGGATTTTGGAATATCTGCATACACATAGTGAGATATCTTGGGAATGGGTCCCACGTCTAAATAATTTATGTTTTATATATAGCTTATACACATACTCTGAAGGTGATTTTATATATTTCTTTTTTTTATAAAGGCGGGGTGTCACCATGTTAGTCAGGCTGTCTTGAACTCCCGACCTCAGGTGGTCCGCCCACCTTGGCCTCCAAAGTGCTTGGATTACAGGCGTGAGCCACCACGCCCAGCCGATTTTATATATTTCAAATCATTCTGCATATGAAGCAAAGTTTTGACTGTTTGACTACGGTCTGTCACATGAGACCAGGTGAGGAATTTTCTACTTGTGGCATCATGCTGGTGCTCAAAAACTTTTGGATTCTGGAGCATTTTTGGAATTCAGATTTTTTTTTTTTTTTTTTGAGAGTGTCTCACTCTGTTACCCACGCTGGAGTACAGTAGCACAATTACAGCTCACTAGAGCCCGATCTGATGGGCCCAAGGGATCCTCTCACCTCAGCCTTTTGACTAGCGAGGACCACAGGTGTGTACCACCACACCTGGCTAATTTTTTTTTTTTGAGACAGAGTTTCGCTCTTATTGCCCAGGCTGGAGTGCAATTGTGCAATCTCAGCTCACTGCAACCTCCACCTCCTGGGTTCAGGCAATTCTCCTACCTCAGCCTCCCAAATAGCTGGGATTACAGGCATGTGCCACCACGCCTGGCTAATTTTGTATTTTTAGTAGAGACGGGGTTTCTCCATGTTGGTCAGGCTGGTCTCAAACTCCTGACTTCAGGTGATCCGCCCACCTAGGCCTCCTAAAGTGCTGGGATTACAGGTGTTAGCCACCTCGCCGGCAACCTGGCTAATTTTTATATATTTTGTAGAGATGTGGTTTCACCACGTGCCCAGGCTGGTCTCAGACTCCTGAGCTCAAGGGATCCACCCACCTTGACCTCCCAAAATGCTGGGATTACAGGCGTGAGCCACCACACCTGGATAAATTTTGGAATTTTTGATTTTTGGATTAGGGATGCTCAACCTGTATGTGGAAAACAGGTGCCAGGAAACAGGATCTCAATGAGTGAAGGAGTCAGGTGCTATGCAGAGACACAGAAAGGAAGAGGAGTGTTTCAACAGACTATGACAGGTGGCCAGTAAAAGACTTCCAAGAATAAAAATATATTACTTAGGCTGGGTGCAGTGGCTCACCCGTATAATCCCAGCATTCTGGGAGGTCGAGGTGGGTGGATCACCTGAGGTCAGGAGTTTGAGACCAGCCTGGCCAACATGGTAAAACCCATCTCCACTAAAAATACAAAAAATTAGCCAGCCATGGTGGTAGACACCTGCAATTCCAGCTACTCAGGAGGGTGAGGCAGGAGAATCTCTTGAACCCCAGGAGGCAGTGGTTGCAGTGAGCCGAGATCATGTCATTGCACTCCAGCCTGAGCAAGAAGAGCAAAACTCCATCTCAAAAAAAAAAAAATATATATATATACATATATATATATAATTACTTAGGTTAAGTTTGTGGGTGACAGAGGAAGGAAATAGACTCAAATCAAGCCAAAAAACAAAGAGAGCGGGTATGGAGTAACTAATATTAAACAAGAGTTAAGTAAATCTTCAAATGGAGATTTGGGATAATAATAGTATGGCGATCAGATTCCACTAGATATATTAAGAATCATATAACCATTTTACTTTAAAATGTCAATATTAAAACATACCAGAAATCATCTTTTGCAACTATCTAAGCTTATGATGAAAAACTTTAAATAGCAACATAAAACTGTGGAGTGGATATGTAGCTTTTCAGAAATGAGAGCAAACATCCAAAGACTACTTTATTACATAAATATGGGAATGGGAGACTGGCCCAGGAATGAAATAGCAGGAGCTTAAGCTTTTGAGAGGTCTTGGGGAAACTAAAAGATTCTAAGGTTCGGCACAAGGGCTGAGGGAGAATGCCCAAAAAGGGATTCAAGCGGGGCCTTGAATGCCAAAGCTTGTACTATACTTCATGTATGTCAGAGGATAGCAAAGGGCGAGTCACAGAGCTGTTTAGCAGGCTGAATGGACAAGAATAGTTTAATGATTGGATATGGGGATTTGGAGACGAATGAAGTCTAGGATGATGCTCAGGCCTTTGGACTTACCACTTGGATGGAGCACAGAGAGTAGGTGGACTGGTTTAAAGCAGAAACCAAGTATTTATTCTAGGAAATGTCAAGTTTTAGCAGCCTATGAGGCATCCATGTGGAGAAAGGTGGCAGGTGGTCTCCAGCTGAGGAGAGAGGTCAGAGAGACGAGTTTCCAGGAAGGAGCAGCCAAATCTCAGAGGCTCCTGAGAAGATTAAGACCCAATTATCCATCCAAAAGCGTATCCATCCACCTAAATATTACTCAGTAATTTATTTTTATTGAGACAGGGTCTTGCTATGTTGCCCAGGCTGGTCTCAAAGTCCCTAAGCCTCCCAGTGCTGGGATTACAGGCGTGAGCCATGTTGCCCTGCATACTCAGTGATCTATCAATCATTTTACTCAATAGTTAATTCACACGTACATCCAGTTCCCACAGTGAATTCCATCCATATGCCAAGGTCTCTGTGAACAGGAAGCTGAGCGACCTGAAATCACAGCCCTGAGCAAAAAGGGAGGTGAGCGGTCAAGACAGATACACCCATACCTGTGATGTAGGGCTTGGGAAAGGTGGGCCTCCGGAGGCAGGTGAACAGGAAAAGTGGTTTTCCAGGTCAGGCAGCTGTTGAACTGGACAGGGGAAATGGCTCACAGTGGTCCTTTGGAGAGAGGATGAGAATTTGGATAGGGAGAAAAGATTGAATACGTGAGATATGGAGAAACTAGAAGGATGGGCTCTGACTGTGGGGGGACAGGGAAGCAGTTTGCCTAACTTCCCTTGGATCAAGTCAGACTGTATGCTGAGCGCTGTGATTTTGGAGCACTGTCCATGTCCTCGAGGATGTCATAGCCTGAGGGGCTGGCGCACATTTCAACAGGTATCTCCATATGACTGTGCTTAGTGGTGGCCTGTGCTACCGCGTGGGAAAGAGACCGACCTGAAATGAGAAATTCTGAAAGGTTAGAAATGGTGGGGGAACGGAAAATTTATGTGAAGTGCCTGCAGGATATGAAAGGGAGGTGCCCAAGAGCTGAGAAGTCTGGTATGGGGAAGCATGAATAGGAGTTGCACCAGGGTGCTAAGAGGTGACGTGTGCAGTAGGAGGAAACCACTCGAGTTCTCCCAGGTGCGGAACGAGCAAAGGTTGATAACAAGTGGCTTCGCCTGGCATCTTGAACCCTTATGGCTTCTTCTCTTGCACAGGTCTTCATTCTCACCCTGCTACAAAGCCCTTACCAGAACGTTCTGAAATGCAAACCTAACCCTAACAACTGTCTCACCCCAGCAAGGAGTGAGTCAACAGGAAACGCCCTCTGCAGGGTTGCGGGCCTCACTCCTCGAGCCCATCCCTGCCGGCCCTGAGCTCGCCCCCAGTGCTGGCCCTGCACATCAGCTATCCCTCCCAGCCTCCAAGGTCCCGGTTACTGAACACCGCCACCAACACGACCACATGGCGCAGCACAAAGAGCCAAACAAATGGACTAAGACGCCGGCAAAAAACTAACCGGAGACGCGCGTATTACAGGGGAAACGGCTGCGCAAGCGCAGAAGAGCAGGGGCGTGAGCGGCACTTCCGGTAAGCCGGAGCAGCCAATCCACTCGCAGAGGGTCGGGACCACTTCCGCGGAGGAAAGCCCCTGGGCCCTAGCCTTCTGGGCCCTCGCCTCTCTGGCGACTTCCCTCGCGGGCCCGCCTCAACGGCAATCCTTGGTGCTGATTGGTTGGCCGCCAGAGCAGTCCTCCTTCGATTGGCTCTCTCATGGCCCCTTGAGGGAGGGCCGCCTAGAGGCCATGGAGTCGTTTCTGGCGGCCTAAGTGGTCCTAACTTCTGGAGTCCCGAGGGTCGTCGCTGCCGGGTAGATCTCAGTGCCATTTCCGTGCGACCTTGTCCTTAGGGCTCAGAGCCCCCTGCGCTAAGACCCCGGCCCATCTCTGCCCTACACGCGGGAGTCAGCCTAAGGCCGAGCGCAGGGATATCAGCCGCACCTGACGCTGCTCGCCGCCCTAGCACAGGCAGGAGTTGAGCGGAGTCGGCCGCCTCCTTCCCCAGAGCCCTCCAAGGGAGTGAGCTCCACATCCGTGGGCCCGAGGAATGCGGAGAAATGGGAAGAACAGGGGGACTCCGGGGGCAGGGGTCCAGGCAGGAGTCCAGTAGTCCTCGTGGAGACAGCTTGGAGAGGCCTTGGGGCAAGGAGACCTCGGTGTTCCTCCTTTGCCACAGAGAGCCTCAGCCTCTGATGACCACGCACAGGCAGCAAGGGAAGTGGGTGGTCCACGATCAGCCTTCAGTATACATTTGTGGCATTAATCCCTCCCAGGCCAGTTGTGAAGAAATCTCACTAACCTCAAGATTCAGAAGTGCCATTCACAGCTCAAGTTCTGGAGTCAAATCCAGGCTGTTAACTTGCCGTGTGCACCTCCGACTTACCCTCTTTCTGCCTGTTTGCTCATCCGTAAAGTGGGAACCACGACTGAGTCCACTTTGAATCTGATTATGCTGCATGTACTCAGAAGACAGGGCTCAGCTGAGTGACTGCTCAGTTTACAAGAGCTATTACTGTAGTTGGGAAGGGCCCTAAGATCGGTAGCCTAGGAGAAAGGGGGCCACCATGAGAGAGACCCCAGAGGGAAACTGTTCCGGAGAAGAGAAATGTCTTGGCCGGACCCGGTGGCTCACGCCTGTAATCCCAGCACTTTGGGAGGCCGAGGAGGGTGGATCACGAGGTCAAGAGATCGAGACCATCCTGGTCAACATGATGAAACCCTGTCTCTACTAAAAATACAAAAAATCAGCTGGGCATGGTGGCGCGTGCCTGTAATCCCAGCTACTCAGGAGGCTGAGGCAGGAGAATTGCCTGAACCCAGGAGGCGGAGATTGCGGTGAGCGGGGATCACGCCATTGCACTCCAGCCTGGGTAACAAGAGCGAAACTCCGTCTCAAAAAAAAAAAAAAAACTCTGACTTCCATTCTTTATAATCCGTACTTCCTGAACAGGCTGTCCTTAACCTTTACACTTAATAAACTCCTTTAAAACAAAATCTGACCTGTTTGATTATTGTAGATTGACAGGCTGAGAGTATGTACCTCCAAGGACCTCTGTGAGGGCTAAGTGCAGTCATATATGCAATGAGCTCAAGTAAACAGCGGGCAGAGGAAACACCTGGACATCTCCTCTGTGCTAAGCCCCCAGCATGCACACAGACACAGCCACGGCAGGCCCAGGCCCCAAGAGGCTGCCTGAACTTCAGTGTGATTCTGCTTCTGAACAGACGTGGTAGGCATAGAAAGGCCAGTCAAATGCAGAGTGTCTTTCTGGCCTTCCCCTGACCAGAAGTGCTCTCCCTGATAACTCTGCCACCAGTGGCTCAGGAGAGTCCCTGCATACAGGAGCATTGACTTTTTTTTTTTTTTGAGACCGAGTTTCACTCCTGTTGCCCAGGCTGGAGTGCAATGGTGCGATCTCGGCTCACCGCAACCTCTGCCTCCCAGGTTGAAGCAATTCTCCTGCCTCAGCCTCCTGAGTAGGTGGGATTACAGGCATGTGCCACCATACCCGGCTAATTTTGTATTTTTAGTAGAGACAGGGTTTCTTCATGTTGGTCAGGCTGGTCTCGAACTCCTGACCTCAGGTGATCTGCCCGCCTCCGCCTCCCAAAGTGCTGGGATTATAGGCATGAGCCACTGTATCCAGCATTTTTTTTTTTTTTTTTTTTCCCCAGACAGAGTCTTTCTCTGTCACCCAGGCTGGAATGCAGTGGCACAATCTGGGCTCACTGCAACCTCTGCCTCCCAGGTTCAAGCGATTCTCCTGTCTCAGTCTGGGGTGCTGAGACTACAGGCACCCATCATCATGCCCGGCTAATTTTTGTATTTTTAGTGGAGACCGGGTTTCACCATGTTGGCCAGGCTGGTATTGACCTCCTGACCTCAGGTGATCTGCCCACCTCAGCCTCCCAAAGTGCAGGGATTATAGGCGTCAGCCACCCCGCCTGGCAAATATTTTATATTTTTACCCAAGTGACTGCTTTATATTTTTTTCCATTTAAAAGTATGTCTGGGGCAGCTTGGTGGGGGCCCTGCGCCACGTGCTGCCTGTAAAAAGGAAAAAAAAAAAGTATGTCTGGGCCAGACACAGTGGCTCATACCTATGATATATATACATACATATATGTATATTATATGTATATATGTATATATACACATGCATGTGTATGCGTGTATATATGTATATTCATGATGCTTGAGAGGCTTGGGAGATATTTTCAAGTCAGTATACAGAGTTGTTTCAAAAAGGGGGCCACACTCTCCAGCCCCCTACCTCCCCTCATGTAAGCTCAGGCAAGAGATCAAGGACAGTGCCCCTCTCTCCATTTGCCAACAACCAGCCTGCTCAGGAGAGGCCCTGCCAGGCCATGTCCTGCTGGGGGGCTTCCCATGGAGACAGAGGACTCCATGTCTCTGGGAGAGAGATGTTTTCTACCCAGCCCAAAGTTCCCTCAGCCATTTAGTCCCCAAGGACCCCTCTCCAAACCCAATTCTCTGTTCTCACCTTGACCACCCTCAGTGCTATGCCCCAGGCCTAACCTTCCATTACTAGTGAAACCAACTCCCCTTTCCACCTGAACATAGAGGGAGCCCTGTGGGCCTGCCTGCTTGCTTGATTATGTGCAGAGGGTCTCATAGATCCCCTGGAGAAATCAAAGGAAAGTAGGCCCTTGACTCTTCCTCCCTCTCATGCTCCTTGCAGAGAGTGTGCTGGTTCCTGCCCCTGCCACACCCTCCACTCCCCGCCAGCCATAGGCACAGCTCCTGCTCCGCGCTTTCCATCTGTCTAAACCCTCTAAACCGACAGGGCATGGTGGTACACGCCTGTAATCCCAGCACTTTGGGAGGCCGAAGAGAATGGATCACCTGAGGTCAGGAGTTCAAGACCAGTCTGGCCAACATAGTGAAATCCCACCTCTACTAAAAATACAAAAATTAGCTGGGCACAGCAGTGTGGGTTTGCACCTGTAATCCCAGCTACTTGGGAGGCTGAGACAGAATTGCTTGAACCTGGGAGGCAGAGGTTGCAGTGAGCCGAGATTGTGCTACTGCACTCCAGCTTGGGCAACACAGCGAGACTCTGTCTCAAAAATAAATAAATTAATTAATTAATAAATAAATAGACAAACCATCTAAACTGCCATTGCCCTCCCTAACCCTCCCAGCCCAGAGACCCCCCTCCCTTGTCAGCCATCCAGGGACAAGTGTCTCTCATTTGGAAAAAATTAGGGAGGAGGAACAGTAGAATAGGGAGGACTGGGGTCCTCCACATGCCTGTATGGGGTGAGTTTCGGCCCAGCATCAAGGCAGGCCTGTGGTCCACAGAGAGAGGCAGCCACTCCTCAGCCTGGGGTGGCTATCCTCCTCCTGACCCCATCTCTCTGCTGTTGGGGAGGCTAAGTGGGTGTTAGGGTCCTGTCAGAGGGGGAACCACCCCCAGGGGTGCCCATCAGCCACCAGCCTCCCCTCAGTGGACATCCAGTCCAAGTGACAGCAGTGGCACAGCTGAGCACAGGGAGCCTCATGGCCAGTGCCTGGCTCCTGGTCTCCTCCAGGGTCCCCAGGACACCCTCACACAGACATCCCAGCACCCCTGCAGCTGGCAAAAGAGCCTAGAAACGTCCTGCCCAGCACGCTCTGGGCCCCTCTTTTAGGATCTGGGTGGGCTAAAGAAGCCAAAAAAGGGTTTGCAGCCAGGCCTGCCTCTCCCCCACAGCCCTGGGTGTGTCAGGCCGGTCAGCCTGAGTCTCAGGAAGCCTGACCAGTTCCCTCTCAAGTAGCTGGGATTACAGGCGCCTGCCACCACGCCCGGCTAATTTTTCCCTGGGCGGGGCTGTGGGGTTTAAAGAGCCCAACCCACCTGGGCCGTCCACAGCCCAGCAGCGTCCTCAGACCTGTTCTCTGCACCGCCAGCTCAGGTGAGCCCTCACTCAGGTGATCTCGAAGGTGAGCAGGCATCCACTTTGGGGATGCTAGGTGAAGGGGGTGGCTGCCCAAGAATTTAATGAGGAGCCTGTTGAGGGGTCTGAGGACAGATAGGGCTGCAGGTGTCACTTGGAGGCCTCCTGTGTTGCACCCACTGTCATATGGACGGTGGGTTGGGGACTGAAGGAAATAGGAGCCAGCCCTTGGCTAAAGAATATGTGAACTGGTGGTTTGTGCCTATGGTCCCAACTGCTTGAGAGACTCAGGTGAGCAGATCACCTGAGCCATGAGAGTTAAAGGCTATGGTGAGCCGAGATCACACCAGTGCTCTCCATCCTGGGTAACAGAGCAAGACTCTATCTCAGAAAAAAAAAAAAAAAAGAATATGTGACCTAGAGTTGAGACCCTCCTATTCCAGGAACTCCAGGTTGGTGGAGGTAGCACCAATGAAGGCTGGTGGAAGCCAGCTTTGGAGACTGCTTCTAACCCAAGAACCCATGTTCAGAAGCAGTGTCTAACAGTCTGTCTCTCCAGTGCCTCCCTCCTGCTGCAGAAGGAGTGTGTGTTTACTTATGGATGTATTTATTTTTTATTATTTATTTACTTATTTATTTTTTGAGATGGAGTCTTACTCTGTCGCCTAGGCTAGAGTGCAGTGGCAAGATCTCAGCTCACTGCAACCTGTGCCTTCTGGATTCAAGCAAATCTCCTGCCTCAGCCTCCTGAGTAGCTGAGATTACAGGCATCTGCCACCACGCCCAGCTAATTTTTGTATTTTTAGTAGAGATGGGGTTTCACCATGTTGGCCAAGCTGATCTCAAACTCCTGACCTCAGGCGATCCACTCATCTCGGCCTCCCAAAGTGCCGAGATTATCGGCGTGAGCCACCACGCCCAGCCTATGGATGTATGTATTATAACAAGTTTTTAGTGCTGTGTGCTAGGCATGGTTCTTAAGCTTGACAAATAGTAATTCACATAATTCCATCAACATAACCTTATGAGGTTGCTATATTCTGATGATCCTCCTTTTACAGGACTCTGACAAAGGAGTGGTGAGGAGCCTGCAGAGTCACACAGTCGGTAAGTGGCTGAGAAGGGACCCAGTCCAGATAGCTGACCCTGGATCTGTGATCTCATCAGGAGGCCAGAGCTGGGTGCAGCAGACGATGACAATGGCTTCAGTATTGAACATTTGACCATTCTAGGCTAACAATATGCAGAGGGCTGGGAGGGGGCCTGTGCTCAAAAACTCAGCCTCCCCAAGGACGAGTAAATGGGATCCTGGGTACCTCCAACTTGAGGGAGAAATGTCACACCACCGGGAGGTCTATACTCTGAGAGCAGAATCTGGGGCTGCTGGAGCAGGGTTCCCAGCCAGGCTGGCAGGGGAGGTCCTGACTGCTGCAGTCGCCTTATCACAGGACTCAGTGCTCGCCCCCTCCTCTGCACCCTTGCTTTTGTGGAGGCTGTCTGGGAATTCAGCCTGAGGGTGCTGGACTCTGGCCACCCTAGACCCAGACCTTTAGGAACAATATCCTAGGGCCTGATAACAATGCACTTTGTGTGGGGTTAGGAAGGCAAGCTCCAGACCCTGACTTAGAATAGCAGCTGCCTGACCCTGGGCATCTGATTACACCCTCTAAGCTCCATTTTTTTTTTTTTTTCTCCTCTGAAATAGAGACAACAATCATATCTTCCTTATGGGGAGTAGTGGGGGGTGGGTTTATCACATGGATTTTCACAAAGACTTCTACAGCACTTACTTAGTGCAGGCCCTGTTCTGAGCTCTTAGCTCATGTTTACTCAATCACACAACTCCCCCAGGCAGCCACTATCCTCTCTAGATGGGAAGACAGAAAGTAGTCATTTGCCTAAGATCGCCCCACAAGCAACAGCATCCGTTGTGTACCTACTTTCACCATGGGGCTCTGCCCCCACCCCCTCTAGCTGGCCAAGTGAGCTGTAAGCCTGGAGCAAATCCACCAGCTGCTGACCCCAGCCCCAGTGCCTCTCCCCCTGCAGCCTTGCCCCTCGAACTGTGACATGGAGAGAGTGACCCTGGCCCTTCTCCTACTGGCAGGTGAGTTCTCCCAGTCTCTCAGGACCCTCCTGCATTCACCCCACCCACAAAGGCAGCAAAAGCCAGAGAACATCTCCCAAAGGGTACCTGGTGTTCAATCGGCATGCTTTATTTATATTGCCAATTTAGAGAAAAAAGTGAAGGAAATGACAGTACAGGTAGAATGAAAATATTGCAAAAAGGTCCTAATGGCTCCAGAGGAATTGAACTGTGGAAAACATTAATCACCAGTGGCTTAAAGACAAAAGCAGGCCGGCATGGTGACTCAGGCCTATAATCCCAGCACTCTGAGAGGCCAAGGTGGGAGGATCACTCGAGCCCGGGAGGTCGAGGCTGCAGTGAGCTAGGATTGCACCACTGCACTCCAGCCTGGGTGACAGAGATTCCAACTGAAAAAAAAAAAAAAAAGACAAAAGCACTCCCTGTTCTTCAGTGGGCAGAGACATAACAAGTCATCCCAGTCAGTGTGCAAACCCGGAAGGCAGGGCCCTGGGCAGGCAGGGCTCTGGGTGGGGGGCCAAACCCTGAGACTGTCTAGGGCTGGGGAGGACGTGAGGAAGGGAACTGGTGGCTCCAGGGTCACCCCACAACCTCGGGTCTGGGGTCCTGCTGCCCAGCTCACTTGGACACCAGTGTCATGAATTTCCACCCTTTTTCTCTGCTCCTCCCACACAGGCCTGCCTGCCTTGGAAGCCAGTGACCCCTTTGGTGAGTGAGGCCCCCAAACAGCCTGCCCACTCTGCCCACGTCTCCCCTCTGACACCCACATCCTATCTCCTGGTTCTGAAATCTTCCCTACCCCTTTTTCCAGCCAGTAAAGACGATCCCTTCTACTACGGTAAGAGCTGATATTCACACCCCCACCCTACCCTTGCCTATCCTGGACCTCTTTGCCAGACAAGTTGGTGAGGGGTGGTGTGAGCCCAGTGTAGACAAAGTGGGATGGGGGATGAAACCTGGTCTCTGTGAGAGCCTGTCTCCAGCAAGGAGAGGGTGCCCACAGGATGCTTAGGAACACTCCTGGAGAAGGGCTGGTGCCTGGGTGGTTAGGTACCCAGATACTTCACCCCTACCCTCCTGCCTTCACTCACCCTCACCCTCCCCTTCCCCAGACCCTATCCCCAGGTGGTCCTGCTCTCCTCCTCTCCCCTGGGCCTCAGCTCCAAAGGTCATCTTCCAGGACAGCTTTCCTTGATCATCCTTCAAAGCCCCTTTTTTGTGCACATCCACTTTTTTCTTCTTAGTGTTTCCCCACCAGACACAGAATGATGCCTCTGTTGCTTGTTTGTCTTTCTTTCTTTTTTTTTTTAAGATGGGGTTTCACCATGATGGCCAGGCTGGTCTTGAACTCCTGACCTCAGGTGATCCACCCACCTCGGCCTCCCAAAGTGCTAGGATTACAGGCATGAGTGCCTGGCCTCCAACACTTTTTTTTTTAGACGGAGTTTCGCTCTTCGGCCTTGTTTATCTTTCTTTATGTATATAGCAGTGTCTGGCCCAAGCAGGAGCTCACGAATGTCTTTTTTTTTTTTTTTTTTTTTTTTTTTTGAGATGGAGTCTCGCTCTGTTACCCAGTCTGGAGTGCAGTGGCAAGATCTGAGTTCACTACAACCTCCAACTCCCAGGTTCAAGTGATTCTCCTGCCTCAGACTCCTGAATAGCTAGGACTACAGGCACACACCACCATGCCGGCTAATTTTTTGTATTTTTAGTAGAGATGGGGTTTCACTGTGTTAGCCAGGATGGTCTCAATCTCCTGACCTGGTGATCTGTCCACCTCTGCCTCCCAAAGTGCTGGGATTACAGGTGTGAGCCACCACATCCACGTCTAGCCTTTTTTTTTTTTTTTTTTTTTAGTAGAGATGGGGTTTCACCATGTTGGCCAGGCTGGTCTCGAACTCCTGACCTCAGGTGATCCACCCGCCTTGGCCTCCCAAAATGCTAGGATTACAGGGGTGTGCCACTGTGCCAGTCTATGAATGTCTTTTGAATGAATGAGTGAGACCGCAGGCTGGAGCAAGCTCACTTTCTGTGCTCTGCCACCCCCAGACTGGAAAAACCTGCAGCTGAGTGGGCTGATCTGCGGAGGGCTCCTGGCCTTTGCTGGGATCCTGGCGGCTCTGAGTGAGTGGCAGGACAGGTGGGGCTGTTGGGGCAGGGTGGGGCAGGAAGAGGGAGTGCTCTGATTCCAGCACTGACCCCTCTCTCCCTCCCAGGTAGCAAATGCAAATGCAAGAGCAGCCAGAAGAAGTGTGGGTGAGCTGAGCCCAGTGGTACACCCCTCCTTCGGGGCAGACCTATTGGGGGACAGTCCTGACTTGGAGAGTGGCATCCTGGCCACTCGCTTGGTTTGCAGCCAGCTTTGTTATTCACATAGTCAACCCTGAAGGGCCCCAGTCAGGGAAACCTGTGACCTCGGTATTGTGTGAAGTGACCATGGAAGGAGAGCAAGGAGGTGTACTCCTGGGGTGGGGTGGCAAGAGTCTGGGGTGTGGGGAGAAGGTCCTCCAGGCTAACCTGATACTTCTTTGATGTGATCCTTTCGCTAGTCCTGTACCTGAGAAAGCCACGCCACTCATCACTCCAGGTAGGATGGGCTTCTGCGGGGCTGAGGGGGTATCTGTGTAGGGACTGTGTCTGATGGCCTGCCTGCCACTCTCTGCAGGCTCTGCCACTGCCTGCTGAGCACAGGACTGGCTTCCAGGGATGGCCTGAAGCCCAACACTGGTCCCCACTGCCTCCTCCCCTGGGAGGCCTTATCCTCCAGGAAGGACATCTCTGCAAGGGCAGGCTGTTAGGCGTCTTTCTGATCAGGTTTCTTTATGAATTAAACTCATCCCACACCCGCTCTTCTGTAGTCTTGTGATCATCTTTGCATCTGGGGGCGGGTAATTCCTTAGATTGCTGACTCTCCCTGGAGGCCCACTCCCAACAAGCTTCCCAATCACTGAGTCCCTGCCGCCCAGTGGTCTCCTATGACTCCTACTCCAGCAAGCGCCACAGAGACCCACGTACCGTGAGACACCACAACGTTATGACAAAAGACCTTTCCATCACAGGAGCCCTATAAGTCCTGGTACCCCAAGTACCCATGACTTCCTTTAACCTAGAGTGACCCCCAGGGCTTGCCCCACATTCAGACCTCATCTCACCCAGTGAGTGCTCTCTATGGTAGGAAATGTAGCAGTTCCTTCAACCCATCCCAGTGAAACCCTCACACTGCATGGGCCCCCTTCTCCCAGGAAA
Source organism: Sapajus apella (assembly GCF_009761245.1). Lineage (NCBI taxonomy): Eukaryota > Metazoa > Chordata > Mammalia > Primates > Cebidae > Sapajus > Sapajus apella. The sequence goes on from NW_022437107.1 coordinate 425,566, forward strand.
CATCCTGTAAAACACCATGCAGAACTATGTCTCAAGAAGTCCCACATAGTGCATGTGGGAGACAAACACCGCAGGTGCAAATCCGAGTTCTTTGGCATGCCTGAACTCCTCCCCGGAAGACCTCCCTGGCAATGTCCCTGTAGCACCCCAGACAGGGGTGTGAAGTGCTGTGCCTGCCTGGTGCCCGTTCTGCCATCCTGCCCCTTGACGGCCCAGGAGAAGGAACTGAACCCACTTCTAGCCTCTGCCCCCAGCAAAGGCCAGAGCACCACAGAGTCCCTGCCAGGTGGCAACTTCCAAATGAGGCCAGGGCCTGGGCAGAAAGCGCAGCCACACCGTCTTGGTGTTGCTTCAGGCAGCTGTCTCCAATGATGCACCCTCCCTCCACGTCTCAGTGTGGGCCACATACTCGAGAAGTATGGTGTGCCCTAGACTTATGGTCTCCTGACTTATGGGCTGGGGTCAGAGGTTGGTGCAGGGCCCCAGAGGTGCAAACATGAGGTCCACATGTCTGCCAGGGCCTTCAAAACAGGACACATAGGGACTGAGATCAAGGTTACAAGCTGGGGCTGAGTGGTACTCAGGATACCTGGCTGAGTCCAGCCACTATCAGGGAATCTTGGGTGGGTCACAGAAGGCAAGCCCCAGTGCTTTGGGGAAGCTGTCCTGTACCGGCAGCCCCAGGTGGTATGGCCAGGCCAGAGGCAGCGCTGAGTCTGCACAGGTGGCCCCAGGGAGGGGCTGTGCACAAGCCACCCTGGTAGAAGGAGCCGGCAGCACGACTGGAATGCAGGTGATAGGATCAGCGAGGAAGCAAGGCCGAGCCCTGCAGGGACGAAGATGCAGGGGTGGGAGCCACCCAGCAGGGCTGGCGGAAGGGGGCTCCTGAGCACTCCGCCTCATCCGGGGGTATGGAGCAGAGTCCTCTCCCCGTTGGCATGGGAAGACGCTGGTGTGAGGGACTGCTTTTGAGAACATGAAAAGTGAGCTATGAAAGCCGAGTCTGGAGTGGCAGACCCAGGGGAAGCTACACAAAGGTGAGCGGAAGCAGTGCATGCTTTCTGACTAAGGAACCCAGGGCTGCGCAGTCACAACCATCAGGAGCTCTGCTGTTTGAAATCCTAGCAAACCCTGTCCTTCCATGGTGGTCCCATGACCCCAGCAAGAGATGCAGGCTCGACTTCCAACCCCACTGCCCAGCTGGGGAGCAGAGGTTTCTGGATGAGACATCCACCCACCTCCACCTTCACATGTCGCGTCCCGGGGCCACGTCGTGGTAGAGACCTGTTGCCCAGGCTAGTCTTGAACTCCTGAGCTCAAGCCATCTGCTCACCTCAGCCTCAGAAAGTGCTAGGTAGAAATACAGGTGTGAACCATGGCACCACACTCTCTCTTTTTATTTCTCTAT
>NW_022437107.1:427373-445213 GCF_009761245.1 Sapajus apella
AGTAGCTGGGATTACAGGCACGCACCACCATGCCCAGCTAATTTTTTTTTTTGTATTTTTAGTAGAGACAGGGTTTCACCATGTTGACCAGGATGGTCTCGATCTCTTGACCTCGTGATCCACCCGCCTCGGCCTCCCAAAGTGCTGGGATTACAGGCTTGAGCCACCGCGCCCGGCCCTATTTTTTTTATTTCTTAAAACTGGGTCTCCCTCTCTTGCCCAGGCTGGAGTGCAGTGGCATGATTATAGCTCATGGCAGCCTCAACCTCCCAGGCTGAAGCAATCTTTCCACCTCAGCTGTCAGAGTAGCTAGGACCACAGGTGCCTGTCACCATGCCCAGCTAATTTTTTTGAAGTAGAGATGGGCTCTCACTGTGTTGCCTAGGCTGGTCTGGAACTCCTGGGTTCAAGCGATCCTCCCACCTTAGCCTCCCAAAGTGCTGGGACTACAGGCGTGAGCCTCCGCACCTGGCCTGCCTTTTTTTTCTCAACTAAAACAAAACAAAACAACAACAAAAAACTTTACATTTAAAATAATTGTAGATTCACATGCAATTGTAAAAAAACATTATAAGCTTTATCAGTGAAGAAATAAAAAATACAGAGAGGTAAGCCAGTTTCCTCCAATGGCAACTCGTTGCATAACTATAGTACACTATATCACAACAGAATATCGAAACTGTGGTGAAACCCCGTCTCTACTAGAAGTACAAAAAATGAGCCGGGCATGGTGGCACACGCCTGTAATCCCAGCTACTCAGGAGGCTGAGGCAGGAGAATCGCTTGTACCTGAGATTGCACCACTGCACTTCAGCCTGGGTGACAGAGCGAGACTCTGTCCCCCCAAAAATATTGAAACTGATAGAAACATCAACCTCACTAAGATTTCACCAGTGTTACAACACTCATTTGTATGTGTAGTTCTGTGCAACTTTATCACCTGTGATTCCTGTGACCTCCACAGTCAAGATCTAGAACAGTTTATCACAAGGAAACCTCATGCTCCTCTTTCATAAACACACCCATTTCCCTCTCTACTTAGGCCCCCAGGACTAACCTCTGGCAAGCATTAAACTGTCCTCTATCTCTAATTTTTGTTATTTCAAGAGTGTTAGAACCTGTAATCCCAGCAATTTGGGAAGCTGAGGCGGGTGGATCACCTGAGGTTAGGAGTTCAAGACCAGCCTGACCAACATGGTGAAATCCTGTCTCTACTAAAGATACAAAATTAGTCAGGCGTGTTGGCAGGCCCCTGTAATCCCAGCTACTTAGGAGGCTGAAGCAGGTGAATCTCATAAACCCAGGAGGGGGAGGTGCAGTGAGCTGAGATTGCACCACTGCACTCCAGCCTGGGCAATAGAGTGAGACTCCATCTCAAAAAAAAAGAAAATAAAGAATGTTAGGCTGGGCATGGTGGCACATACCTGTAGTCCCAGCTACTTAGGATAAGGAAAATGGATCACTTGAGAGTTTGAGGCTGCAGTGACCTGTGATTGTAATCATGTAATCATGAATCATGCCTAGTAGACAACAATAACCAATATAAAAAAAAAAAAAACAAAGAAATATTCACACCTCTGCTCTTTAGCATGGGCAACAGAGTAAGATTCTTTTTTTTTTCTTTTTTTTTTTTTTTTTGAGACACAGTTTTGCTCTCGTTGCTCAGGCTGAAGTGCAATGGCTCAATCTCAGTTCACTGCAACTTCCGCCTCCCAGGTTAAAGCGATTCTCCTGCCTCAGCCCCCTGAGTAGCTGGGATTACAGGAACCCACCACTGCACCTGGCTAATTTTTTGCATTTTTAGTAGAGACAGGGGTTCACCTTGTTGGCTAGGCTGGTCTCAAACTCCTGACCTCAGGGGATCTGCCCACCCCGACCTCAGCCTCCCAAAGCACTGGAATTACAGGCGTGAGTCACCACACCAGGAATTTTTTTTTTTTTTTTTTTTTTTTGAGACAGAGTTTTGCTCTTGTTACCCAGGCTGGAGTGCAATGGCATGATCTCGGCTCACCGCAACCTCCGCCTCCTGGGCTCAGGCAATTCTCCTGCCTCAGCCTCCTGAGTAGCTGGGATTACAAGCACGCGCCACCATGCCCAGCTAATTTTTTGTATTTTTAGTAGAGACGGGGTTTCACCGTGTTGACCAGGATGGTCTCGATCTCTTGACCTCGTGATCCACCTGCCTCGGCCTCCCAAAGTGCTGGGATTACAGGCGTGAGCCACCGCGCCCGGCCCTTTTTTTTTTTTTTTTTTTTCTTTTTTTTTTTTTTAAGGACAGAGTCTGATTTTGTCACCCAAGCTGGAGTGCAGTGGCATAATCTCGGCTCACTGCAACCTCCACCTGCCAGGTTCAAGCGATTAGTCTGCCTCAGCCTCCTGAGTAGCTGGGATTACAGACACCCACCACCATGCCTGGCTAATTTTTGTATTTTAGTAGAGACAGGGTTTCACCATGTTGGCCAGGATGGTCTCGATCTCTTGACCTCGTCATCTGCCACCCTCGGCCTCCCAAAGTGCTGGGATTACAGGCATGAGTCACCTCAACCAGCCCATTTCTGTCTTTTTATTTTTTTCATTTTTTAAATTTTGTTATTTTTTCTTTTTAAAGATGGGGCTTCACCATGATGGCCAGGCTGGTCTTGAACTCCTGACCTCAGGTGATCCACCTACCTCCGCCTCCCAAGTGCTAGGATTACAGGTGTGAGCCACCTGCCCAGCTATTTCTGTCTTTTTAAAAAAACAAAAACTAGGCCGAGTGCAGTGGCTCACTCCTGTAATCCCAGCACTATGGGAGGCCAAGTCAGGTGGATCACGAGGTCAGGAGTTTGAGACCAGCTTAGCCAATATGGTGTAACTCCATCTCTACTAAAAATACAAAAAATTAGCTGGGAATGGTGGCGCATGCCTGTAGTCCCAGATGCTCAGGAGGCTAAGGGAGGTGAATCCCTTGAACCTGGGAGATGGAGGTTGCAGTGAGCCAAGATCGAGCCACTGCACTCCAAAGCGAGACTCCATCTCAACAAGAAAGTAATAATAAAACTGAGATGCCTTGAGTCTTGATGCATCTGCCCACACCCAGATCATGAGGGTTATCTTAGCACAGGTGACTTGTCTCCCATACTGCTAAGTATTCGGAAGCTGCTTCTTGAAAGGTAACTACGCCAGATGTGGTGGCTCACGCCTGTAACCCCAGCACTTTGGGAGGCCGAGGTGGGTGAATCGCCTGAGGTCAGGAGTTGGAGACCCACCTGGCAACATGGTGAAACCCCATCTGTACTAAACATACGAAATTAGCCAGGCATGGTGGTTGGCGACTGTAATTCCAGCTACTTGGGAGGCTGAGGCAAGAGAATTGCTTGAATATAGGAGGCAGAGATTACACTGAACCCAAATGGGGCCCCTGTACTCTAGTCTGGGCAAAAGAACGAAACACAAAAAAAAAAAAAAAAAAAAGAAGAAGAAAAAAAGGTAACTAGCCCTCTCCTGCAGAAAACGTGGCCTTGATTCAGAACACTCAGGGTTTGGGCTATGAACGTTTATTGAGACTTGTCAGAGGTGCCACATGAAATCTCTGAGGAACACAAGTACCTTTTTGATGGGGCCTGTGCTGTCATTTGTAGCAGATGGCAGAGCAGCTGGTGGAGCCCTTGCAGTCTTCTGGTCACCTGGTAATTAGCAGGAGTAGTATTTTTTTATTTTTTATTTTTTGAGACAGGGTCTCACTGTCACCCATGCTGAGGTGTAGTGGTATAGTATTGGCTCACTGCAACTTCTGCCTCCTGTGCTCAGGTGATCCTCTCACCTCAGCCTCCTAAGTAGTTGGACTACACGTGTGAGCCACCATGCCCCACTAGTTTTTGTATTTTTTGAAGAGTTGGGGGTGTTGCCATGTTGCTCAGGCTGGTCTCAAATTCCTCAGCTCAGCCAGGCATGGTGGTTCACACCTGTAATCCCAGCATTTTGGGAGGCCAAGGTGGATGATTCACCTGAGGTCAGGAGTTAAGGCTAGCCTGACCAACATGGTGAAACCCTGTCTCTACTGAAAATACAAAAATTAGCGGGGCATGGTATATGCACCTGTAATCCCAACTACTCAGGAGACTGAGGCGGGAGAATAGCTTAAACCGGGGAGGCTGAGGTTGCAGTAAGCCGAGCTCGAATCACTGCACTCCAGCCTGGGCAATAGAGTGAGACTTCGTCTCACACACACACACACACACACACAAAACCTCATCAGCTCAAGTGATCCACCTGCCTCAGCCTCCCAAAGTGCTGGGATTACAGATGTGAGCCACTGAGCCAGGCCTCAGGGTATTTTTAAGTGTTAAAGCAGCTTTCCAAAATCCAAAAAATACTACCCCAAATTATGCCACTTTCTTAGTGGCAAGAGTTTCTGTAAACAGGACCCTTGTGATTTCTTTTTTTGTTTTTTGAGATGGAGTCTCACTCTGTCGCCCAGGCTGGAGTGCAGTGCTGCAATCTCGGCTCACTGCAATCTTTGCCTAGTGGATTCAAGCGATCCTCCTGCCTCAGCCTCCTGAGTAGCTGGGATTACAGGTGCCCAGGTAATTTTTTTTGTACTTTTTAGTAGAGACAGGGTTTCACCATGTTGGCCAGGCTGGTCTGAAACTCCTGACCTCAGGTGATCCACCCACCTTGGCCTCCCAGAGTGCTGGGATTACAGACATGACCACTGTACCCAGCCAACCCTTGAGATTTCAACACCCAGCATTTTTAGTGACTCAAAGCATGAAATGTTTTCTTTTTCTTTTTTTGAGATGGAGTCTCACTCTTTTGCCCAGGCTGGAGTGCAGTGGTGCAATCTCGGCTCACTGCAACCTCCGCCTCCTGGGTTCAAGTGAGTCTCCAGTCTCAGCGTCCTGGGTAGCTGGGATTACAGGCGACCACCACCACGCCTGGCTACCTTTTTTGTATTTTCAGTAGAGACAGGGTTTCACCATGTTGGTCAGGCTGGTCTCGAACTCTTAACCTCTTGATCGGCCCGGCCCGCCTTTGGCCTCCAAAAGTGCTGGCATTACAGGCATGAACCACCAGGCCCAGCCAAGAATGAAAATTCTTATCAGGCCCTTACTTGCTTACACGTTAACCATTCACTTTTTGCCCAACATTTGTCATTCCCATAATGAAATTATAAACTGCTGACATACTGTTCCTTGTGAAGCAGGAGGGGATAACTTCAGGGTCACAAAAATATTTGGCGGAAGAAATGAATGTCTTTAAACACATTGCAACCAGCTGCCGACACCTAGAAGTTTGGTCATTCAAAATACTATGTGAGACTGAAGAAACACAGACCTTTCCCCCTTGGTTCTCTGAAACTACACCCCTTTTAGTCCATAGCTGTGTAAAAACTCCCCATGCCTGGCATGGTGGCCCAGGCCTGTAATCCCAGCATTTTGGGAGGCTGAGGCTGTAGTGCACTATGCCAACTGGGTATCTGCATCAAGTTCAGCCTCAACATGACCTCCCAGGAGTGGAGGACCACCAGGTTGCCTAAGGAGGAGTGAACTGGCCCAGGTTGGAAACAGAGGTCAAAACTCCTGTGCTGAGGCTGGGTGCTTCGGCTCATGCTTGTAATCCCAGCACTTTGAGACTGTCTTAAAAAAAAAACAACAAAAAAACACCCACAAAACTCTGTGCTGATCAGCAGTGGGGTGGCACCTGTGAACAGTAACTGGGAGCCCCCATCTCTAAAAATAAATAATAAAACATTTATCTCAAAGCACCTGCGTCTCAGTGTTTGGCATCAACTACACATCACGTACACAAGGCTGAATTTGGAGCTCTACAACATAAAATGGAGTATCTTGACCTTTACCCTGGAGGGAATGCCCTAGTCATGCCCAAGGCCACAGATTGAAAAACATTTTCTGTAGTGTCAGAGTAACTATTTTAGGTGTGGGCCATGGGGTCTCTGATCAAACCACCCATCTCCCTGCCTGCTGTAGCACCTGAGCAGCCATAGATGGTATTAACAAATGGGCATGGCTGTGCACCAGCAAAACTTCATTTATAGAGGCAGCATAGTGCAGAGGGTAGCAACAACAAAAAAACAGAGGCAGCAGGCCTGGCCAGTTGCCATGGTGCATGCCTGTAATTCCAAAACTTTGGGAGGCTGAAGCACACAGATTGCTTGAGCTGAGGAGTTCAAGACCGGCCTGGGCGACATAGTGAGACTGAGTCTCTCTTAAAAAAAAAAAAAAAAAATTAGCTGAGCATAGTGGTGTGCACCTCCAGTCCCAGCTACTTGGGAAGCTGAGGTGGAAGGATAACTTGAGCATGGGAGGCTAACACTGCAGTGAGACAATATCATGTCACTAGGCTCCAGCCTGGGAAACAGGAAGACCTGCCCCTCCCCAACAGTTAACAATCCTGGAGAAAGGGGATGTGTTTTGCTGTCCATGTTGTTGCCTTGGGATGTCAGGTCACCTAATACATTCTTTCCCATCCCTTGGAGCCCTTTCCACACGTGCATCCCAAATCTAGCATAGACTTTCATGGGTGTGTGAAGGTCCTGTTAGAAATCTTCATAATCTTAATCTTCATGGCACTCCAGCCCCATTTCCAGCTGGAATTCCGCCTGTTTCTCTGGGTCTCTTATAACCTGTAGGCCTCTGCTTCCCCATGCAGTGCTGACACCTGAAGCATGGTGGGCCCATTGGTGAAGAGAAATCCCCGACCAAGGATACAGCAAGGACACAGTTCTCCCTAGGTTCCCCCCATGCCAGTCTTTCCAGTGCCTCTCTGTCTGCATTCCTGTAGCCTGCCATTCTTGGTATCCAAACATGCAGAATAGAACAAAGAGCTGCACTAAGCTGAGCATCTGAAGCCCAATAAGGCTAGAAAAGGCTGAAGACTTCAGACCTAATTTTTAATGCAACACTCAAGGAGTTAATCAAAAGCGTTTACTCTTTAAGTGAACTCAGTAATGACCCTCAATACCGGTAAAATCATAATACATTAAGTTACAATATACAGCTACTGAAGTGGGGAAAAAAAGCTGAAGAATGACCAAACCAACATGGAGAAATCCCACCTCCTTAACCAGGTATGGTGGCACAAGCCTATAATTCCAGCTACTTGGGAGGCTGAGGCAGGATAATCACTTGAACCCAGGAGGCAGAGGTTGTGGTAAGCCAAGATTGTGTCATCACACTCCAGACCCTGGGCAACAAGAATGAAACTCTGAAAAGAAAAATGAATACTGTGTGCTCTATGTAGAGCTGCCTGAATTTAAGCATGGCTTTCTTTTGCTAAGGTGGATAGCAATTTGAAAACAGGTTTCAATCTTGATGTGTGTATCCTGCCATAACCTAATTAAAAACACACCCTTACAAAATTCATGAGCCTGACCCAAAAAAAAAAAAAAAATCAGATTTTATAAAAACTAGACATAATAGCTTAAGCTCTCTAGCTATCATCTGTGACTCCAGCATCAAGGGCCTAGCAGGAAATTCCAAATGGTTTAGAACCATGCACGTTACAGGTGGCTGGGGCCGCATGTGTCCATTTGATGCTTCCCGGAATGTGTGTTGCTAGTCACCATTTCCACCATTCACGTATTTAACATTTTTATTAGACTTTTATTTAGCCTCATCATAAGAATATAAGGGAGATCATAGATTTGATGTATGAAATTATTTTTAAATTCACACTAAAATACATTACGATTAAAATGAATTATCTTCAACCACCCATTTTGCTATCTTTTGCTGAGCAGATAATCTGTGCCAGTCATTGTGAAAAAGTCTTTATTTTAAGAAAAAAATTTAGTTAACAAAAAATTTAACAAGTTTCACTTAGCAAAATACACCCAAAAGGAAATCACAGTACAAAGAAAGTTTTAAGTCAAGGCCTCACCAATTCCTACAGTATTAGTATTGTGTCTCAATTCTCAAAACTAACTTTTAAAAAGCTTAAACTTAACCTAAAGGATTTTAAATGAAAATATAAACTAGAATGAACAAACATGAGAAATATTTCTTTGAATCAGGGAGCTAGCACCTTTGAGTTTTCCAAAAAAGCACGTCTCCCCAGTGTGTTCAGTGATGTGGTGTAAAAGGTCCACATTTAACATACTTAAACTACTTAAACTCAGATAACATCACTCTGAAGTATACTACCAAAATGTTAATTGAGAAAAGCTGAAAATAGTTTTAGTTTACTTATTATCACATGCTAGAAGAAAATTTTGCATGAGAAACACTGAAGAGGTAATTTCTTTAATCCAGATTTCACAAACTCATGGTGCAAAATGGGTCCCACAGCTTCCTCTATTATAACTGCTCTTAACTGCTTGTTGGCTGCCTGTGTAAAATTTGATTGAAATAACTCAAATGTTCCTAACAAAACTAGTCATATCCACCCATGCTGTTCTGCCCACTGTAGCTGGCCCCATAACAGCCGCTCACTGACTGGCTCTCCAGGCCACTATAAGTGGCCTGGGCGGCAGACACCCCCATGCCTTGCATCACCTGGCTGCTATATGCCCCATTGCTGGCCCCTGTTGTCGAATTCAAGAAGAGTTCTATGTATCTGTGTTGCATGTTGGCCCTGTCTTTGGACATGGCTGCGACAGCTTCTTCATGAGTAGCAAACTCAACATCTGCTTCGCCCGTCACTCTTCCATCTGGGCCGATCTCAATATGGACTCTCACAGGATTAAGAGGAGAGAAGAAGTTGTAAATGTCGTTCTCGGTCGCTTTGTACGGCAGACCCCTCATATGGACACAGTGGCCTGTGGTGCTCTGCACTGTGAACTCACTGTCGCCGTATCTGTGGTCATACATTCCGGAGAGACAGTAGCTGAGGTCTCTCCCGAACAGGTCGGTGGTGAAGCCATAACCATCGCTGAGGCCACTGTACTCCTCATAGCCCCCATAGCCTGCACTGTAGGCACCGGGCCGCATCCTCTCCAGGCCTGCCTGCTTCACAATGCCAATATACCTCCTGGCGGTCCCGGGCCGGTCATAGGGCCCCGGCCGCTGCACGGACATGAACTTCAGAGGGGGATCGGAGTATGACCTAACTTCCTCCTGGCTGCTCTTAAACACCTCGATGTACCTGTGCCCTATCCTCTCCTTGTGCTTCCCTAGAGCTTTCTCAGCTAACTCCTGGGAAGCAAACTGCACAAATGCTTCCCCTGTAATCTTGCCCTCGGGGTCCACAGGCAATGTGATCCCGTTTGGCACGATTTCCAACCCTGAGAAGAACTGAACAATTTCTTCCTTTGTGCATCCAAATGGGAGTCCTCGAAGCCGCACGAAGCCGTCGTTGGCGCTGTCAGCACTGTTGGGACCACTGTGCTTCAACACCCAATCCATCTCGGTTCTGTGGGACTTGAACACCTCAATGTACCGGTGGCCCATGCTTTCCCTGTCTTTTTTCAAAGCCAGTTTTACATCATCTTCTGATCCAAGTTCAACAAAAGCCTCACCACTCTGCCTACCCTCTCTAGTGTAGATGAAATGGACACCTGCGGCCCCATCGTGAATCGTGCAGTCAGAGAGGAAGTTCTGCACGTCCTCAACAGAGCAGGACCAGGGAAGGCCACGGAGCTTGACCACAAAGCCCTCACCTCCCTCAGGGCCCAGCATCATGGACACTTGACAGGATGGGTGTCAGGTGATCTTGGATGCGGCTTTTTTGTGGCTGAAAAACAAAAAAAAAATGACAAATTTATTTAATATGCGTAAGAAAAATATGCAATAGTAATTTTTCCTCTTTTACAGATGAGGGAGGTAGTAGGACATTAATAAATATACCAAATACATTTGAAAGCTAAAATTCTCAAAAAATTTACATGATTTTTCACAGGCAGTTTGAAAAATCAGGAGTCTGTAAGGCAGGACAATGCATGTGAACTTGGTGCCTTGAACACAGAGGAATGTAAGTTTCAGTCAGGTTAGAGCAAGCACATTTTCTTGTTATATTTATTCCACTATTTATCATGATGAAATGTGGCAGCTCACTTATAGACAGCAATGGCTTCCAAAGTCCATGGGGTCATCATTTTGCTCCTAAATTGTCAATTCAAAGTAAATACCAGTCAAGTGTGAGGCCAAACTGACAACATATACAGATAAGCAGACTAATTCACCGGCAGAATTAGTTATGTGCACTGCAAGTAAATGGAGAAACCAGATCAGATGATTCACAGGTTCACATAAAATACAGAATTGCTGCCTTTTGCTGAACATTGCAAGAGGGCATTGGGAAGAAAGGGATGCTATCACCAGAGAGCTGAGAAATGCCCGTACCACCAGGGTGGTACATGGAACCTGAAGTCCAAACTCAAAGAGTAAGGCCAACCACACTCCGGAAGGCAGTCTTTTGAGAAAGAGGAGCAGCTGAGCCAGACTACAACATATGTAACATATCTACAAGCAAGAAAAATACTGCAGTATGGGGTGTCAAAAATAATGCCCAAAACGAGCACAGAGTATATGGAAATCTTTTTTTTCTTTTTTTGAGACAAAGTCTTGCTCTGTCTCCCAGGCTGGCGTGCAGTGGCACCATCTCATTTCACTGCAACCTCTGCCTCCCAGGTTCCAGAGGTTCTCCTGCCTTAGCACCCCCAAGTAGCTGGGATTACAAGCCTGTGCCACCATGCCCAGGCTATTTTTTTTTTTTTAATAGAGACAGGATTTCACCATGTTGGCCAGGCTGGTCTTGAACTCCTGACCTCAAGTGATCTGCCAGCTTCAGCCTCTCAAAGTGCTGGGATTTACAGGTGTAAGCCACGGTGCCTGGCTGGAAATCTAATGTTTCAAAGTATCATTTCACATTAACCATTATAGATATAGCTGGTGGCCTTTTCAAGAAATATGGGCTCATCATTTGGGGGAAAAACTCCATTAAAAAAAAAAAACCCACAATTTAAAAAACAGACAAAAAGTATAGTTAGATGTAATTTAAGAAAAGGAAAGCCAAATTTGTAATAAATAAATGAAATGCTCAACTGCACTAGCATCAGGGAAAACAGTAACAAGTTATCATTTAGTAATTTTAAAGTTTGATGTAGCTATTATAAATAATGACATGTGATTCTCATACAGTGCTTGGTCATTTCAAATTGCCAATGTCTAAAAGGATAACTTTGTAAATCTTAAAATTTACCTGTCTCTACACCAGATTATAAAGACAACAAGACATGTCTCCCAATAACAGTGTAATGGCACCAATGAAACAGAACTGTACGTAATATCCTAAACATATCACCAAGACCAAACACCAGGCATTTATCCACAAACTGTGATTTGGAATCCAAAGGGCTTTGAAAGTATACAGCTTAGGTAAAAGATGTCACCCCTGCTAATGAGTAGGATATGGAAGTCTCAGGGAAGACAGTTAATAGGAGCCTAACCTGTACTGCTCACTGTCCACCTCAAATGCATTAATACTACGTACATAAAATTATCCTGAAGGGCAAAGGACTGGGCATAAGCAATCCTATCTCCAATTTTCAAACTGTGCTCCGGATCTGCAGCACACACTGGGGTTTAGCCTCTCCAGGCCTTATCTAAACCCCCTGCAGCAGTGTATGGTGACAGTAACAGGCTGATCTGTCAGAGCAAGGTCACAGCAGCCTCTAGGCTTAGGTTTCTCAGCCTCAGGACTACTGACACTTTGGACCAGACAGTTGTGGGGGCGGGCCCAGGTACTGTAGTATGTTTAGCTGCATCCTTGGTCTCTGCCCACTAGATGCCAGTAGCACCCTCCACCTCCAGTTCTGACAACCAAGTATCTCCAGACATTCCCAAATGTTCTCTGGTGGCTAATGCTGCCCCCTAGTTGTGAAATACTGTAGAAAATCAGAGTGAGGCTGGGCACAGTGGCTCCAGCTTACAATCCTAGCACCTTGGGAGGCAGAGGTGGGTGGATCACTAGAGGTCATGAGTTCAAGACCAGCCTGGGCAATATGACAAAACTCCACCTGACTACAAACACAAAGAACTAGCTAGGTATAGTGGCAGGCACCAGTAGTCCCAGCAACTTGGGAGGCTGAGGCAAGGATATTGCCTGAACCTAGGAAATGGAGTTTTGAGTTAGGGAGACTGCACCACTGCATTCCAGCCCGGACAACAGAGCGAGACTGATTGAAGAAAAGAAAAAGACAAAGAAAACCAGGGTCAACATCCTTAAACGGGCCCTGAATATCACCGCTGTCCTACCCCAGCACCCCCTGCTTGTCCAAAGCCCTTCAGATGTCTCCGGTGGCCTTACATAAGATTTCACCCCCTCTCCAGCTGGTTGACATTCCTCTTGGAAGTGGACTTTGTCACGTCAGAGTCTAGGAGTTTGTAAGCAAGGAGTGGGCCCCTCTTACAGCAGAGATCATGAACTACAGGCTCTGCTCTGGGTCCAACCTCATGTACCCTAATGCTTTATTCTTTCTTTCCCCTTTCTCCACTGAGCACTATCTCCTTGGTAATTAAGCATGCTCAGTTCTATCCAAATCATAACATACCTTCCCTGTGTCAATCTTGCCTCCAGCTACTTGTTTTGTTCAGTAAAATCATGTCAAAAGGCCTCTACTGTCACTTCCACTCCCCACCATTAAAACTACACGATCAAAACCAGGCATGTGGTTCAATGCCTGTAATCCCAGCACTTTGGGAGGCAGAGGAGGGTGGATCACCTGAGGTCAGGTGTTCGAGACCAGCCTGGACAACATGGCGAAACCCCGCCTCTACTAAAAACACAAAAATTAGCTGGGAATGGTGGTCGACGCCAGTAATCCCAGCTACTCAGGAGGTTGAAGCAAGAGAATCACTTGAACCCAGGAGACAAGGCTGCAGTGAGCAGAGATCATGCCACTGCACTCTAGCCTGGGAGGGAGAGCAGGACTCTCTCTTTATAAAAAAAAAAAAAAAAACCAAAACCAACCAGGCACAGTGGTGCAATGAGCCAAGATCACACCATTACACTCCAGCCTGACAACAGAGTGAGACTCTGTCTCAAAACAAAAAAAACTGCATGATCCTACTGTACAGATCTCCACGGCAAGAAAAACATCTAATATTAACATCTTCATCTTAAACATTCCTTCCTAGACATCCTCTATCTTTCACTCCTGTTGGCAATTACTGTGTGGGGTTTTTTTTTTTTTTTTTTTTTTTTTTTTGAGTCTCACTCTGTTGCCCAGGCTGGAGTGTAGTGGCATGATACTGGCTCACTGCAACCTCTGCCTCCTGGGTTCAATCGATTCTCCTGCCTCACCCTCTTGAGTAGCTAGGATTACAGGCACGTGCCACCATGTCCAACTAAGTTCTGTATTTTTATTAGACACAGGGTTTCACCATGTTCATCAGGCTGGTCTCAAACTCCTTACCTTGTAATCCACCTGCCTTGGCCTCCCAAAGTGCTGGAATGAGCCACCACGCCCGATCTCTTTAAAAGTTTTCCAAGCATAATGGCTAGGCCTTACTGCCATCCCATCTATGGCTCACGTGTTCTTTTAAAACTCATCACTGGTCTGCTTCCAAGTCCTCAGTGGTTTCCCACTGAAGTCAGAACAAGGACCAAAGGCCCAATAGCATCCCTCAAGCCTTCCAACTTTTGCCTGCAGCACTTTTACCCAGCTAACATCACTTCCTTTTTTTTCTTTTCTCCCGGAATGTGCCAGGCTTTCTGCTTCTTCAGGGAGGTGACGCACACGGTTGACGCTCACGGTTAATTCTCTCCCCAAATATACTCTGTTCAACCTTCTGTCTACTTAAATCCCACTAATCCTTAAGGTCTCAGCTCAAATACACCACCTTTCTCAAAGGGTTTCTCATTATCCAAATTAAGTCTCACACACTCCACTACCACAGCACTCGCTGCATTTTGTTTAAAAGGGGTCTTCAAATTCACAATAGAGGCCTACAGGGGAGACACTTGTGCCTGTTTTGTTGGCCACTGTGACCTCATCTGCAGCAAACGCTCGACCCAGCTGGCCCAAGATTAGCCAGGATTAACTGCTGCCCATGTTTGGGGGGGTGGGGGGTGAATGTCAACACCTTCCTCAAGAATGCAGTGACCTGGCTAGGCTGAAAAAAACATACAAGCATAAAAACAACATTTTATAGAATAATCACTTAAAATGACTACTAATATCTTACATGTCATAAATGTTTTGTATCGGAAACTGTTTCAGAATGACTTCCTCTCTGAAGGCAAGGTGAACAGACCATTCCTTTCCAAAATACATGTGTACACTGAAAACATGTACTGCTTATTTTCACTTTAGAATTGGTTTTCTTTTCCATTTCTCAGAAGTCCTAAAGCTTTTCAATAACTAACACTCAGTTGAAAAGAGGCCTGTGGTGTCCTGCTCAAGGCTAAAGTTAGGGACAAAACTTTTATCACTTCAGGCTTCTAAGTAAATTTGAGTATAACAAATATAAATACTACAGCTGAAAATGGGCTCTTCTTAAAATAGCTCACCTTAAAAACAACTGCGGATGCCTTCAGTGGGAGACACTTCTGGATGGCAATGAACTGTCCTAACAAAACAGCAATATTGGCTGTGTGGGGACAGGGCACTAGCTCTGGGCTCAGAACTCCAGGTAAGGACAGGAGACAGCTGAGAAACCCTTTATAACCCCTAGGTTTATAAAATTAAATCTCACACCCCATCCACCTAACAGGATTTTGGAAGTCTTACCTTTTCACAGGACAATACAGTTACAACAGAAGGGAAAAGCCCTGTTGGTCTTGAGATTTACTCAATTCCTGAATTTCTTCTTTTGAAAACTTTTGTACTCTTCTCACCCAGACTCGAGTGCAGCGGCTTTATGTTGGCTCACTGCAACCTCTGCCTCGTGGGTTCAAGCCATTCTCCTACCTCAGCCTCCCAAGTAGCTGGGATTTTAGGTGTGGGCCACCACATCTAGCTAACTTTTGTATTTTCTCTAGAGACTGGGTTTCACTATGTTGGCCAAGCTGGTCTCCAACTCCTGATCAAGTGATCCATCCACTTCAGCGTCCCAAAGTGCTGCGAATACAGGGGTAAGCCACTGCTCCTGGCCAATTCCTGAGTTTCTACACTGAGGACCGTTAGTGCTAGGAAGAAATTTAAATATCGAGGGCGGGGCACTTGGGAGGGAAATGGGTGGTGAAGTGACAACAGCAGGGGGCTTGACGGTAGGAGTGCTCTTTCACTGGGATAGCAGAAACATGGGACAAGGGTGCTTGCTAGAAATTGTTCAATCTGACTTATAGGAACCCCTCTGTAAGCAGTGCAGAGGCACACCCCAGAGACACTTTCAGCTTTATTTGGTAGTATCTTTGAAAAATGTTTCAGTAAGAAATACATCATAATCCCTAGGATCACCAACATCCCAGTGATAACGCTGTCCCAAAGGACAAGGGCTGAGTTGAGGGCTATGGAATTCTAAAAATGAAGCTGCATGAGAAGTTTTGGAAATGTGAAATTAAGAAAATCAGTTAATTGTTGAACCTGTCGTCTTTAAATGAAGATAATCAAATCTGCCTTGTCTTGCAAGCTTCCAGTAATTATTACATAGGAAATTAGTAGGGGGGATGTACAAAAGGAAAGCATTATATTTATTAGGAAACCTATTCAGAGGTGATTTAGTTTCAAGTACTGTGAAATCAGGTTTTCAAGAGGCTTCAACAATCTGTCTTGTTGAAGGATCTAAAGGGTGAAAGCCAGTCATCAATGATCTGATCCACTTCCTCCCGCGTTTATCCCAGCCCCCGCTCCAGCTTTATCCGAAGACCAACACCTGAGGCCTCTCTGGAGACATGCCAAGCTGGCAGCCAAGTCCTCTAACCCAACGGACCAGCCGCTGTGAGCCTGTGGACCATGCCCACTGCGCACCGCCAACGCACGTGGAGGGAGAGTTGGGTCTCCCAGCCCGCAGCGCCAGGAAACCGCTGGGGAGGGGAGGGCTGCTCAGCACCCCCCAGGAGAGTGGACCCGGCGGTTTTCAGACAGCGCATGTTGGCGCCAATTATCTGGCCAACCAGATAATTAAAACACAGGTCCTAAAACAACCGATGTGGGTGGAGACTAAGAATCTGCTTTCCAAAAAGCGCTCTCGAACGAGCTCTACGCTGTGTTACAGGTTGGACGGGATTAACGCTTGCCTACAGGCAGAGCCAATTAAGATAAACAGGGCGCGCCCGAGTCCACCGACTAGTTCGGCTATCTGCAGAGTAAACAGGGCTCTTCAGGCACCACCCACCTCGTTTTCTTTTGTTCAGGACAGCAATCCGGGAGGGACCCTGGCCTCCCCTCCTTGACACACTCCCCGGAGACCGGGTAGCACTCTCGCGAGGCGGCTGGGAGCGCGTCCCGCCTCGCAGCCCCCATTACTCACTTAGTTCGACTCTCAAACCAAAGTCCACCCGGCCACGGCCCACGGACTTTCCTGCTCTAAGACTTACCACGGAGGCAAGCGGGACTGGTTTCTGTTGCTATCAGGCAAGCGCGGCTGGCAGCTAAGAGCCCCGAAATTCCACCGAAGCTCAACCACGCAGAGGGCTCCGGGGAAAGTCCAGGTGCATCTTTTTGTTCTCAACCTGCAACAGAAATCCAAGTGGTCGGGGTCGAACGCCTTCTGCGAGGTGGGAAGGCCCGAGCGCGCGGTGTGCGTGTTTTGGCGGGAAACAGCGCCAAGGCCCCGGGACAAGGTGAGGGCGGCGTTCCCGCGGCCTCCTTTCGTCGCGCCGGCAGCTTTGGGACCGCCCGGCCGGGCAGGAAGGTCGGCCCCAGGGCCTGCGCGGGCTCGGGCGGGAGCTTCCGGGCGGGGGCGGAGCGAGTGGCGCGGAGGGGGGCAGGGAGGGGAGAGCTCCCGGGGGGAGGGGCGACTCGCGGGTGGGGGAGGGGAGGGGACGCCTGGCGAGCTTCCTGGGCCCGGAGGGCGACAGCGAGGTTAGGTGGGGGCTGCTTTCCTGGCCCGCTGGGCTAACGCAGCCTGGGCAGGAGCTCCTGGACCCGCGGGCGGAGCAGGGCAAAGGAAAGGGAAAGGAAAAAGCACTCCCAGGTCTGGGTCGGTCTCCCGGAGGCCGTGGCGGCGAAAGGGGGTCAGGTGGGCGGCCGGGGCTAGAGTGGCGGGGCCGGGGCGCCCGCGCTGCGGCTCACCACGCCAGGGACGGGCTGTTGGCCCCAAGGAGGCGCGGGGTCCGGAGTCCGGAGTCCGGGAAGCGGAGGCCGCGTGATCGAGACCGGCAGCCGGACGTGGGTCACGGGGTGCAGAGGAGGAAGTGCCACTGCCGGGCCCGCCAAGATGTCACCAATGGGAAACGCGTGCCTGCAGGTGCGGCCCCGCGGCCCGCCGCGCTGGGCCCTAACAGGAAGTGGGGGAAGGAGAGAGGCCGGGCGGCAGGAAGACAGTTCTCCGAGTTCTCCCGAAGGGAGCTGACCGCGAGCGCGACCTGGGGAAAGTCCAGAGTGGCAGCCACGGGGAGGGGCGGGGACTGCAGAGTGTAAGAGTAGCCAAGTCAGACACAGCCCCTCTCCAGGAGGCCGCCTCTAAAATGGAATTAGCGGACATACCTTGGGTTTGTACATTTGACCATGAACTCACGTATAGATTCTAAAAACATCTTTTGGAAAAAAATTTTTTAACTCAATTCCTAAAACTTTAACTTAAGCAATTTTGTGGACATCTGAATCCTGATTCAAATGAACTGTATAACAATTATAAAGCAATTTCAATGTGAGCAGTGACATTTTATATTACAGAATTACAAAAATCTTGTAATTATGCTGTAATTTTATTTCTTTTTAAAAGACCCTTTTTAGAGCCACAAGTATTTGCACATGGTATCTGATTTCTTTTTTTTTTTTTTTTTTTTTTTTTTTT
>NW_022437107.1:445313-450886 GCF_009761245.1 Sapajus apella
GAGTGCAATGGCGCGATCTCGGCTCACCGCAACCTCCGCCTCCTGGGTTCAGGCAATTCTCCTGCCTCAGCCTCCTGAGTAGCTGGGATTACAGGCACGCACCACCATGCCCAGCTAATGTTTTGTATTTTTAGTAGAGACGGGGTTTCACCATGTTGACCAGGATGGTCTCGATCTCTCGACCTCGTGATCCACCCGCCTCGGCCTCCCAAAGTGCTGGGATTACAGGCTTGAGCCACCGCGCCCGGCCGGTATCTGATTTCTTGAATCTATTTTAAACTACTTGGAAAGTGGAAATACACATGAAACAAGATGTGCTGTGAGCTAGTAAAGTTCCTGATGTGTACATGGAGTTTCATTACCCTTGTTTCTACTTTTGTGTATGTTTGACGTTTTTATTTGAGACAGGGTCAGAGCTCGGTGGCTCAGGCTGGTGTACAGTGGCACAATTTCAAGTTGTCCACAAAGTAGTAGGTGGAGAGATGGAGGAAAATCTGTCCATAATTAATAATGGTTGAATCTGGGTGACAGGCACATTAGCCTCAAACCTCCTAGGCTAAATCACTCCTCTCACCTTAGCCTCCCCAAAGTAGCTGGGACTACAGGTACATGCCACCAAGCCTGGCTAGTTTTTTCTTCAAAGTTTTAGTAGAGACGAGGTCTCTCTATGATGCCCAGGCTGGTCTATAACTCCTGGGCTCTAGTGATCCACCTTGGCATCCCGAAATGCTGGGATAAAAGAGCCACCCTGCCCAACCCAAGGCAAGTTTTAATTATTGATCAGTCACCATATGGTTCCTGCCTGTGAGGGAACAATATGTGCCGAAAACTTGAGCCAGGGGTGATATTGTGCAGCTGCAGCTAAGTCTGAGATCAATGGTAGGAGATGACAGGGGTAGGTAGCCTTAAAGGCTTGTTCTGGTGTTCAACGGCCAGTGAGAAGACATTTAATGAAATGTGGTGCAATTGGAGTTTTCACTCACCAAGAAATACTGTGCATCTAAAAGATGCAGGAACTACAGTGGAAAAGACAAAGTTCCTGCCTCGGTGGGTCCAGTAACAGTGGAGTAGAAATTGACCAGAAGAAAAAAAAAAAAAGAGAGAAAAGACAAAAGCCCATTCTTTTTTCTTTCTGTACATTATCTCCCTCCTAACACTTGTTCAAATTCTTCATATTTTTACCAAACCCTTTTACTAGGATATATTTTGGTGTCGGTTGCCTTGTATTCATATTCTTATCTCATGGTTAATCCTTTAGATTGAATTTAGGATACAGCAGAAGCTGTTATCTGTTCACATGAGCAGCACAGATGGGTCTTGGGGGCAAAAATTCCCCATCCTGGTACACAGTATATAAGCCTATTTGTTATGGATGTTTTCTTTTTCTGCTGGAAATCATACTGGAAATTGAATTTAATGACCTCAAATGTCTCTTCCAACCCAGCAATTTTATAAAATCCCTATTCAGCAACGCTTAAATACTTCCCACTGTCACAAACTCAAGAATTATAAGACTGAACCAACTCCATTAAAAAAAAAAATGCACCAATGCATACATCTGGAGTTAACTTTTCAGGGGCACATGGATCTGAAGTGTGAGAATTCTAACCCAATTCACACAGCATGTCAAATTCAATACACAGAGCTATCCTAAAAGGTATTAAAGACTGAGAAGCTTGTATGTGGAGCATATATTAACATTTTAAATGATTACTCCATACTACAGTTTTTATTCACCAAAGGGGATCTGTCCTGATCTACATGCAACAGGAAAGCTGTTTTCCATTACCTTCTACCAGGTTCTTTGCTTATTTGCTGTAGCTAAGTCTGGGTGAATAACACATTGCTTCCCTCAGGTTCATTTCCCAAAAGCTGTGTAACTGAAAAGCATCAATAGTAGTATAAATTAATGTTAGGTAAATTTTAACTATACTGTTTGTACTCAAATTAATGTAAGGGACAAATGTTGACCAATCATAAAACAAGTAACCATTCCTATTTGATATTGATTGCATTCTGTGAATGATTCAAGAATCAAGGTATCTAAGGTAAATGTTCCTTTAAATGTTAATAAAAAGCAAAACTGCTACTTAACATCTGTTCTTAACTGAGGGAAAATGTCATTATTTAGAGTAACTGAAAATAAGATCCATGCATACCTAAGAAATGGGTGTGTATAGATTCTGTTAAAGAAAAATACAATTCGCCGGGCGCAGTGGCTCAAGCCTGTAATCCCAGCACTTTGGGAGGCCGAGGCGGGTGGATCACGAGGTCAAGAGATCGAGACCATCCTGGTCAACATGGTGAAACCCCGTCTCTACTAAAACTACAAAACATTAGCTGGGCATGGTGGCGCGTGCCTGTAATCCCAGCTACTCAGGAGGCTGAGGCAGGAGAATTGCCTGAACCCAGGAGGTGGGGGTTGCGTTGAGCTGAAATCGCATCATTGCACTCCAGCCTGGGTAACAAGAGTGAAACTCCGTCTCAAAAAAAAAAAAAAAAGAAAAACACAATTGATAGCAAGTTCGATTTTATTTTTCCCAGACCACCTCCTGTACCTACCTCTCTCCCTTGAGCAAGCAGCACATAAGTAGGTGCATAGTCAAACCCTGGAGCTGGACAGAAAGTACCTTCAGGAAGGTACATCCCTTGGGATGGGAACACTTCCTGAAGCCTCCATGGAAACATGACACCTTCTCAGGTTCCAAGCAGCAGGCCCTGAGCTGTGCTGTCTAGGGACCACTGCATTCTGCATTGGGGGAATTGTGGAGAACAGAGAAAAGGAACATGACAGTTTACAGAAGAGGGGCGCCGGCACCCAGAAATAATGCACCACACCTCAGACTTAGGCAGGTTTCAAGGAACAACAAGTGCTAGACAAAAACCATAATGATTTTAACAGAAAAAAAGGAGCAACTACAGATACTCCATTATAAAATGTAAAAAAAACAAAGACTTTCTGGAACTAAAACTTTACTGGATGTACTGAATTCAAACAAAGGAAAATCAAGTAGAATAAACATAAAAACAGAAAAAATAGAAACAACAATGGGGGAGAAGAGATTTGGAGGACATACTTTTTCCAAAGCAGTTTCCTGTATACTTTAAATTTAGGAGTTTTACCAACATATGCCCGTGCTGAGTGGTGGTCTTTTTAAAATATCCTAATGGGAACTACAGGATCGAGCTTATCTAAAGCCAGGAAAATTCACTTCTACCCTTTATCGCTTCTCTTGCTGTCTCCATCTGTGTCTTTATTCTCTTTCTGGAATTCCCACTATTCACATTATTTTTCCTGCCTGAGAAGAAACCAACCTTATCGACACCTTGATCTTAAGACTTCTAGCCTGTATGGCAGCCCCAGCATACTAACACACCATGTCACCAAACCAGACAAAAACATCACAAGAAAACTAACTTTTGAATTTTATGTAGAGGGTCGTATGTGGTATGCAACACCAATTTAAAGCAGAAAAAATATGTATTTGTCATAAACATCACAATAGATGGCACTATTCTAATCAAATCACTTATGATGGGTTTATCGGTATGTAACACAGTAAGTAGGAGTACCTGTATTTGTATTAGGTGAAGAGTTTTCTGTAACAAGGAGCATACTATCAGGAGAAATCTAAAAGGAGTCAATCTGTCATTCCTTTCCTTAATTATGATGGCTTTTTGTGTCTTTTTTTTTTAAGGGGTCTTGCTTTCTTGCCTAGGCTGGTATGCAGTGTGCGATCACAACTTACTAGCACTGCATCCTCTATCTCCTGGGCTGAAGGGATCCTCCCCTCATTGCCTGCCAATTAGCTGGTATTACAAGTGTGCACCATCATACCTGGCTAATTAAGAATTCCTTTCTGAAAAGACAGTCTTGCCATCTTGCCCAGGCTGCTGGTCTTAAACTCTTGAGCTCAAACCATTCTTCTGCCTTGATCTCCCAAAGGGTTGGGATTACAGGTATGAGCCTACCTGCTTTTTTTTTTTTTTTTTGAGATGGGAGTCTGGCTCTGTCACCCAGGCTGGAGTGCAGAAGCACCATCTCAGCTCACTGCAACCTCTGCCTCCCAGGTTCAAGCGATTCTCCTGCCTCAGACTGGGATTACAGACAGACGCACACCACCAGACCTGGCAGATTTTTTAGTAGAGATGGGGTTTCACCAAGTTGGCCGGGCTGGTCTTGGACTTCTGGCCTCAAGCATTCTGCCTGCCTTGGGCTCCCAAGGTGCTGGGATTAAAGACATGAGCCACCATACACAGCCTGTGTCATTTTCAAGAAATCTTCTGCTGGGCGCGGTGGCTCACGCCTGTAATCCCAACACTGGGAGGCTGAGGTGGGCGGATCACCTGAGGTCAGGAGTTCGAGACCAGCCTGACCAATATGGTGAAGCCTCATCTTGGAAAAAAAGAGAAAACGAGAAGAAATCTTCTTCCTAGCCCAATCCCATATGGTTATTTGAACTTACAAAGCACTTATGTTTTGATCTAAATTTTTACACTTACAACTACAGTAAACTTGGAATTGATTTTTTCATTTCCAAAAGAATTTTACAATAAGTTCATTAAGTATCACGAGCTAATTTCACTCAAGAACTCTGATGCAAAAGTCCAAACCAAGTATCAGTCAACCAAATCTAGCAATATATAAACCAATGTCATGACCAAGTTGGGTTTATTTCAGGAATGCAAGTGTAGTTAATCATTTCAAACTCAATCACTGCAATTTCTCATAGTGATGTAAATGGAGACAAGGTATAAGACAAGATGATTTTTTAAATGTTTTATAAGAAATGCTAAGCTGAGTTTATGTCAAGCAAGAACTGGGGCCAGGTACAGTGGCTCACACCTGTAATTCCAGCACTTTGGGAGGCCAAGGTGGGCGGATCACTTGAGCTCAGGAGACCAGCCTGGCTAACATGGCAAAACCTCTTCTCTAGAAACAAACACAAAAAAATTAGCTGGGCATGGTGGCACACAGCTGTAATCTGGACGAATCACCTGAGGTCAGGAGTTCGAGACCAGCCTGGCCAACATGGTAAAACCTCATCTTTACTAAAAATGCAAAAATTTAGCCAAGAGTACTGGTATGCACCTGTAATCCCAGATACTCAGGAGGCTGAGAGAAGAACTGCTTGAACCTGGGAGGTGGAGGTTGGCAGTGAGCCAAGATCATCACATCGCACTCCAGCCTGGGCAGCAAGAGCAAAGCTCCCATCTCCAAAAAAAGAAAAAAAAAAGGAAAAAAAAAAAAAAAAAAAAGGAGGTGGGCGTGGCTCATGCCTGTAATCCCAAGTACTTTGGGAAATCAAGGCTGACAAATCACTTGAGGTCAGGAGTTTGAGACCAGCCTGGCCAACATGGTGAAACCCCCTGCCCCCACATCTCTTCTACTAGATGGGCATGGTAGTGCTACACACCTGTAATCCCAGCTGCTCATGAGCCTGAGAATCACTTGAACTTGGGAGGCAGAGGTTGCAGTGAGCCCAAACCCTGCCACTGCACTCTAGCCTGGGTGACAGAGTGAGAATCCACCTCAAAAAAAAAAAAAAAAAAAAAAAAAAAAAAAAAAAAAA
>NW_022437107.1:450986-458423 GCF_009761245.1 Sapajus apella
AAAAGAAAAAAAAAAGGAAAAAAAAAAAAAAAAAAAGG
The DNA here is from genome assembly GCF_009761245.1 of Sapajus apella. Taxonomy (NCBI): domain Eukaryota; kingdom Metazoa; phylum Chordata; class Mammalia; order Primates; family Cebidae; genus Sapajus; species Sapajus apella. The sequence continues at coordinate 451,025 of NW_022437107.1, forward strand.
CCGGGAGTGATGGCTCACACCGGTAATCCCAGCACTTCGGGAGGCTGAAGTGGGTGGATCACCTGAGGTCAGTCTGACCAACATGGTGAAAACCCCATCTCTTTAAAAAAAAAAAAAAAAAATTCCTGCTCATAAATGAGAAGGAATGAATTATCAAATTACCACCAATTTGGAAACCATTTAAGAAAATAATGAATCTAGGATAATGATCACCAATTGCTGCTGTTGTAACATGACAGAAAGAACATACCAACTAATATGTGCCTCCAGTAGGAGCACAGCACCTCAGAAGTATTCTTTCCAATAACCTGGATCTGAATCAGAACTACCTGGAATCCCAGCACTTTGGGAGGCTGAGGCAGGTGGATCACCTGAGGTCAGGAGTAAGAGACCAGCCTGATCAATATGAGGAAATCGCGTCTTAATAAGTAAGTAAATAAATAAAGCCAAAACTACCTCTAGAGGTAACTATCACTTTACAAACAATATAAAGAACAAAGACTCAAAGACCACCAGGGAAAAGCAATCAGAAAAACCCAAGTGTGGGGAAGGAATGCTGCATGACAACCCGACAAACATGGGGGGATGGGGCCTGTAATAAAGGGGACCCTCTAGATGATCACTAATATAGCATCCACTCACTACACTTGAAATGTTTAAGTATATCAAAGCACCATATATACCGTTTTTCTCTTAAAAAAAAAAAATTAAAGAAATGTGGAAATGTGTAAGTGTAAAACTCACACTGGATTTTGACAGGTTCATAGGAATTTTTTTCATTATTCAAGATCATGGAGGCTGGGCGCGGTGGCTCACGCCTGTAATCCTAACACTTTGGGAGGCCGAGGTGGGTGGATCACTTGAGATCAGGAGTTCAAGACCAGCCTGGCCATCAGGGTGAAACCCCATCTTTATATATATCAAAAAACAAAACAAAACAAAACAAACAAACAAACAAAAACATAGAGAAATGAAAAAAGTGTTTTAAAACTTCTTACATGCAAAATGCTACTGTAGATATATATTAGGTTAAATTATTAATACAATGAATCATGTTTCCTTTCACCACTAGAGAACGTAATTTTATATTTATAGCTCATGTTATATTTCTATTGGACAGTTCTGCTTTGAATTTAAAAAGTTGTCTACAAAATATAAGGTGTGACTTTGTATCCTGACTCAAACCAAAGCTGTTTTAAAATATGTGGCCGGGCTCACGCCTGTAATCTCAGCACTTTGAGAGCAAGGCGGGCAGATCACCTGAGGTCAGGAGTTTGAGACCAGCCTGAACATGGTGAAACCCCTTCTCTAGTAAACATACAAAAATTAGCCAGGTGTGGTGGCAGGCACCTGTAATCCCAGCTACTTGGAAGGCTAAGGCAGGAGAATCGCTTGAACTTGAACCCCGGGCGGTGGAGGCTGCAGAGAGCGGAGATGGCGCCATTGCATTCCAGCATGGGTAACAAGAGGCAAACTTGGTCTCAAAAAAATAAATAAATAAAAGAAAATTAAGAGACATTTAAACTCTGGATATTTGATATTTTGGAATGTATTTTTAGGGTATGGTAACACTATCACGGCTAGGTTTTAAAAGTTCTTAGAAATACTGGGTGTTTATTAATAAAATCTTTTTGGTCTGGGATTTGCACTAAAACAAGTGAGGGTGAGCTCATTTCTCCCTCTGCCTACCTTGTTGCCCTCCACAAGAATCATAGCTCAGGGCAACTAAGACAGGGCAGGGGCCCTGGCAGAGGAGGGCTGTCCCGGTCCAACTTGGGACCCAGTCCTGATTGTGTCCCTGGGCACGTGACTTCCCCCAACTTCCATTTTCTCATCTGAAACATGGAGCTAATAGCAACCCCTTTTACAGTGGTCCTGAGCAGGTAATTAGAAAATGAAGGACCTAATAGGAGTCAACTAACGTGGTTCTTCCGAAGAGCAGAGACCAGACCTCGGTGGGGAAGAGGGAATTATAAGTCACCTCCGCGGAAAGGGCACCCCCGCTATTACCTACCCCCACTAGGCTCTCATTTATTTGCCTCCAGGCTTACCAAGCTTCTGGTCAAGTGGGAGAAGTAACTTTCTATTTACTCAGTGTTTTCCCTTAAATTAGTTCCAATTTTTACCTGAATAATAAAGCTTTGTAACACTACCCTTAACTGAAAACTTAGCCAGTTTACAAAAAAGTGGCCGGGCATGATGGCTCATGCCTGTAATCCCAGCACTTTCGGAGGCCGAGGCAGGAGACTGGCCTAGGTATCCCATCTCTACCCCCCCAAAAAAGACGTTAAATCAGAAAATAAACCATAACATGCAAATACAATTTTTTTTGCACGCCTATAATCCCAACACTTTGGTAGGGAAGAATCCCTTGAACACAAAAGTTTGAAAATCAACCTGGGCAACATAAGGAGACACCATCTCTACCAAAAATACAAAAATTAGCCGGGTGGCGACCGTCTGCGGTCCCAGATATTCGGGCAGCTGAGGTGGGAGGATCGCTTGAGCACAGGGAGGGTCTCGGCAGCAAGCTGAGAGCACACCACCGCAGTCCAGCCTGGGCAAAAAAGCAAGACCCTGTCTCAAAATGTAATAAAAATAATTTTTTTTTTTTTTTAAGAGAGACGGGGTCAGTGTCTGCGGCCCAGGCTGGTCTCCAACTGATGGGCCCAAGCGATCTTACTCGGCCTCCTTAACTGCTGAGATTACAGGCGGGAGCCACTGCGCCCAGCCTATAATGACGCTAATAATCTAAAGAATGCATACGGGAAGGTAATATCTACAAGGCAAAAGATCTTTTTGCTTAGGAATAAAGCACTTTCTCTTAATATTCATCAAAAGTAACAATATCTTATTTTATGATTTAGAAATTCTGTCTAGAAGAGCAACCAGAGGTCACTTTTCAGGGCTCGAACTTACGGCATCTTTCGTCTACCTGGAGAACCCAAGAAATTTTCACCTTACTAGGAATTCAGAGACAAATACATACTTAACTTTTAAAAATACAATAAGTAGAATTATACATGTATGTTTTTGGAAAAATTAAGATGACTTGTTGAACAGAACGACTAAAAAGACCACGCTTTCAGAACTCCCTGCTGCCTGAGGCTGCGGCCCTGACCCCGGCACAGCACCCGCCCCGCGCAGTTCCGGGAAGCCGCCGCCGCCGCCCGTTGCCCTTCGCGCGCAGCCTCCCGCGCGCGCCTCCTGTCCCGCCACGCAGCTGGCCGGCCCGAGCCCCGGGTGCCCAAGAGCAGTTTCAAGAACTAAACAGCCGTTTTAGTTCGTCCCCGGGTCGCTAAGAGACCAAAAAGCCGCAGCGAAGGGCGCCCCGTGGGCGATGGCCGAGCCGGGCTCTCCTTCCGCCCTCCCGCTGGGACCCACGCGGCGCCGAGTGGAGGTCCCAGGCGCCTGGGGGGAGGGGTTCCCGCGACCAGGGCGGTCTGGCGGGGAGGGCGAGTCGGTGCCCCGCTCCTCAGAACCCTAGTCCACGACTCTGAGGTAGGGGGAGCGGGGCGCCCGCGCAGCGGGACCTAGGCCCGGTCCACAAGTTTCCTAGAAGCAGGGCGGAATCGACGAAAATAGTTCATACAAACTAGCAAAAGGAAAAGAAAAAAAGGACAACTAAGCCGAAGAGCGCGTACGACTCAAAGATTTCCACCCCAAATACAAACACCATACCTCTAGGAGCAGGAGACTAACACAGAGACTGTGCTCCGAGAACACGCGGCGCTGCCGAGGAGGAAAAAGAGCCCAGGGCGGAGAGTGAGGGCTGAGGGAACCGGGCGTGGGAGGAGGGCGGAGCCAGCTTCCTGCTAGAGAGTCTATTGCAACTCTCTGGCGCCTGCGGCCACGTGAGCACGCGGCTTTCATTTTACTCAGGTATTATTACTCTTGATATTTTGAGACTTGGTCTCACTCCCGTCACCCAGGCTGGAATGCAGCGGCACTATCACTGCTCACTGCAGTCTCGACCTCTCTCAGGCGCAAGCGACCCTCCCGCCTTAGCCTCCCGAGCAGCTGGGACAACAGGCGCGCGCCACCACGCGTGGTTAAATTTTTCTTTTTTTAATTTTTAGCAGAGACGGAGTTTCACTATCTTGACATGGTTGGTCGGGAACTCGTGGGCTCAAGACATCTTCCCGCCTGGGCCTCCCACCGCGCCAGGCCTGTTCTCACTTTCAGAGCCCTCCGACAGTCGCCAGCGCTCCACCAGAAGGCCCGGCTAACGCACTCGGCCGGCCATGTCTTCCCAGCCGCCCCTGACTCCAAAATCTCAGGCCGCGGTGCTCACCCCCTGGGACCAGTGTCTTGGGCGTGCAGGGCTCTCTACCTACGAGGCTGCGTCTCCCGATCCCAGTGGAGCCAGTCCTCGCTGGTCCCACGTACCGGCCCCTCGACCTCGAATCCCGTCAACCCAAATCTCAGCCCCTCAGTATATGCAATCCTCGCTCGGCCCCAGGTGTGCGGCGCTTGAACTCGGATCTCGCTTCCCTAATCCCAAATCTCAGACCCAACCCCACAATCCCCACCCCACTAAGCCCAATCCCCAGGGTGCGGGTACGCGGCCCTGGACCTCGAGTGGTCTCCCGAACCTCAAATCCCAGCCCCATGGTCTCCACCCCCAGGGCACTCGGTCCCCGCTCGGTCCCGGGTGTGCGGCCTTCGACCTCGGACACTTCGGCCGCCCCTCACCTCGGCCTCCGAGTCTCTACGTTCCCGCTCTCACATCAGGAACCCCGGTCGTCCCTCGGAGCACCTAGAGGAGGGTGGAACGTGGGGAACTTGGCGGTTGTAGCTGAGGCAGTTGAGGCTTGTTGACCATCACCATGGAAACCTCCGGCTGCGAGCACGGGGCGGGGCCTAACAGAGGCGGGGGCAGGAACGCGGCCGGCCCCAGTCCTCAGCGCCTGCCAGTCGAGTGCACGCGGCTTTGCCGGAAGCCCTCCTGCTCCCGGCGTGCCAGGCCCCTGCTCTGCCCTAGGCCCCGGCTCCGCCCTACTCCCCGGCTCGGCCCTTCGCCCCGGACACCTGGAAACAGAAACCCAAGGAGCCCGCGTCCCCAGCCCACTGCTACCTGCCGGCATGACCGCGATTCGGCGCCCCACGAACCTCACCTTAAGGAAGACGCGGCGCAGACCACCTTCCACGACGGACCGGAAAGACGCAAAGACCGCGGCAGGGTGGAGCCTCTGCGTATGGCTTCCGGGGGCGGGGCCGCGACGGCGCTATTGTGACGCGCCAGAGCGGAGCCGTCGATTGGACGTCCTGCCGCGGGCGGAACCGACACTGGGGTGGGGGCGGGGGAAGCAGCGGAGACTCTGGAGCCCCGACGTTTCTGGAGAAGAGAGGGGAGGGAAGGAGTCGGGAGAAGGAAGAGGGAGCGGAGCGGCGGGAAAGATCCCTCTGGCTTCCCCTGACGCCCTGGAGGAAGGACAGTGGTGAGACCCGCAGGACCCTGAATGTGTGCCGAAAGGACCCCTGATTTGAAGACTGGGCTGAAAGAAGGAAATGAGAGCCGATTCCCCAGCGTGGTGGTGCATGCCTGTGGTCCCAGTAATTTGAGAGGCTGAGGAGGGAGAATCGCTTGAACCCAAAAGGTGGAAGTTGCGGTCAGCTGAGATTGCGCCACTGCACTCCAACCTGGCGACAGCGTGAGACTCTGTCTCAAAAAAAAAAAAAAAAAAAAAAGAAAAAAAAGAAATACATTGATAACTCCAGAGACCGCCTGAAGGCGTCCCGGAGCTGGGCCAGCATTAGGAGGGATTTATCAGGTTGAAATTGTTCTCGTGGTAATTCTGTGGGGTGAGAATCCCACAAACCTCAAATGCGACTCAGATCCAGGTCGAGGGCAAGCTTTTCAGTCACAGAGCACCTGAGCGCACGGGTTTGTTGGCTAATGGCTACACCAGGAACAGATTTTTTTTTTTGGTGGGGGGGGATGCTTTGTAGGGCTAATAATTATTATTTTGTTTTGGTGGACCTTCTTCATGAAGAGATAATATCAAGGCACTCATCACAGGTTAAGCTAAACATTATTACTATTTGAGATGGAGTCTGGCTCTGTCGCCCGGGCCGAAGTGCAGTGGCGCAATCTTCGGCTCACCACAACTCCACCTCCCGGGTTCAAGCGAGTCTCCTGCCTCAGCCTCCCTAGTAGCTGGGACTAAAAGCGTGTGCTACCACGGCTGGCTAATGTTTTTTTTTTGTATTTTTGGTAGAGATGGGGTTTCAGCGTGTTAGCCAGGATGGTCTTGATCTCCAGACTTCATGATCCGCCCACCTCGGCCTCCCGAAGTGCTGGGATTACAGGCAAGAGCCACCCGCTGGTCTACTATTGCTATTATTTTGAGACTGAGTCTCGCCCTGTCAGCCAGGCTGGAGTTGAGTGATGCAATCACAGCTCCCTGCAGCCTCGACCTCCTGGGCTCAAGCGATCTTCTTGCCTCAACCTCCTGAGTAGCACCACCTCTCTCAACTAATGTTTGTATTTTTGTAGAGGTGGCCTTTTGCTACCTTGACCAGACTGGTGGGGAACTCCTGGATTCAAACAATCCACCCATCTCCGCCTCCCAGACCACTGGGATTACTGGCTTAGAGTAATTACTGGCTCTTAGAGCCATGCACCTGGCTGAACATTTATTTTTTAAATCACCAGAAAAGGCCGGGCGCTGTGGCTTAGGCTTGTGGTGCCAGCGCTTTGGAAGACCGAGGCGAGCAGATCACTTGAGATCAGGAGCTCAAGACCAACCTGGTCAACATAGTGAAACCCGTCTCTACTAAAAATGAAAAAATTAGCCAAGTGTGGTGGCACGGGCTTATAGTCCCAACTACTCAGCAGGCTGAGGCAGGAGAATTGCTTGAACCCGGGAGGCAGAGGTTGCAGTGAGCAGAGATAAAAAATAAAATTAGGCCGGGCGTGGTGGCTCACGCCTGTAATCCCAGCATTTTGGGGAGGCTGAGGCAGGCGGATCACGAGATTGAGACCATCCTGGCCAACATGGTAAAACACCATCTCTACTAAAAAATACAAAAATTAGCTGGGCGTGGTGGCTGTCCACCTGTAGTCCCAGCTACTAGAGAGGCTGCTGCAGGAGAATTGCTTGAACCCAGGAGGCGGAGATTGCAGTGCGCGGAGATTGCGCCACTGTACTCCAGCCTGGCGCCTGGCAACAGAGCAAGACTTTGTCTCAAATAAATAAATAAATAAATAAAATTTAAAAAGGAAAAAAAATACACTGAGGGCCAGGCACGGTGCCTCACTCCTGTAATCCCAGCACTTTGAGAGGCTGAGGCAGGCAGATCACGAGGTTTGGAGTGCCACTGCACTCCAGCCTGGGCAACAGAGTGAGACTGTCTCAAAAACAAACAAACAAAAGTAAAGGAGTGCTCAAAATAG
>NW_022437107.1:458523-458930 GCF_009761245.1 Sapajus apella
AAAAAAAAAAAAAAAAAAAAGGAGTCCTACATTGACTGCATCACAGCTCATGCTATAAAAAGATCTGTTTCTGGAAAGAAAATTCAAGTAGCCAATTTGAATTAAATATTAAGAAAATTAAACCAAAAGACTAGTAATGCTTCAGAACTTAGGGACTGTCAAACCAGCTGCAAGAAGATATATTCATGCAATCTTTGCATTAAGAGAGTCTCTCAGGCTGTAATCCAGCACTTTGGGAGGCCGAGGTGGGCAGATCACCTGCAGTCAGAAGTTTGAGACCAGCGTGGCCAACATGGTGAAACCCCATCTCTACTAAAAATAACAAAAATTAGCGGGATGTGGGTGGGCGCCTGTAGTCCTAGCTACTCAGGAGGCTGAGGCAGGAGAATTGCTTGAGCCTGGAAGGT
>NW_022437107.1:459330-471110 GCF_009761245.1 Sapajus apella
AGGCAGGAGAATTGCTTGAGCCTGGGAGGTGGAGGTTGCAGTGAGCATGAGCAGAGATCTAGCCACTGCACTCCAGCCTGCATGACAGAACCAGACTCCGTCTCAAAAAAAAAAAGTCTCTGACTGGGCACAGTGGCTCTGGCCTGTAATCCCAGCACTTTGGGAGGCCAAGCCCAGTGGATCACTTGAGCCCTGGAATTCAAGACCAGCCTGGGTAACATAGCGAGACCCTGTCTTTATTTATTTTAAAAGTTAAAAGAAAAAGAAAAGGAGCCTCTGAGCTAAGTGGGACTTTGATCCCCTTACTCAAGTCTGACAGTTCTTTATTAGTCATACATGATGTAATGGTTGTTGGAGATGGTCTCTAAATGCAAGACTGTGGGGGAGACCCCATAAGTGTCGAGGCAGGAGGCAGGAGTCAGAAGTCTTAGCCTATTCCCATATAAATAATGAAGAAAATAACTAGAGATATAACCATAGTAGTTATTCATAGGTGATCTTAGTTATTCTTATGTGGTCAATGTGATCTTACTTATTAATGGGTGACCTTAGCTCTTTTACTAATGCCTTTCAGGTCGCAAAGTGTGAACCTGGGGTAGCATTGTGAAAGGAATGACCCTAAAGCAAGATGCTTTAAGCCCTCTGTCATGCCCATGTAAGGGCTGCTGGAGGGTGCCTGGGCTGTGCAGCAGTGCCAGCTCTGAGGGAAGCACCCGCTGTTTAGCCAGCTAGGGAAGGAGACGTCCAAGCTGGCCAAAACGTCTCCTTCCTCAGGGGAGTTAGGTGAAAACTCTGCTCCTCCAAGCTCTTGCAGTCTGACAACTATTAGGTAGGCCTGCAGACATCTGGGAGCTTAATTGTCTCTATGTGATGCTGTGGTTCAGTGGTCGCATCCATGTCCACTCTTATGTTCCGCTTCTCCACTCTCATGTTCCGCTTCTGTTCCTTTTCTTCTTAGAAGAGATGATCAGTACCAGTAATATAAATCTTAATGTCTTTGTTCTTTTTGACAAGTATGGAAAAGTACTGACACATTATGTTTCTTACTTCATCTCAGCTACTAGAAAGTCTTGGGCCTATATGACACATGATGTCCTTGACCCTATCACTGACCACCAATGCCACACCCTACCCACCCTGCCGCCAGCTTTGTACTCAATAAAATTCAGAGTGTCCAGGCACTCCAGGCCACTGCTGGACTCTGTGCTTTGGTTGGCAGTGGACCCCTGGGCCCAAACTCTCTTTATCTCTGTGTCTTGTGTCTTTTATTTCTACAGTTTCTCGTCTCCACACCAGCAGAGAGGAACTCAAAGGACCCTGTAGCACTGGACCCTACACAAGACTAGGACTTTGGCCTGATTATGAGCTTCCTGCTGTCCTAGGGAGTCATCCCAAGTGTCCACTGTATCTTTTTCAGCATTGAGTACCAGCACAGTCACATGTAGGCTTTCTTCCACAGTGAGGACTTGGCATCATTCAGAATGGTGCCACAGGTCCTACGCCTTTTTCACAAATGTCTGGCCTCATCTTGCCAACTAGCAAATGCTCATCCACACCTCGTCCACCTGGACTACCTCCTTATCTGTAGCCCTTTCACCTCTGTGTCCACAGAAATGTCTTACTTAAGCTCTGAAATCTAAACATCCAAAAGAGCACCTTGATGCTTGAGAGCACCTTCACAGAGGTGTACCTTTAAGATCTATGGTTTAAAAAAAAAAAGAAAAAAGAAAACAAACAAAAGAAAGATCTATTGTTTAAAACAATTCAATTGCAAGATGTTGCCCTTACAAATTGACCGGCCTGGTTATTTCCTGTTGTTTATGTACATTGATTATTATTAAAAACTCAATACTTTTTAATAAATATTGTCAGTTTTAAAAAATAAGCTCCCCCTCTAGAAACTACTCATCCATACAATTGGTTACAGGTTTGGAGCATTACAGAGGTTTTTAAATCTCCTATTTTTTTTTTAATTTTTTTTTTTTTTTTTTTTTTAAGATAGGGTTTCACCATTATGGCCAGGCTGGTCTTGAACTCCTGACCTCAGGTGATCCACCCACCTTGGCCTCCCAAAGTGCTAGGATTACAGGTGTGAGCCACCGCACCTGGCTTTTTTTTTTTTTTTTTGAGTCTTGCTCCCAGGTTCAAGCAATTCCCTGCCTCAGCCTCCTGAATAGCTGGGACTACAGGCATGTGCCACCATGCCAAACTAATTCTTTGGTATTTTTAGTAGAAATGGGGTTTCACCATGTTGGTCAGGCTGGTCTCGAACTCCTGACCTCAAATGATCCGCCTGCCTTGGCCTCCCAAAGTATTGGGATTACAGGCGTGAGCCACTGCACCTAGCCCTACTTAGTAGTACTTGCAAAATCATTTTACCTATTCAGCTGAGATTCCCCCTTCCCCCAGGACAGTGCCATTAAGTAGGCAGGCATCACCAAGGCTCAAAGATGTCTCTTGCTCAAAAATCATAGTATCTGTTAAATAGCAATAACCATAGCTAACACATATTGCATTCTCACTATGCTTTGCACTATTCTACTTAATACCATTGAAACCTCATAACAACCCAGCAGTAGATACTACCACCTTTGGCAGAAAAAAACTGAGGTCACTCAGTTTCTGGATGTCTGAGCTGGAAGCTGTATGGAGGCTGGAGGCCCCATCTGGTTCCGGGGTCCGTTCTCAACTCCTGCAATCTAGATTCTAGTGAGAAACAGGCCTTTCAGGCTGTCTCCTAAGTCCTCTCCTAAGTCTCCTCTCTTTCGCATCTGAGAGGAGAATGAAGGAAGTGAGAAAGCCAATTGAACTGTCCAGTCACAGTATAGGCCCTGTCCAAATTCACTTTTCTCATTGAGTTGAAGTCTTCTAGGAGCCAGAGATAACCCAGGTGGGAAGCAGGCACATTTGGCAGTCACAGCCTTGTCTGGTTAATTATATTGACCAATATAGAAAAGCGCACCTTTGAAGCTGCTCTGATGTTCACTGAAGAAGTGAGCTACCTCCAGGAAGGCTGGACCCCTAGGTTATTTGCAATTCTTTCAGAGAACTTGACAGTTCTTTCAAATGACACTTTTTACTATGTATTAAATAGTGAAAGAAAGATTATGGGATACCTGAATTTGCTGGTTACTTGCTTGAAGTAGTTTCTTTGCCCAGCCAAAGGCCTCAGCTTGATTAGGTGGTAGTGGCCAGTGTTGGTGGAGTGGCTGCCCTTACTTTGCCCATTTTCCCAGCAGGCCAAGCAAGCAATTGAGGGCCTCACTTGGATGTTAGTAAGCTAGGTTTGAACTCTTTCTTCATTCTTTTTTTTTTTGACAAAGTCTCACTCTGTCGCCCAGGCTAGAGGGCAGTGGCGTGATCTGGGCTCACTGCAACTTTCACTTCCCAGGTTCAAGCAATTTCTGGCTAATTTTTGTATTTTTAGTAGACATGGGGTTTCACCATGTTCGCTGGTCTGGTCTAGAACTCCTGAGCTCAGTGATCTGCCCGCCTTGGCATCCCAAAGTACTGGAATTACAGGCGTGAGCCCCTGGTTCCGGCCTTCAACTCTTTAAAAAGCATTACTATGCTCGCTTCAGCAGCACATATACTAAAATTGGAACCATACAGAGAAGATTAGCATGGCCCCTGCGCAAGGATGACATGCAAATTTGTGAAGCATTCCATAATAATAAAAAATAAAAATAAAAAGCATTACTGACCAGGCTTGGTGACTTACACCTGTAATCCCAGCACTTTGGGAGGCCAAGGCGGGTGGATCACCTGATGTCAGGAGTTCTAGACCAGCCTGGCCAACATGGTGAAATCTTGTCTCTACTAAAAATACAAAAATCATCTGGGCACACATCTGTAATCCCAGCTACTTGGGAGGCTGAGGGAGGAGACTCACTTGAACCAGGGAGTTAGAGGTTGCGGTGAGCTGAGATCGCACCACTGCACTCCAGCCCGGCGACAGAGTGAGACTCTGTCTAAAAGAAAAAAAATTAGCAGGGCCTGGTGGCTTGTGCCTATAATCCCAACTATGTGGGAGGCTGAGCCAGGGATAATTGCTTGAACCCGGGAGGTGGAGGTTGCAGTGAGCCAAGATCTCACCACTGTACTCCAGCCTGAGCCACAGAGCAAGACTCTTTCTCAAAAACAAACAAAATTGAAGATAATTTCATACAGTCAATGGGGAGTATTGGGAGTATTGAACTTTTAGGTTAGGATCAGGTATTTCATAAAATCTGTGGCCCTTTAGGTAAATATCTTTAAAGAATATTGTTTCAGGCAATGCAGTTTGTGTGGATGTGTGCTGTCTTGACCTAGTTTTTAGGCCCTGGCTAAAGGCCAATTAGTTCCTCTTCTTGAGTTGCCGATTATGTCCGCAGCCCCAACCACCTCCTTTATCAGGCTCAAACACTAGGGACCATTATACACCCAGCCTAATTACTCCAGGGTGAGTTACCAGACAACTAGGGCCAGCCCTTATAGCCCTGAGCCCCCAGAAATTACTCAAATTAGCTAATCCCAAACCTGTTGGCCCTGCCTGATCCTTCTCTTACTGCAAACATCGCAACAAATGTTCTTCCCTAGTTCCCCACTCACTCCTTCTGCTCCCAGTGAGTGGCCTTGTGTGAAGCCCCAGGGAAATTAGAGTACAAAACAAACTTGGGCTGACGTGGTGGCCCACATCTGTAATTGCAGCACTTTGGGAGGCTGAGGAAGGCAAATTACTTGAGGCCAAGAGTTCAAGACCAGCCTGGCCAACATGGTGAAACCCTGTCTCTACTAAAAATACAAAAATTATCCAGGCGTAGTGGCACACGCCTGTAGACTCAGGTAGTCAGGAGGCTGAGGAGGGAGAATGTCTTGAAACTGGGAGCAGAAGTTGCAGTGAGCCAAGACAGTGCCACTGAACTCCAGCCTTGGTGAGTTAAAGCCTCTGTCTCAAACAAACAAACAAAAAAAACAAAACAAAAACTCGAAAACTCCGGGCCCGGTGGCTCAAGCCTGTAATCCCAGCACTTTGGGAGGCCGAGGCGGGTGGATCACAAGGTCAAGAGATCGAGACCATCCTGGTCAACATGGTGAAACCCCGTCTCTACTAAAACTACAAAAAATTAGCTGGGCATGGTGGCGCGTGTCTGTAGTCCCAGCTACTCGGGAGGCTGAGGCAGGAGAATTGCCTGAACCCAGGAGGCGGAGGTTGCAGTGAGCCGAGATCGCGCCATTGCACTCCAGCCTGGGTAACAAGAGCGAAACTCTGTCTCAAAAAAAAAATAAATAAAATAAATAAATAAAACTCCGAAAACTGTTTCTGACTCTTGTGCTACGTCTAACCTCACCATCCCTCACCCAAGGTAACCTATTTTTGTTTTTTTTTGTATTTTTTGAGACAGAGTTTCTCTCTTGTTGCCCAGGCTGGAGTGCAATGCATTATCTTAGCTCACTGCAACCTCCGCCTCCTGGGTTCAAGCAATTCTCCTGCCTCAGACTCCCAAGTAGCTGGGATTACAGGCATGCGCCACCACGTCCAGCTAATTTCGTATTTTCTTTTTTCAAGATATGCAGCTAATTTTGTACTTTTAGTAGAGATGGGGTTTCTCCATATTGATCAGGCTGGTCTCGAACTCCAGACTTCAGGTGACCCGCCTGCTTTGGCCTCCCAAAGTACTGAGATTACAGGTGTGAGCCAGCACACCTGGTCCGTAACCTATTAAAAGTAATTCCTGGCCAGGTGCTGTGGCTCACACCTGTAATCCCAGCACCTTGGGAGACTGAGGTAGACATATCACCTGATGTCAGGAGTTCAAGACCAGCCTGGTCAACATGGTGAAACTGCGTCTCTACTAAAAAATACAAAAATTATGCCAGGCGTGATGGCTTGTGCCTGTAATCCCAGCACTTTGGGAGGCTGAGGCTGGTGGATTGCCTTAGGTCAGCAGTTTGAGACCAGCCTGGCAACACATGGTGAAACCCTGTCTCTACTAAAATTACAAAACAATTAGCTGGGCATGGTGGTGCATGCCTGTAATTCCAGCTACTTGGGAGCCTGGGGCAGGAGAATCACTTAAACCTGGGTGGCGGAGGTTGCAGTGAACTGAGATCGTGCCACTGACCTTAAGCCTGAGCAACAGAGAAAGACTTTGTCTAAAAAAAAAAAAAAGTCAAAAAATTGCCAAGCGTGGTGGTGGGCACCTGTAACCCCAGCTACTTGAGAGTCTGAGCCAGAGAGAATCGCTTGAACCCAGTAGTCAGAGGTTGCAATGAGCTGAGATTATACCACTGCACTCCAGTCTGGGCAACAGAGCAAGACTCAATCTCAAAAAAAAAATAAGTAAAAAAATAAGGCTGGGCATGGTGGCTCATGCCTGTATCCCAGCACTTTGGGAGGCTGAGGCAGGTGGATCACCTAAGGTCGAGAGTTTGAGACCAGCCTGGCCAACATGGTGACACCCCATCTTTATTTTTTTTTTTTGCTTCTGCTTTTTTTAAAAATTTCTTTCTTGTCTGTTTTTTCTGGTGAAACCTCATCTTAAAAAAAAAAATTAAAAAGAAAAAAGTAAATACATAAAATTCCTTCTCAGCACAACTTCTATTTCAAAACCCCCAGATTTGGATGGAGGAGTCTGGCCCTAAGGTTGTGATCAGCCCCACGTTCCTGCCTAACCACAAGCCCTACAGGTTAGTGGGGTGGGAGTGAGAACAAGGCTAGCTAGTGGCTCTTGAGCCTGACTCTCCTGGGACAGAGAGTGATGGCACAGAGTGGGGGCCAGGCCAGGTGGGTTCCAGGCCCTGCTCTGAGAGCTGACTTGTTGCTTTGCATTTGATATCGTCTAGCTTTTTGTCAGAACTTATATATATATATATGTATACGTGTATATATAGATGTATATATGTACTTTTGTTGTTGTTGTTGCCTGGGTGGGAGTGCAGTGGCAAGATCTCAGCTCACCGCAACCTCTGCCTCCTGAGTTCAAGCGATTCTTCTGTCTCAGCCTCCCAAGTAGCTGGGATTACAGGTGCCCAACACCACACCCAGCTAATGTTTGTATTTTTTTTTTCAGTAGAGGCAGGGTTTCACCACGTTGGCCAGACTGCTCTCGAACTCCTGATCTCATGATCTGCCCACCTCAGCCTCCCAAAGTGCTGGAATTACAGGCATGAGCCAGCACACCCGGCCTGGAACTTTTAAATTTTTTTATGGCAGGATTTATTAAGCAGCAATGTGTCATGCTAACATTTTTGTTTTGAGCATTTTATTTCTGGAAAAAAAATAAATCCCAAGGTTTATCCCAGAACAATGGAACAAATCTGAGGTATTTATTTATTTAGAAATGGAGTCTGGCTCTGTTGCTCAGGCTGGAGTGCAGTGGCATGATCTCAGCTCACTGCAGCCTCCACCTCCCAGATTCAAGCAATTCTCCAGCCTCAGCCTCCCAAGTACCTGGGATTACAGGCATGCACCACCAAGCCAAGCTAATTTTTGTATTTGTATTTTTTATTTTTTTAATTGCGGGATTTATTAAGCAGCAATGTGTCATGCTAACATTTTTGTTTTGAGCTTTATGAAAAAAACTAAATTCCAGAACAATGAAACAAATCCGAGGTATTTATTACTGTATTTATTTATTTAGAAACAGAGTCTTGCCCTGTTGCCCAGCCTGGAGTACAATGGCTGATGTCGGCTCACTGCAACGCCTCTCGGGTTCAAGAAATTCTCCTGCCTCAGCCTCCCGAGTAGCTGAGATTACAGGCGGATGCCACCATGCCCAACTAATTTTTTGTATCTTTAGTGGAGATTGGTTTCACCATGTTAGCCAAGCTGGTCTTGAACTCCCAACCTCCTGATCTGCCCAACTCGGCCTATCAAAGTGCTGGGTTACAGGCATGAACCACCGTGCAGGGCCTTTTTTAATTACTATTATTTTGAGTTGGGAGTCTCCCTCTGTGGCCCAGGCTGGAATGCAGTGGCTAGATTTCTGCTCACTGCAACCTCCGCCTCCCGGATTCAGAGGCTTCTCCTGCCTCAGCTTCCCGAGTAGCTGAGACTATAGGTGCGTGCCACCTCCTAGCTAATTCTTTTTTTTTTTTTTTTTTGAGACGGAGTTTCGCTCTTGTTACCCAGGCTGGAGTGCAATGGCGCGATCTTGGCTCACCGCAACCTCCGCCTCCTGGGTTCAGGCAATTCCCCTACCTCAGCCTCCCGAGTAGCTGGGACTATAGGCGTGCGCCACCATGCCCAGCTAATTTTTGTATTTTTAGTAGAGAGGGGGTTTCACCATGTTGACCAGGATGGTCTCGATCTCTTGACCTCGTGATCCACCCGCCTCGGCCTCCCAAAGTGCTGGGATTACAGGCGTGAGCCACCGCGCCCGGCCTGCTAATTCTTGTATTTTAGTAGAGACAAGGTTTCACCACATTGGCCAGGCCGGTCTCGAACTCCTGATGTTGTGATCCACCCACCTCAGCATCCCAAAGTGCTGGGATTACAGGCGTGAGCCATGGTGCCCGGCCTTGTCTTGTAAAATTATTTTTTGTTGAAGGGTCTCACTGTGTCGCCCAGGCTGGAGTGCATGGTGCGATCCCGGCTCACTGCAGCCTCGACCTCCTGGGCTCAAGAGATCTCTCCGACATCAGCCTGATGAGCAGGTGGGACCACAGGCGCGCGCCACCACCGTGCCCAACTCCTTCCCAGTTCAACTGTGGTTAAAACTGGTATGTGGGGGCAATGAGAGAGACGGGTGAAAAACGAGAAACAAGGGATAGGGCTGACCTCTTTTGTGGAGAAAGAAAAAAGAGTTTCGTCAGAAAACGTAAGTTGCCCCTCAGCCGCCTGGTATCAGGAAGTACGGAGGCCGCCCAACGCTAACTCCTCTCAGGGAAGCCCGGGGCAGGCCACCTGAGTCCATCCGGAGTGGGCGGGTAGGCCGCGGGACCACGTGGCCCAGAGCGCCCTTCCCCGCTGCCGGCAGGGGCGGGCTCGGGCGCGCCTGCAGCGCTGGGCGGGACGCGGGCTCCCAGGCCCTGCGGAGAGCGGCCACCGCCTGCCTCTTTCGTTTTTATCTTGAGACCTGATATGGCTCTGTGGCTCAGCCTGGAGTGCAAGCGGCGTGATCACTGCTCACTGCAGCCTCAGCCTCCTCTAGCCTTAGTCGCTCCGGTGCCTGGGACCACGAGCTGGCGCCACCACCTCCGGCTACGTTTTTTGTATTTTTAGCAGAGACTGGGATCCTGCCATGTTGGCTAGGCTGCTCTCGAACTCCTGAGATCAAGCGATCCGCCCGCCTCGGCCTCCCAAAGTGCCGGGACTGCAGGCATGAGCCATTGTGCAGGGCGCTCAGCCTCTTTTGGCGCCTCCTTTCGCATTTCCGGGGCCGGGCTTGTGCAGCTTGTTGGAGAAGGGTCCCGCCCTCTACGGGAAGTCCTTCGCTGCCGAGGTCACAGGCGCGGATTACAGGAGAACCGAGGTGCGTTCCAGCATGTTCCTGCAGCGCACCGCTCCCTCCTGCAGTTGCGTAACGTCAGATCCCTGAAACACATCTCACATACGCGTGACTGGTGGTGTTTCTCCCTTTGAACCCTGACAGATAAAGGAGGCCACTAATAGTGATAAGGAATTGTACCATGTACTCCATGCTTCAATAACTGGATGCTCAGCGACACGGCTGAGTTCTTCCTGCCATCCTAACACACAGGCAGATGTTAACCTCCTATTTGACAAGTGGTCAACTTTTCTGCCTTTGGAAAGGCTTGGGGCTGGGGTGAGGGAGAGAGAAACTTTTATAGTGATCCTATGTACATTTCCCTAGAATGATGGATTAGGGGGTATGGTGATTAAATATACAATATATACTTTAATATACATTAAAAAGTTCTGGAAGGATATACTTCAAAATATTGTCAGTGTTTTTTTCTATTTTTCCCATTTGGAATGTTGGAACAACCAACTGTTATTTTAGTCCTTTCTCCTTCCTTCATTGCTTCTCCAAATTTAGGGGCCTCATTGCAGTAAACTTGTTTGCAGGTCATCTGGGCACTCTCTTGAAATAAATTGTCTCTCTTGGCTCTTAAAGGTCTCAACTGCTTCTTACCAATGTTAATTCCATTGACTACCATCAGAATCTGATGAGCAATTCACTCATCAGAGAAGCTGTTTCTATACTTTCCTAAATGACCATTTTTTAGATGCTGGGAAAAAATGGTATTAAAAAAGGCTATGAGTCAGCCGGTCATGGTGGCTCACGCCTGTAATCCCAGCACTTTGTGAAGCTGAGGTGAGAGCATTGCTTGAGCCCAGCAGTTCAAGACCAGCCCTGGCAACATAGCAAGACCCCATCTCTACAAAAAATTTTAAAATAAGCCAAGTGTGGTGGTGTGCACCCATAGTCCTAGCTACATGGGAGGCTGAGGTGGGAGGATTACTTCAGCCCAGGAGTTTGAGGTTGCAGTGAGCTAGGATCACACCTCTGCACTTCAGCCTGGGTGACAGAGCAGGACCCTGTCTCTAAAAAAAAACGTCAGCCAGGCACGGTGGCTCACACCTGTAATCCTGTACTTTGGGAGGCCAAGGTGGGTGGATCACCTGAGGTCAGGAGTTTGAGACCAAACTGACCAACATGAAGAAACCCCGTCTCTACTAAAAATACAAAATTAGCTGGGCCTGGTGGCGCCTGCCTGTAATCCCAGCTACTCAAGAGGCTGAGGCAGGAGAATTGCTGGAACCTGAGAGGTGGAGGTTGTGGTGAGCTGAGATCTCACCATTTCACTCCAGCCTGGGCAACAAGACTGAAACTCCATCTCAAAAAAAAAAAAAAAGTTGGCTGGGCGTGGTGGCTCACACCTGTAAGTACTTTGGGAGGCAGGGACAGGTGAATCACCTGAGGTCAGGAGTTTGAGACCAGCCTGGCCAACATGGTGAAACCCCGTTTCTACTAGAAAAAACACACAAAAAAATTAGCCAGGCATGGTGGCACATGCCTGTAGTTCCAGTTACTTGGGAGGCTGAGGAAGGATAATTGATTGAACCCAGGAGGCCGAGATCACGCCACTGCACTCCAGGATGGGTGACAGAGCAAGACTCAGTCTCAAAAAAAAAAAAAAAAAAAAAGGTGTGGACTTTGTTATGCATATGACTCAAAAATATATCCATACTTCCATATAGAAAGAACCGTTAGAGGCCAGATACAGTGGCTAAGGCCTGTAATCCCGGCACCTTGGTAGGCGGAGGCTGGTGGATCACTTGAGGCCAGGAGTTCAAGACCAGCCTGACCAATATGGGAAACCCTGTCTCTACTAAAATATGCAAAAATTAGGCCAGGCATGGCAGCTCATGCCTGTAATTCCAGCACTTTGGGAGGCTGAGGCAGGCGGATCATGAGGTCAAGGCGGATCATCCTGGCCAACATGGTGAAACCCCTTCTCTACTAAAATACAAAAACTTAGCCCGGCATGGTGGCGGGTGCCTGTAGTCCCAGCTACTTGGGAGGCTGAGGCAGGAGAATCGCTTGAACCTCGGAGGCAGAGGTTGTGGTGAGCCAAGATCGTGCCATTGCACTCCAGCCTGGGCAATAAGAGCAAAACTCGGTCTCAAAAAAACAAAAAAAAATGTTTTTATGTTTATAAAATCTAAGAGGATAGCTGGGTGTGGTAGTATGTACCTGCAGTCCCAGCTACTCAGGAGACTGAGGCAGGAAAATCACTTGAACCGAGAGGCAGAGGTTGCAGTGAGCCAAGATCACACCAGTGCACTGTAGCCTATGTGCACAGTAAGACTCAGACTCAAAAAAAAAAAA
>NW_022437107.1:471210-504937 GCF_009761245.1 Sapajus apella
AAAAAAAAAAAAAAAAAAAAAAAAAAAAAAAAAAAAAAAAAAATTTGAGATGTTTATAAGATATGGAAGTTCTTTCTAAGGACTATTTCAACATTGCTTGTGTCCTTCCTTAAGGCAGGGGCCATGGCAGCTGTACTAGGTGCACCAGTAACTAAGTGAAATTGGTCTTTGCCCTTGATTACTGGTGAACAACAAAGGCATTTCCCTTTGTTAAATAAAACGGGATAATTTAATTCAAAATACATGAGGGGCTGAGTGCCATGGCTCATGCTACTTTGGAGGACGAGGCTGGTTGATCACTTGAGGTCATGAGTTCAAGACCAGCCTGGCCAACATGGTGAAACCTCATCTCTACTAAAAATTCAAAAATTAGCTGGGCGACACGTGCCTGTAGTATCAGCTACTCTGAAGGCTGAAGCAGGAGAATGGCTTGAACCTGGGGGGCAGAGGTTGCAGTGAGTCGAGATTGCATCACTGCATTCCTGTCTGGGCAACAGAGTGAGACCTTGTCTGAAACCAAACCATACCAAACCAAAACAAAACATAACATGTGGTCCGGGCGCGGTGGCTCATGCCTGGTAACGCAAAACTTTGGGAGGCCAAGGTGGTTGGATCACTTGAGATCAGGAGTTCGAGACCAGCCTGACCACATGGTGAAACGCTATCTCTACTAAAAATACAAAAATTAGCTGTGTGTAATGGTGGGTGCCTGTAATCCCAGCTATTTGGGAGGCTGAGGCATGTGAATTGCTTGAACCCAGGAGGCAGAGGTTGCAGTGAGCTGAGATCGTGTCAATCTGAGCGACAGAATGAGATTTTGTCACAAAAAAAAAAAAAAAAAAAAAAAAATACATGTGGGCTAGGCCTGGTGGCTCATGCCTGTAATACCAGCACTTTGAGAGGCCGAGACAGGCTGATCACTTTTGAGGTCAGGAGTTTGAAACCAGCCTGGCCAACCAATGGTGAAACCCTGTCTCTACTAAAAAGTCAAAAATAAGCCAGCATGGTGGTGTGTGCTTGTAGTCCCAGCTGCTTGGGAGGCTGAGGCAGGAGAATCATTAGAACCCAGGAGGGAGGCTGAGGCAGGAGAATCACTAGAATCCAGGAGGCAGAGGTTGCCATGAGCCAAGATTGTTCCACTGCACTCCAGCTTGGGTGACAGATGTCTCAAAAAAGCAAACAAAACAAAACAAAACAAAACCCAAACTAAAAAAACACAAAATACGTGTGAACATGTGCTCACTTCAGCAGCATATATAGTAAAATTAAAACACACCTGAACTCTTTTTTTCTTTTTTTTTGGCGGGGAGGAAGTTTCACTTTTGTTACCCAGGCTGGAGTGCAATGGCGCGATTTCGGCTCACTGCAACCTCCGCCTCCTGGGTTCAGGCAATTCTTCTGCCTCAACCTCCTGAGTAGCTGGGATTACAGGCACATGCCACAATGCCCAGCTAATGTTTTGTATTTTTAGTAGAGAGGGGGTTTCACCATGTTGACCAGGATGGTCTCGATCTCTTGACCTCGTGATCCACCCGCCTCGGCCTCCCAAAGTGCTGGGATTACAGGCTTGAGCCACTGCGACCGGCATGAACTCTATTTTTTTTTATGTCTTTATCTGCAGCATAAAAATACACATAAACTCTTACAGAAAAAACATTTCTAGTAATCAGCAAATACTGACAACTTATTGAGCTCTGTGCTTGATGATGTAGAAGGTAAGAATTAAATTGTCCTGTTCTTGCTTTTATTTATTTAATTTTTAACATCTTGGATACTAGCGTTCTTGCTTTTTAGAGAGCTTACTGCCAAGCTGAGGGGTAAGTCAGACATTACACGTTTTCAGAAAAGAAAACATATGCAGAAGCTGCATGTAACTGGAAACAAACAAAAAGAATATTTGAGAATGGGAAAGTTTGATTAAATCACACAGCAATGAAATTAAAGACTAATATAAAAATAGCACATTTCCAATCAATCCTTGTCTGAAATAAATGTATATTGTGCACTTGTTAGGAACCCTATACTGTACTAAAAACTAAATTAAAAGCAACCACATTAAGCCCTCGAGGCAAAGTCAGAACAAACCCTACTGATGCCTGGGGGAGAGCGCTCCTTTACCCTCTGTTTCAGACAGAGGGGTCTGTCCCTGTGCTGTTCACAATAAGCTACTTTCAATTATAGACATTGGATCAATGCCTTTGATGTGAAGTCATCCATGTTAGGGTACAATTTCATGAGGCGACAAATGGAGTTAAGCTCCCTATGCCTCCATTCTGAGAAATATTGCATCCACAGACTAAAAGCATATTAGAAGGCTGCAGGCTGCACTTTCTTCTGTACTTTTTTTTTTTTTTTTGAGACAGAGTCTTACTCTGTTTCCCAGGCTGGAGTGCAGTGGGGCTATTTTGGCTCATTGTAACATCTGCCTCCCAAGTTCAAGCGATTCTCCTGCCTCAGCGTCCCAACTAGCTGGGATTACAGGCGCCCACCACCATATCTGGCTAATTTTTCTATTTTTAGTAGAGATGAGGTTTTACCACATTGGCCAAGCTGGTCTTGAACTCCTGATCTTAGGTAATCTACCCACCCTGACCACGCAGAGTGTTGGGATTACAGGAGTAAGCCACTGCACCCAGGCTTTTCTATACATATTAGTAAAACTTCCAAAGCATACTGCAGCATATTGTGAAATAACAAAATAATAAGCAAGGCTCGTCAGACAAGTGGTTTCCAACCCTTCAGGATAAGTCAAGAAAGGCAGTACCCTAGCACACAGACTGAGCAACAGGGCAGATTTAAGACAGGATTTCCATTGTCCTGTCTCAGACTAGAGCAGCATTGTATGATACAGGGGCCATTTAGCCATGTAGAATTATTGAGCACTTGAAATGTGGTAGTGGCCCAGCCCGGCGCGGTGGCTCATGTATGTAATCCCAGCACTTTGGGAGGCTGAGGTGGGCAGATCACAAAGTCAAGAGATTGAGACCATGCTGGCCAAAATGGTGAAACCCCGTCTCTGCTAAAAATACAAAAATTAGCTGGGCATGGTGGTGCATGCCTGTAGTCCCAGCTACTCAGGAGGCTGAGGCAGGGAAATTGCTTGAACCCAGGAGTCACGGGTTGCAGTGAACTGAGATTGCGCCACTGCACTCCAGCCTGGAGACAGAGTGAGTCTGTCTCAAAAAAAAATTTAGTTAGTGCCACTGAGGGCCTGATTTTTTATTTTGTTTATTTTTAAATATTTTTTTTTTTTGAGATGGCGCCTCATTCTGTTACCCACACTGCAACCTCCGCTTCCCAGGTTCAAGCAATTCTCCTGCCTTAGCCTCCCGAGTAGCTGGGACTATAGGCATGTGCCGCCATACCTGGCTAATTTTTGTATTTTTAGTAGAAACGGGGGTTTCACTATATTGGCTAGGCTGGTCTTGAACCCTGACCTCATGATCTGCCCCCCTTGGCCTCCCAAAGTGCTGAAATTACAGGCGTGAGCCACCACGACCAGCCTATTTTATTTTATTATTTTTTGAGACGCAGTCTTGCTTTGTCTCCCAGGCTGGAGCGTAGTATGGCTTACTGTAGCATCAATCCCCAAAGCTCAAGTAATTCTCCCACCTTAGCCTCCAGAGTAGCTGAGACCACAGGTGCACAACAGCACACTCGGCTAATTTGTTTATTTTTGTAGAGAGAGGGTCTTGCCATATTGCCCAGGCTGGTCTTGAACTCCTGGGCTCAAGGGATCCTCCTGCCTTGGCCTCTCAACGCGCTGGTATTATAGGTGTGAGCCACCACACCTAGCCAATTTTATTTTTAATGGTAGTAATATACAGTGCACATAAAATTTAAAGATTTTTAAGTGTACAGGTCAGTAGTATTAACTACATTCACATTGTGTAACCAATTTCCAGAACTCTTTTCATCTTACAAAGGTAAAATTCCTCACCCATTAGACATCTACCCATTTCCTCCTCCACCCTGAGCTCCTGGCAACCACCATTCTGTCTCTATGAATTTGACTAATCTAGGTACCTCATAGAAATGGAATCATACAGTATTTGTACTTTTGTGACTGGATTAGTTCAATTAGCATAATACATAGGGTTCATACATGTGTCAAAATTTCCTTCCTTTTTAAGGCATAAGCCACCATACTGGGCCTTAACTAATATTTTTATGGATTCTAAATAAACATTAAGTATACCCAGGAAAATTTAACATCTGCATTGAGATGTGCTGTAAGTGGGAAATATCAGGTTTCAAAGACTTAATACTTAAGAAAAGAATGTAAAATGTCTCATGGATAACTTTATCACATGTGAAATAATATATATATACAATTTTTCTTTTTTTAATTTTACTTTAGGTTTTGGGGTACATGTGCAGATCAGGCAGGATTGTTGCATAGGTACATACCTAGCAAGGCGGTTTGCTGCCTCCATTCCCCCGTCACCTATATCTGGCATTTCTCCCCATGTTATTCCTCTACAACCTAACCACCCCCCGCTGTCCTTCCTCTAGCCCCTCCAACAGACCCCAGTGTGTGATGCTCCCTTCCCTGTGTCCATGTATTCTCATTGTTCAACACTCGCCTATGAGTGAGAACATGTTTGATTTTCTGTTCTTGTGTCAGTTTGCTGAGAATGATGGTTTCCAGATTCATCCATGTCCCCACAAAGGACACGAACTCATTGTTTCTTATGGCTGCATAGTATTCCATGGTGTATATGTGCCATATTTTCCTTGTCTAGTCTATCATCGATGGGCATTTGGGTTGGTTCCAGGTCTTTGCTATTGTAAACAGTGCCACAATGAACATACCTGTGCATGTGTCTTTATAATAGTACAATTTATAATCCTATGGGTATATATCCAGTAATGGGATTGTTGGGTCAAATGGAATTTCTATTTCTAGGAAAAATATGGAATGCTTCACGAATTTGTGCGTCATCCTTGTGCAGGGGCCATGCTAATCTTCTCTGTATCCTTCCAATTTTAGTATATGTATATTAAAAATATATATCTATATATATCTCTATATATGTTTTTTTTGAGATGGAGTCTTGCTCTGTCACCAGGCTGGAATGCAGTGACGCAATCTCGGCTCACTACAACCTCCGCCTCCTGGGTTCAAGTGATTCTTCCGCCTCAGCCTCCCAAGTAGCTGGGACCACAGGTGCGTGTTACCACATGAAGCTGATTTTTGTATTTTTAGTAGAGACAGGGTTTCACCATGTTGGCCAGGATGGTATTGATCTCTTGACCTCATGATCTGCCAGCCTCGGCCTCCCAAAGTGCTACGATTACAGGCATGAGCCACCGCACCCGGCCTATATATATATATTTTTAAATGGAGTCTTGCTCTGTTGCCCAGGCTAGAGTGCAGTGGCGCGATCTTGGCTCACTGCAACCTTCACCTCCCGGGTTCAAGCAATTCTCCTGCCTCAGCCTTCCGAGTAGCTGGGATTACAGGCGCCTGCCACCACGCCTGGCTAATTTTTGTATTTTTAGTAGAGATGGGGTTTCATCATCTTGGCCAGGCTGGTCTCGAACTCATAACCTCAGGTGATCTGCCCACCTTGGCCTCTCAAACTGCTAGGATCACAGGCATGAGCCACTGCACCCAGCCAAATTTGGGGTTTTAAATTTTCTTTGTATTTATTTTAATTTATTTATTTTGAGACAGAGTCTCACTCTGTTGCCTGGATCATGGTTCATTGCAACCTCAACCTCCTTGGCTCAGGTGATCCTCCCACCTCAGCCTCCTGAGTGGCTGGGACCACCAGCACTTGCTATCATGCCTGACTAATTTTTTGTATTTTTTTTTTTTTTTTTTAGAGACAGGGTCTCGCTATGTTGCCCAGGCTGGAGTGCAGTGGCTATTCACAGGCGAAATCCCACTACTGATCAGCATGGGAGTTTTGACCTGCTCCATTTCCGACCTGCGCCGGTTCACCCTTCCTTAGGCAACCTGGTGGTCCTCCGCTCCTGGGAGGTCACCATATTGATGCCGAACTTAGTTTGGACACCTGATCGGTATAGCGCACTACAGATCAGAACTCCTGGACTCGAGATCATCCAGCCTTAGCTTCCCGAATAGCTGGGACTACAGACACGCGCCTTCGCACCTGGCATTTTTTTTTTTTTTAAATAGAGACAGGTTTAAGCCATGTTCCCTGGATGTTTTAGCTTATTAAAAAGATTTTTTTTTGCCAAGCACTTTGGGAGGCTGAGGCGGGAGGATCACCTGAGGTCAGGAGTTCAAGACCAGCCTGACCAACATTGAGAAACATCATCTCTACTACAAATACACACACAAAAAATTAGCCATGTGTGGTGGCTCATGCCTGTAATTCCAGCTACTCGGGAGGCTGAGCCAAGAGAACTGCTTGAACTTGGGAGGCAGAGGTTGCGGTAAGCCGAGATCGAGCCATTGCACTCCAGCCTGGGAAACAAAATCGAAACTCCGTCTCTAAAAAAAATTTTTTTTTAGAAACAGGGTCTCACTACATTGCTTAGGTTGGTCTTAAATTCCCAGACTCAAGTGATTTTCCCATCTCAGTCTTCTGAGTAGCTGGGATTACATGTGTGAACCACTGTGCCTGGCTCCTTTTTTTTTTTTTTTTGAGACAGAGTCTTGCACTGTCATCCAGGCTGGAGTGCAGTGGCGCCATCTCAGCTCACTGCAACCTCCCCCTCCCAGGTTCAAGCAATTCTCTCACCTCTGCCTCCCGAGTAGCTGGGACTACAGGCTCCTGCCACCAAGCCCAGTTAGTTTTTGTTTTGTTTTCTTTTTTGAGACAGAGTCTTGCACTGTCATCCAGGCTGGAGTGCAGTGGCACCATCTCAGCTCACTGCAACCACTGCCTCCCAGGTTCAAGCAATTCTCCTGCCTCAGCCTCCCAAGTAGCTGGGATTACAGATACCCACTGCCACACCTGGCTAATTTTTTGTGTTTTTAGTAGAGACAGGGTTTCACTATGTTGACCAGACTGGTCTCGAACTCCTGACCTCGTAATCTGTCCATCTCAGCCTCCCAAAGGGCTGGGATTACAGTCCTGAGCCACTGTCTCTGGCCATGATTTTTAGTAGATATAGGGTTTCACCATGTTGGCCAGGCTGGTCTTGGACTCCTGACCTCAGGTGATCTGCCCACCTTGACCTCCCAAAGTGCTGCAATTACAGGCATGAGCCATTGCACCTGGCCACATTTGTGGTTCTTACTCACTTACAGCTTGAGTGATTTCCACTATGGAAGCAGTTGGGAATCGTGGGCTCACTTGGGTCTATGTGCCAGTGTAGTAGTGGGGCCACACACATAGACCAGGTATGGTCACTTTCAGTAAATAATGGCTGCATGCCCATTTGAGGGGTTGTGTGGCAGTTCCGGAGGGAACTCTGAAATGTCCAGTAGGGAGAAGTCAGTGGCAGGAAATGTGTATTTTTGAAACAGGGTCTTGCTCTGTAACGCAGGCTGGGGTACAGTGGTGTGATCATGGCTCACTGCAGCCTCAACCTCCTCAGCTCAAGCAATCCTCCTGCTTCAGCCTCCCAAGTAGCTGGGACCATAGGCACACACCAGCACACTTGGCTATCACCACATTTCTGTTGCTCATACCAGGGTCATTCATGCCACCACCTCAGTCAAAGGCAAAAATAAAGCTCTTTCCTGAAGAGTAAATTGTGCATAAGAGTTTTATTTATTTATTTATTTATTTGAGGCAAAGTCTTGCTCTGTTGCCCAGGCTGGAGTGCAGTGGTGCAGTCTTGGCTCACCACAACCTCTCCCTCCTAGGTTCAAGTGATTCTCCTGCCTCAGCCTCCCAAGTAACTGGGACTACAGGAGCACGCACCCCATGCTGGGCTAATTTTTGTATTTTTAGTAGAGATGGGGGTTTCACTATGTTGGCCAGGCTGGCCTCAAACTCCTGACTTTGTGATCTGCCCACCTTGGCCTCCCAAAGTGCTGGGATTACAGGTGTGAGCCACCACACCCGGCCAAGAGTTTTTTTTTTTTTTTTTCCCCGAGATGGAGTCTCACTCTGTTGCCCTGACTGGAGTGCGGTGACACAATCTCGGCTTACTGCAACCTCTGCCTCCTGCGTTCAAGCAAGTCTCCTGCCTCAGTCTCCCAAGCAGCTGGGATTACAGGTGTGTGCCACCACACCCAGTAAATTTTTTTTGTATAGTTAGTAGAAGCAGGGTTTCACCATGTTGGGCAGGATGGTCTTGATCCCCTGACCTGGTGATCTGTCCACCTCAGACTCCCAAAGTGCTGAGATTATAGACGAAGAGTCTGTTTTAATACAGTGCTTGCTCTTTTTTTGAGATGGAGTGTTGCTCTGTCACCCAGGCTACATGGTATGATTTTGGATCACTGCAGCCTCTGTCTCCTGAGTTCAAGCAATTTTTCCACTTCAGCCTCTCAAGAAGCAGGGACTACAGGCATGTGCCCCCTTTCACCCTGTTGGCTAGGCTGGTCTCAAACTCCTGATGTCAAGTAATTCATTTGCCTCAGCCTGGGATTACAGGTATGAGCCACTGCGTTGGCCTGCTTTTTTTTTTTTTGAAAGGGAGTCTCACTCTGTCACCCAGGCTGGAGTGCAGTGGGAGGCTTCCCAGCACTTTGGGAGGCGGAGGTGGGCAGATCACCTGAGGTCAGGAGTTCAAGACCAACCTGGTGGACATGGCAAAAACCCATCTCTACTAAAAATAAAAAAAATTATCTGGTGTAATGGTTCAGGTCTGTAATCTCAGCACCTTTGGAGGCTGAACCAGGCGGATAATTTGAGCTCAGGAGTTTCAGACCAGTCTGGGCAACATGGTGAAACCTCAGCCTCCTAAAAATACAAAAAGTAGCTGGACGCGGTGGCGTGCGCCTGTAGTCCCAGCTACTCGGGAGGCTGAGGCAGGAGAATCGCTTAAACCAGGGAGGCAAAAGTTGCAGTGAGTCAAGATCATGCCTCTGCACCTCAGCCTGGGCAACAGAGCAGGACTCTGTCTCAAAAAAATAAAAAATAAAAAAATAAATGTTTGTTTTGGCCAGAGGCAGTGGCTCATGGCTATGATCCCAGTACTATGGGAGGCTGAGGCAGGAGGAGGATCACTTGAACCCAGGAGTTAGAGACCAGCCTGGGTAACACAGCAAGACTCTTGTCTCTACAAAGAAATTTAAAAATCAGCTGGGTGTGGCGGGGCATGGTGGCTCATGCCTGTAATCCCAGCACTTTTTTTGTTCTTTATAGAGATGGGGTTTCACCATCTTGGCCAGGCTGGTCTTGAACTCCTGACTTCGTGATCCACCCATCTCGTCCCAGCACTTTGAGAGGACATCAGGTGGGTCACTTGAAGTCAGGAGTTTGAGACCAGCCTGGCCAATATGGTGAAACTATGTCTCTACTAAAAATACAAAAATTAGCCGGGCGTGGTGGTGGGCGCTCGTAATCCCAGCTACTCAGGAGGCTGAGGCAGGAGAATCCCTTGAACATGGGAGGTGGAGGTTGCAGTGAGCTGAGACTGTGCCACTGCACTCTAGCCTGGGCAACAGAGCAAGACTGTCTCAAAAAGAAAAGAAAAGAAATGACAACTCGTGATCCCTGAGATTGCTAATTGCGATTGCGTGCATGTGTTTAACAAGTACCTCCGCACCCAGAGCTAGGAAGCTGGCTACTTTGTGTAGAGCAAATATGTAGCAAGAACTCAGACGATAACGAACTGGACGTGTGTTTCTCCGGCAGCGAAGGTCATGGCGCTGACAGCCTCTGCTTTGCACTTTGTCTCCCAGAACCAGGCCTGCGGCCAGTCCTGCCTCCTGGAAAGCCCAGGCGCGTGAGAGGACCTGATGCGGAACGGAGACCCCATCCCCTCCGTGTCTCCCCAAGAGCCGGCGGCACAAGCTGTCCGCGCTCCTTGAGCCAGGTCAGTTCTCAGGCCCACAGATCTCGTTCTCCCGCCCACAGATCTCGTTCTCCCAACTTCCTCCGCAGAAAACGATCTTTATTTTCTCCTCTTGCTTCGGTCTTGAAGCGGGGCATCGTTTGGGCTCACGTTGCGGCGCTCAGTGGCCTCAGACATCAGCTGCCGCCAGGGCCTCAGAAGCAGTGGCTGGGGCCTGCCCTCCCTTGCCCGGAGGCCTCGGCCCCTCCCTGCTCCCAGCGGGCCACAATGGCGTCCGGGCCACAATGGCGTCCGGGCGCGGGGCCCCGCCCTGTCGCGGTCCCTGCCTACTTCGGTTCCTTGGACTGCTCCGTGTCTTCCTGAAGAAGGTTGGGGAAAGGGTCCTGCCCGCAGACACTACGGCAGCCGGCAGCCGCGCGGGATGCGTGCGGGTGGGATGCCCGGGGCGTAGGGCCGAGCCACCGCTTGGCACACCAGGAGCTGCGGGGCTTCGGGAAGCGCAGTGGGCGCTCTACTGGCGGGCCCCTCGTAGGCCCCGCCCAGAGAGCACTGCGGCAGTTTCCATGGTGATGGTCAGCAAGCCTGAAAGTAACTCAGCTACTACGGCCACTTACCCTGCGTTTCTTTTTCCGTTCTCCGAGAGACCGCTGAGGTGCGGGCTTTGAGATTGGGAGCGTGCAGCCTTTGAGGCCGAGGTGAGGGGCGGCCGGCGGGCAGGGCCAGGTCTGAGGTTGAGGTCTGTACCACCGGACCGAGAGGGGACTGGGCTCGCTGGGGGTGGGGACGGTGGGGCTGGGATTTGGGATTAGGGCGAGTCGTGGCAGAGAGAATCCAGAGGATCCTTGATCCTAGTGCGGGAGCGGCCAGCCCACCCTAGAGAGGCGAAACAATGGCAGCCGGAAGGAACCAAGTCTGAGGAAGCGCTTCCTCTGGGAAGGGATACTGGGGGAGTCCTGGATGAGTGGCCCAGGACGTAGGAGGCATGAGAGGTCTGCACCCACCTGCAAGGATACCTTCATGATTATTGAGTTGTGGTGAGAAAAGAGGCTGTTTTTAGTTTATATTTTAAGGCAGTACATTCACATGCTTAACAGTCAGAAACTTGCACCAGGCCTTATTACTCAAAACTCCTTTTCTCCAGTTCCTTCTTTCTGAGGAAATAGTTTCAAATCTTTGAACTTTTTCAAAACTTTGAGCTTTTTTCTCCGGAAATTTTATTTCTTTCTCATACATCCACAGCTCTTCCCTGTGTTCTTCCTTCATTAGCTTTACTAAGTTTGTATACTTTGGTCGCAAATATTTATTTATAAATAGAAATGGGTGTCTCACTATGTTGCTTAGGCTGGTCTTGAACTCCTGGACTCAAGTGATTCTCCCACTTTGGCTTCCCAAAGTGCGAGAATTGCAGGCTGAACCATTGCCTCCCGCCTGAATATTTACTCATTGATTTCCTTTGACTCCTGGTTTTACTTTTCTGCTGTGTGTGTGTAGTAGTCAGCCATTTGTTTTTTCTTTCTCCTTTCTAGTCATACTCTTTTTTTTTTTTTTTTTTTTTTGAGATGGAATCTCCCTCTGTCGCCCAGGCTGGAGTGCAGTGGCGTGATTTTGGCTCACTGCAATCTCCCCTTCCTGGGTTCAAGCAATTCTCCTGCTTCAGCCTCCCAGGTAGCTGGGATTATAGCCGCGTGCCACCACACCCAGCTAATTTTAGTATTTTTAGTAGAGATGGAGTTTTGCCATGTTGCCCAGGCTGGTCTTGAACTCCTGACCTCAGGTGATCCACCTGCTTCGGCCTCCGCAAAGTGGTGGGATTACAGGCATGAGCCACTGCACCTGGCCCCATATATTTGTTTTAAGAAATATACCCTTGTGTATTGTTGGTAAGAATGTAAAATGGTACAGCAGCTGTGGAAAACAGTATGGCAGTTCCTCAAAAAATTACATATAGAATTGCTGTGTGATTGTAGTACCTCTTCTTGGTCTGTGTCCAAGATAAATGAAAGTGGGGACTCAAAAAGTTATTTGCACATCCATGTTCATAGCATTATTCGCAGTAGTCACAAGGTAGAGGTAACTCCAGTGTGCATTGATAGATGAATGAATAAACAAAATGTGTCATATGTAGTAGAATATCATTCAGCCTTAGGATAGAAAATCTTGGCTGGGTGCAGTGGCTCACACGGGTAATCCCAGCACTTTGGGAAGCTAAGGTGGGCAGATTGCTTGAGTTCAGGAATTCAAGACCAGTCTAGGCAACATAGTGAGATCCTGTTTCCACAAAAAATGAAATAAAATAAAAAAATACAAAAATTAGCTGGGCATGGTGGCATGTGCCTATAGTCCTAGCTACTCTGGAAGCTGAAGTAGGAGGATTGCATGTGCCTTGAAGGTTGAGGGTGCAGTGAGCCATGATTGCACCACTGTACTCCAGCCTGAGTGACAGAGTGAGACTCCATCTCTTCAAAAAATAAAAATAAGATGACCAGGCACAGTGGCTTATGCCTGTAATTTCAGCACTTTGAGAGGCTGAGGTGGGCATCAAACTCCTGACCTCAGGTGATCCGCCCACCTCGGCCTCCCAAAGTGCTGGGATTACAGGCATGAGCCACTGCACCTGACCATTTTGAGTTTTTTTTTGTTTTTTTTTTTAAATAAAGGTATAAAGTTTAAATTGAGGCTTTCTTTTTTTATTTTTTATTTTTTAAAGACGGGGTTTCACCATGTTGGTCAGGCTGGTATTGAACTCCCAACCTCAGGTGATCCACCTGCCTTGGCCTCCAAAGTGCTTGGATTACAGGCGTGAGCCACCACACCCGGCCCTGAGGCTTTCTTTGTGTGTATATATCTATATCTATATCTATATCTATATCTATATCTATCTCCAGTTTTTTCAATATCTGTTGAAAGACTACTTTCCTTTCTTTTTTTTTTTTGAGACAGAGTCTTGCTCTGTTGCCTAGGCTAGAGTGCAGTGGTGCGATCTTGGGTCACTGCAACCTCCGCCTCCCAGGTTTAAGTGATTCTCCCGCCTCAGCCTCCCAAGTAGCTGGGATTACAGGTGCCCGCCACAGCACCTGGTTAATTTTTGTATTTTTAGTAGGATGGGGTTTCGCCATCTTGGACAGGCTAGTCTTGAACTCCTAACCTTATGATCCACTCACCTTGACCTCCCAAAGTGCTGGGATTACAGGTGTGAGCCACCGTGCCCAGCCTGTTTTCTCTCTTGAATTGCCTTTGCACTGTTGTCAAAAATCACATGGCCAGCCAGGCGTGGTGGTTTACGCCTGTAATCCCAGCAGTGTGGGAGGCCGAGGCAGGCGGATCACGAGGTCAAGAGATTGAAACCACCCTTGCCAACATGGTGAAACCCCGTCTCTATTAAAAATACAAAAAACTTAGCCAGGTGTGATGGCGCGTGCCTGTCATCCCAGCTACTTGGGAGGCTGAGGCAGGAGAATTGCTTGAACCCAGGAAGTGGAGGTTGCAGTCAGGCAAGATCCTGTCATTGCATTCTATCCTGGAGACAGAGCGAGACTTCATCTAAAAAAAAAAAAAAATCATATGGCCACATTCATGTGGGTCTAAATCTGGACTCTACTCTCTTCCACTAGTTCATATCTGTATCTTTTCACTAATGCTGTACTGTTTTCATAATTTTAACTTCATGCTAATTCCTAAAATTGTGTAGTAGGAGTTCATCAGTCTTATTAACCTTTTAATTATTTGGGTATTCTAGTTTCCCCCGCCTTTTCTTTCTTTCTTTTTTTTTTTTTTTTGAGACAGGGTCTCACTCTGTCACCCAAGCTAGAGTGCAGTAGAATGATCATGGCTCACTGCCGCCTCAACCTCTCATGCTCAAGTGATTCTCCCACCACAGCCCCCCTCCAAGTAGCTGGGACTATAAGCACACTTTACCACTGCCAGCTAATTTTTGTATTTTTTGTAGAGACAGGGTTTTGCCATGCTGCCCAGGCTAGTTTCTAACTCCTGAACTCAAGTCATCCACCTGCCTTTACTCTGAGTGCTGGGATTACAGGCATGGGCCACCACACCCAGCCTTCCCCTGCCTTTTCTTTCTCTTTCTTTCCCTCTTTCTTTTTCTCTCTCTCTCCTTCCCTCCTTCCCTCCCTCCCTCCCTCCTTCCTTCCTTCCTTCCTTCTTTCCTTCCTTCCTCTCTTTCTTTGTTTCCTTCTTTCTTTCCTTTCTCTCTTTCCCTCTTTCTTCTTTCTCTCTTCTTCTTTTTTCCTTTTTGAGACAGGGTCTCACTCTTGTCACCTAGGTGGGAGTGCAGTGACATGATGATCTTGGCTCACTGCAACCTCTGCCTCCTGGGTTCAAGCGATTCCCCTGCCTCAGCCTCCCTAGTAGCTGGGATTACAGGCGCATGCCACCGTGCCTGGCTAATTTTTGTATTTCTAGTAGAGATAGGGTTTCACCATATTGGCCAGGCTGGTCTCAAAATCCTGACCTCAAGTGATCCACCCACCTCAGCCTCCCAAAGTTCTGGGATTATAGGCATGAGCCACTGTGCCTGGTCTTCCCCTGCCTTTACATATAAATTTTAGGCTAAGTTTGTTTATAAAATATCTTGCTATGCTTGGCCGTGTAGGCTTATGCCTGTAATCTGAGTGCTTTGGGAGGTAGAGGCGGGAAAATAGAAGTCAAGTGTTCAAGACCAGTCTGGGCAATGTCTGTACGAAAAAATATTTTAAAATTTAGCTGGATGTGGTGGCATATGCTTGTAGTCCTAGCTACTTGGGATGCTGAGGTGTGAGGATTGCATGAGCTCAGAAGTTTGAGGTTATAGTGAGCTATGATAACGCCAGTACACTCTACCCTAGTCGGGGCAACAGAGGGACACACTGTCTCTCTAAAAAAAAACCTAGCTGGGCGCAGTGGCTCACGCCTGTAATCCCAGCACTTTGGGAGGCCGAGGTGGGTGGATCACGAGGTCAAGAGAGAAAGACCATCCTGGTCAACAAGGTGAAACCCCGTCTCTACTAAAAATACAAAAAGTTAGCTGGGCATGGTGGCGCGTGCCTGTAATCCCAGCTACTCAGGAGGCTGAGGCAGGAGAATTGCCTGAACCCAGGAGGCGGAGGTTGTGATGAGCCGAGATTGCGCCATTGCACTCCAGCCTGGGTAACAAGAGTGAAACTCTGCCTCAAAAAAAAAAAAAAAAAACAACCTAAAAAAACTTGCTGTGATTTTGATAGGAAACATATTAAATTTACATATTGATTTGTATTTTGGAGATCATTGATAGCTTTCTTACATTGAATCTTCTCTTTTTTTTAAGAGACAGGGTCTCGCTATGTTGCCCATGCTGGAGTGCAGTGGCTATTCACAGGTGTGATCCCACTACTGATCAGCCTGGTAGTTTTGACCTGCTCAATTTCTGACCTGGGCTGGTTCACTCCTCTTTAGGCAAGCTGGTGGTCCCTCACTCCCAGGAGGTCACCATATTGATGCCGAACTTAGTGCGGACACCTGATTGGCATAGTGCATTACAGCCCAGAACTCCTGGACTAAAGCGATCCTCCAGCCTCAGCCTCCCGAGTAGCTGGGAGTAAAGACATGCACCACTGAGCCCAGCTATACTGAGTCTTCTAATCTGTTAACATAGTAAGTCTCTTCATTTGCTTAGATTTTCCTGAATTTATTTTGTAAGCATTTTGTAGTATTCAGCGTACAGGTTGTGTTCAGCATGCAAGTCTGATATGTGTTTGTTAGATTTATAGCTAAGTGTGCTTGCTTTGACAGCGTATATACTAAAATTGGAATGATACAGAGATTAGCAATTTAAAGTGTTTTTAAAATTTGTAGCTAAGTAATTTTTTCAGTGATTGCAAAGGCTGTTATTTTTAATTTAGGTGTCCACGTTTTATTGGTAATATATAAAAATACAGTTGATTTTTTAGTTGAGCTTATGTTCTATGTATGACCTTTCTAAACTTACTTGTTCTAGATTTTTTTTTTTTTTGAGACAGTTTTGCTCTTGTCGCCCAGGCTGGAGTGCAATGGTGCGATCTCTGCTCACTGCAACCTCTGCCTCCCAGATTCAAGCACTTCCCTTGCCTCAGCCTCTTGAGTAGCTGGGATTACAGGTGTCTGCCACCACGCCTGGCTAATTTTTATATTTTTGGGAGAGATGAGGTTTTACCATGTTGGCCAGACTGGTCTTGAACTCCTGACCTCGGGTGATCCACCCACCTTGGCCTCCCAAAGTATTGGGATTACAGGCATGAGCCACTGTGCTCAGCCTAGTTTTGTTTTCGTTTTTTTTTTTTTTTTTTTTTTTTTTTTTTAGTTTTTTTTGTTGGGAATAATTTGCCAACTAGAATAACCAGTTTACTTTTTAGGATTTATTAGCCAGGTCTAGGGCATTGCTCATTCTAGGGCAAATTATTCCCCACTACTAAGGCTAGATTTTCCTGAGTGCTTTACCCAATGGGCCATGGATCATGACAGTTTATTTTCTTTCTTTTGAGACTGAATCTCTCTCTGTTGTCCAGGCTGGAGTGCAGTGGCACGATCTCAGTTCACTGCAACCTCTGCCTCTCAGGTTCAAGCAATTCTCCTGCCTCAGCCTCCCGACTAGCTGGGATTACAGGCATGGGCCACCATGCCCAGCTAATTTTTGTATTTTTAGTAGAGACAGGGTTTCACTATGTTGGCCATACTGGTCTTGAACCCCTGACCTCAAGTGATCTGCCTACCTCGGCCTCCCAAAGTGCTGGGATTACAGGTGTGAGCCACTGTGTTCAGCCTGAATTGTGACATTTTAAATCTGCTTGGTAGGAACAGGCACTATTCCATGCCCTGTGTGAGCACTGGGCACTGTTCCCTCTAATCTTTTTAGATGGTTCTTTTCCCAGATATGGGTAATGTCCTTACACTCATGTACTGATCAGTACACTGCTGCACTCTCATGGGGGATGCTGCTCGCCTCTGGGGCTTTCTCTTCACACAGCTCTTTCCTCTCTGGTGCTGTGTTCTGTGAGTTCTGGCTGCCTGTTTCTCCCCAAACTCTCAAATCTATCTTTTCAACTCAAGGAGTCTGCCAGACTCTGCCTTAGTCATTTTTCTTTTCCTTTTTTTTTTTTTTTGAGACGGAGTCTTGCTCTGTCGCCCAGGCTGGAGTGCGATGGCGCGCTCTCGGCTCACTGCAACCTCTGTCTCCCAGGTTTGAGCAGTTCTCCTGCCTTAGCCTCCCAAGTAGCTGGGATTACAGATGTGTGCCACCATGCCCGGCTAATTTTTATATTTTTAAGTAGATACTGGGTTTCACCATGTTGGTCAGGCTGGTCTCGAACTCCTGACCTCGTGATCTACCCGCCTCAGCCTCCCAAAGTGCTGGGATTACAGATGTGAGCCACTGTGCCCGGCTTCATTTTTCTTTATAGCACATTCTATAAACTACGCAAGTCAGTAAGCTGGGGCACTTGTAGGACTTATCTCATTTGTTTCCTATCTCTCAGGGATTATTCTTTGTTGTCTGATGTTCAGGATCTTGAAAACCATTTTTATCCTTATATTTTGTCAAAAATTTCTTTTTTCAGGTAGGACGGTTAACCTGGTCCCTATTACTCAATCCGTCTTGTTCAGAAGTGGATAATTGAAGATGGGGCATTAAGCATTCATTTAATCTCTTATTGAATTCTAACAGTAATTCTTTTTTTTTTTTTTTTTTTTGAGACAGAGTTTCACTCTTGTTACCCAGGCTGGAGTGCAATGGCGCGATCTCGGCTCACTGCAACCTCCGCCTCCTAGGTTCAGGCAATTCTCCTGCCTCAGCCTCCTGAATAGCTGGGATTACAGGCACGCGCCACCGTGCCCAGCTAATTTTTTGTATTTTTAGTAGAGACAGGGTTTCACCATGTTGACCAGGATGGTCTCGATCTCTTGACCTCGTGATCCACCCACCTCGGCCTCCCAAAGTGCTGGGATTACAGGCTTGAGCCACCGCGCCCGGCCAGCTCTAACAGTAATTCTAATAATAAGAGTACAGTTGGCCAGGCTCAGTGATCCATGCCTGTAAATCCCAGCACTTTGGAAGGCCAAGGCAGGCAAATCGTAAGGTCAATGGTTCGAGACCAGCCTGACCAACGTGGTGAAACCCCATCTCTACTGAAAATACAAAAATGAGCTGGGTATGGTGGCATGTCCCTGTAATCCCAGCTACTTGGGAGGCTGAGGCAGGAGAGTCGCTTGAACCTGGGAGATGGAGGTTGTGGTGAGCTGAGATTGTGCCATTGCATTCCAGCCTGGGCAACAGAATGAGTCTTTGTCTTAAAAAAATAATAATAATAAATATCAGCCAGGTGTGGCGGCACACACCTGTAATCCCAGCTACTTGGGAGGCTGAGGCAGGAGAATGACTTGAACCCAAGAGGTGGAGAGTCCAGTGAGCCGAGATTGTGCCATTGCATTCCAGCCTGGGCAAAAAGAGCTAAACTTCATCTCAAAAAAAAAAGAGTAGAGTTGACCCTTAAATAACACAGGTTTGACCTGTGTGGGTCCATATATATGTAGATTTTTTTCTTTTTTAAAGAGATAGGGTAGGCTGGGCACAGTGGCTCATGCCTGTAATCCTAGCACTTTGGGAGGCTGAGGCAGGCACATTACCTGAGATCGGGAGTTTAAGACCAGCCTGGCCAACATGGAGAAAGCCCATCTCTACTAAAAATACAAAATTAGCCAGACGTGGTGGCGCATAATTCCAGCTACTGGGGAGGCTGAGACAGGAGAGTTACTTGAACCTGGGAGGCGGAGTTTGCGGTAAGCTGAGATCACACCATTGCACTCAAGCCTCAGCAACAAGAGGGAAACGCCGTCTCAAAATAAATAAATAAATAAAAGGAAATTTGTGAAGCTGCTATTGCAGCTACGCCTGCAGGTTCAAGAAACCTTGCACTTTTTTGGAAATATTTTTTATCTCATACTGAAAATGCATCTTTTGTGTGGGTACAGGATTGTTATAAGAAAGGCCTATGGCTGGGCATGGTGGCTCAAGCCTATAATCCCAGCACTTTGGCCGAGGCGGGTGGATCATGAGGTCAAGAGATCGAGACCATCCTGGCCATGGTGAAACCCTGTCTCTACTAAAAATACAAAAATTAGCCGGGCATGGTGGCACGCGCCTGTGGTCCCAGCTACTTGGGAGGCTAAGGCGGAAGAATTGCTTGAACCCAGGAGGCGGAGGTTGCAGTGAGCCAAGATTGCGCCACTGCACTCCAGCCTGGCGACAGAGCAAAAATCCCCCACAAAAAAAAAAAAAAAAAGGAAAAAAGGCATACCTATAGACTCTAGTATCATTAGAGAAAAGTAAAGTCATTGTATGACAGTAAAGCAAAAGGAAGATGAAGGCTCTAAAGATGGAGAATTTTATGCCAGCAAAGGATGGTTTGATGATTTTGGAAACAGGTTTGGTTTAAAAATATCAAGGTAACAAGAGAATCAACTTCTGCCCAAGAGGCAGCAGACAACAAGTTCCCAGACACCATTAAGAAAATAATTGAGGAGAAAGGATATCTGCTTGAGGAGGGTTTTAATGCACATGAAAGAGCCCTATTCTGGGAAAAAATGCCACAAAGGACATTTATTAATAAAGTAGAGGAGAGTGCTTCCAAACCAGTGCCAGATGATGAAAAAGAAGAAGCAGTATTAGGAAACACTGACATTTGACAATTTGGCAGAAGGGTTCCAATTATTCAGGACTTCTTTCAACTTCTTTGATAACATAGACCCTTCTGTGATACCGGCACTGAAACTAAAGCAAATGGTAGAAGGAGGTTTGGTACCATATTGAAACATTTTCAGAGAAATGAAAATGCGAAAAAGCCAGGCACAAATTACAATGTATTTCCATAAAGTTAGACCCAGTTTGCCTGCCTCTCCTGCTGCCTCCCCCTTCCGCTTCCTCCATCTCTTCTACCTCTGCCACCCTTGAGACAGCAGGACCAAACCCTTCTCTTCCTTGTCAGCCTACTCAACATGAAGATGACAATAATTAATGCCTTTATGACAATCTACTTCCTATTAATGAATAGTAAATAGATTCTCTCTTTATGATTTTCTTTCTTTTTTTTGAGACAGAATTTCGTTCTGTCACCTAGGCTGGAGTGCAATGGTGCAATCTTGGCTCAGCACAATCTCTGCCTCCTGGGTTCAAGTGATTCTGCTGCCTCAGCCTCCTGAGTAGCTTACAGTATAGGCGAACACCACCATGACTAGCTAGTTTTTATAATTTTAGTAGAGATGAGGTTTCACCATATTGGTTAGGCTGGTGTCAAACTTCTGACCTGAGGTGATCCACCCGCCTTGGCCTCCCAAAGTGCTGGGATTACAGGCATGAGCGACCATGCCTAGTCTTTTCTGGGTCTTCTGTTGCCCAGTCTGGAGTGCAGTGGTGCGATGTCAGCTCACTAACCTCTGCCTCCCAGGTTCAAGCAATTTTCCTGCCTCAGCCTCCTGAGTAGCTGGGATTACAAGTGCCTGCCACCATGCCTGGCTAATTTTTGTATTTTTAGTAGAGATGAGGTTTCACCATGTTGGCCAGGCTGGTCTTGAACTCCTGACCTCGTGATCTGCCTGCCTCAGCCTCCCAAAGTTCTGCAATTACAGGCATGAGCCACCATACCCGGCCATGATTTTCTTGATAATAGTTTCTTTTTTCTAGTTTACTTCATTGTCAATACAGTATGTAGTATGTATAACATAGAAATATGTTTAAATTGACTGTTTATGTTATTGGTAAGGCGTCTGGTCAACTAGGCTATTAGTAGTTAAATTTTTGGGGAGTCAGAAGTTACACATGGATTTTCTTTTCTTTTCTTTTCTTTTTTTTTTTTTTTTTTTAAATGGGGTGTTGCTATGTTGCCCATGCTGGAGTGCAGTGGCTATTCATAGGCATGATCCCACTACTGATCAGCCTGGTGGTTTTGACCTGCTCCATTTCTGACCTGGGCTGGTTCACCTCTCCTTAGGCAACCTGGTGGTCTCCCGCTTCGGAGAGGTCACCATATTGATGCCTAACTTAGTGCGGACACCCAATCGGCATAGTGCACTACAGCCCAGAACTCCTGGGCTCAAGCAATCTTCCCACCTCAGCCTCCCGAGTAGCTGGGACTACAGGCACAGCCACCACACCCAGCACACATGGATTTTCAACTGTGAGCAAGGGTCAGTTCCCTTAACACTTATGTCTTTTTTTGAGACAGAGTCTCACTCTCACTCAGGCTGAAGTACAATGGCACGGTCTCGGCTCACTACAATCTCTGCCTCCCAAGTTAAAGTGATTCTCCCACCTCAACATCCTGAGTAGCTGGGACTACAGGCGTGCGTCACCACACCCGGGTAATTTTTGTATTTTTAGTAGAGATGGGGTCTCACTATGTTGGCCAGGCTGGTCTCGAACTCCTGACCTCATGATCTGCCTGCTGACTGGATCACAGGTGTGACCCACCTCGCCTGGCCGAGTCACCTGTAGTGCCTGGTGTGGTGGCTCACATGTGTAATCCCAGCACTTTGGGAGGCCAAGGTGGGAGGATTGCTTAAATTCAGGAGTTTAAGACTAGCCTGGGCAACATAGCCAGATCTTGTCTCTACTAAAAATAAAAAAAAAATTGGCCAGGCACAGTGGCTCACCCCTGTAATGCCAGCACTTTGGGAGGCTGAGGCAGGTGGATCACTTGAGACCAGGAGTTCAAGACTGGCCTGGCCAACATGGCGAAACCCTGTCTCTACTAAAAATACAAAAAGTTAGCTGGGCGTGGTGGTGCATGCCTGTAGTCCCAGCTACTGAGGAGGCTGAGGCAGGAGAATCGCTTGAACTCTAGAGGTAGAGGTTGCAGTGAGCCAAGATCATGCCATTACACTCCAGCCTGGGTGACAGAACAAGACTACATTTCAAACAAATAAATAAAAATAAAAATGAAAAAATGAGCTGGGTGTGGTGGTGGATGCCTGTAGTCCCAGCTACTGGGGAGAATGAAGCAGGAGGCTCACTTGAGCCCAGGAGATAGAGGCTGCAGTGAGCTGTGATTGCATCACTGCACTCCAGGCTGGGTGACAGAGTAAGAACATGTCTACCCCGGCAAAAAAAGCTGGGTGTGGTGGTTCACGCCTGTAATCCCAGCACTTTGGGAGGCCAAGCCAGGCAGATTGCCTGAGCTCGGAAGTTCGATACCAGCCTGGGCAACATGGTGAAACCCTGTCTCTACTAAAACATAAAAAATTAGCCAGGTGTGGTGGTGTATGCCTGTACTCCCAGCTACTCGGGAAGCTGAAGCAGAAGAATCACTGGAACCTGGGAGTTGGAGGTTTCAGTGAGCTGAGATTGTGCCACTGCACTCTAGCCTGGCTGACAGAGCAAGACTCCGTCTCCAAAAAAACGGTCAGCTGTATATCAAATGGTACTAAAAAGAGAGAAAACACAAGACACTGGTATTTATTGACATACACAAGTCACAGAGAACAGAAATGGAGTGGATGTTGAAGCCCAGTGATGCATTTATTAGTCAAGTCAGCTTATTATTTAAAGCCAATTTTATAGGAAAACTCTACTTAATTCAGTCTAACATGTAGGTAACCAAGGAATAGTTAACAGCTGTGTTAACTGTTCCAGAAGTGGAACTGTGAGCTTGTGAAATCACTATTTTAAAAAAGTTCCTTTTCAGTATTTTGTAATGCTTCAAA
Organism: Sapajus apella; assembly: GCF_009761245.1. Classification (NCBI taxonomy): domain Eukaryota; kingdom Metazoa; phylum Chordata; class Mammalia; order Primates; family Cebidae; genus Sapajus; species Sapajus apella. The sequence goes on from NW_022437107.1 coordinate 493,801, forward strand.
ATGCATTTTGAACTTATTTCCGTTTGTAGTGTTGTAATGTGCCTCAGCAGTTAACATGTATTGGAATAATTTCGTTCTTTCTTTCTTTTTTTCTTTCTCCCACCCAAGAAGTGAAGGAACTTTCTTCTTTTCTTTGAGAGAGTTTTGCTTTTGTTGCCCAGGCTTCAGTGCAAGGGCTCACCACAACATCTGCCTCCTGGGTACAAGTGATTTTCCTTCTTCAGCCTCCCAAGTAGCTGGGATTACAGGCATGTGCACCTGGCTAATTTGGTATTTTTGGTAGATGGGGTTTCTCCATGTTGGTCAGGCTAGTTTCAAACTCCTGACCTCAGGTGATCCACCTGCCTCAGCTTCCCAGTTGCTAGTATTACAGGCATGAGCTACTATGCCTGGCCTCTTTTTAAAAAATTTAATTTAATTTTTATTTTTATGAGACTGAGTCTTACTCTCTTGCTCTGGTTGGAGTGCAGTGGCATGATCTCAGCTCACTGTAACCTCTGCCTCCCAGGTTCTAGTGATTTTCCTGCCTCAGCCTCCTCTGTAGCTGGGATTACAGGTGCCTACCACCACACCCAGCTAAGTTTTGTATTTTTAGTAGAGACAGGATTTCACTATGTTGGCCAGGCTGGTCTCAAACTCCTGATCTCAAGTGATCTGCCCACCTCAGCGGTGTGAGCCACTGCACCCGACCCAAATGTTTACATGTAATTTTAATGTAAGTTTTAATTTAAATACTCATGCTTGATTCAGTTATTGGAAACCTTTTTTTTTTTTTTTTAGATGGGAGCTTTACCCTATTTCCCAGAGTGGGGTGCAGTGGTGTTATCTTGGCTCACTGCAACCTCTGCTTCCTGGGTTCAAGTGATTCTCCTGCTTCAGCCTCCCAAGTAGCCAGGATTACAGGTATGTGCTACCACACCTGGCTAAATTTTTTGTATTTTTAGTAGAGATGGGATTTCACCATGTTGGCCAGGCTGGTCTTAAACTCCTGACCTCAGGTGATTTGCCCACCTTGGCCTCCCAAACTGTTGGGATTACAGGTGTGAGCCACAACGCCTAGCTGGAAAGCTTTTAAGTGCCCAGAGTAATTTGAGTATGTGAATGCCTTTTTTAAATAGTAAATTTAATAAAAATCTAATATAGATTATTTCTGATGAAAATTTAGCATCCTAATTTAGATGGCTGTTAAGTGTAAAATAACAGTAGATATCAACGATTTAGAAGAAAAGAAGAGCCTCAATCTCTTTTTTTTCTTCTTGAGATGGAGTTTTGGTCTTGTCGCCTAGGCTGGAGTGCAATGGCACAATCTTGGCTCGCTGCAACCTCTTCCTCCTGAGTTCAAGCAATTCTCCTGCCTCAGCCTCCCAAGTAGCTGGGATTACAGGTGCCTGCCAGCATGCCTTGCTAATTTTGTATTTTTTTTTTTTTTTTTTTTTTGAGAGACGGGGTTTCCCCCTTTTAACCCAGGCTGGAGTGCAATGGCACGATCTCGGCTCACCGCAACCTCCGCCTCCCGGGTTCAGGCAATTCTCCTGCCCCAGCCTCCTGAGCAGCTGGGATTACAAGCACGCGCCACCATGCCCAGCTAATTTTTTGTATTTTTAGTAGAGACGGGGTTTCACCATGTTGACCAGGATGGTCTCGATCTCTTGACCTCGTGATCCACCCGCCTCGGCCTCCCACAGTGCTGGGATTACAGGCTTGAGCCACCGCGCCTGGCCAATTTTGTATTTTTAGTAGCAACGAGTTGCACCATGTTGGTCAGGCTGCTCTCAAACTCCAGACCTCAGGTGATCCACCCATGTCTCCCAAAGTGTTGGTATTACAGGCGTGAGCCACCATGCCCAGCCCTCTATTTTCTCATCTCTACAGGTGACTGACAACACTTGCACTGTGGTGATCCTACAAGTAATACATTTGGAGGCACATTGTAAACTTAAAAGTTTTCACTATTATTATTTTTTTAGATAGAATTTCAGTCTTGTCCAGGCTGGAGTGCAGTGGTGCGATCTTGGCTCACTGCAACCTCCACCTCCTGGGTTCCAGAGATTCTCCTGCCTCAGCCTCCCGAGCAGCTGGGATTACAGGTACGAGCCACCAGGCCTGGCTAATTTTGTATTTTTATTAGAGATGGGGTTGGTCAGGCTGGTCTTGAACTCCCTACCTCAGATGATCCACTTGCCTTGGCCTCCCAAAGTGCTGGGATTAAAGACGCGAGCCACTGTGCCGGGCCAAAATTTGCACCATTATTATAGGAGCACTTGCAAAGCCTGCCAATTGATGGTAGGGTGGAAGAGAAGAGGCGACTAGGAGAGAGTTTGTATACCACGAAGTAAACTTCATTGGCTCTGCGAGAAGCAGGAAAGCTGCATGATGAGAACAAGGACTGGGTGGTACTGCAGGAAATGCTCAATTCCAGTTTCACTTCCTGTGTTATCACTTTTTCTTTGCCGCAATTTCTTCTTTGCTGGCCATTTCTCTATTCATTTTCCATTTTTTGTACATTCCATGTAAATGTAGCTTTTATGAACTAGAGAGTCTGCCCCCATATTTGATCTTTGACTACTGACAACTCTCAAGCCCCACCTCTCCCCTCCCGTTCTGTCCCACACCTGGGTGGCTGATTTGAAAGCCCAGGTGCTTCCTCCTTTGGCTCTAAAGGCAAGTTCAAGCCACACAGGCCCCAGCATGTGCATTGAAGCCTTCATTTCCGCTCCACCCCTCAACCTTAATAATACCCAAAGCCAGTCTCTTTTCCCTGCTCTCAAGCCATTTTTTTTCTTCTTTTTCTTTTTTTTGGAGACAGGGTCTTGCTGTGTTGCCCAGGCTAGAGTGCAGGGGCATGATCACAGCTGACTGCAGCCTAGAACTGTGGGCTCAAGCGATCCTTCCACCTCAGCCTCCCCAGTAACTGGGATCACAGGGGTGTGCCACCACACCCAGCTAATTTTAATTTTTTTTTTTTTTGTAGGAGGGTCATGTCACTGTGTTGTCCAGGCTGGTCTCAAACTCCTGGGCTCAAGTGATCCTCTTTTGGCTTGACTTCCCAAAGTGCTGAGATTATAGGCATGAGCCACATGATTATAAGCATGCATCTATAATCCCAGCTACTCAGGAGGCTGAGGCAGGAGAATTGCTTGAACCTGGGAAGCAGAGATTGCAGTGAGTCAAGATTGCACCTCAAGCTATTTTTGAAACCATTTGGTTTCAAACTCCCTGTCCTCTCCAGAAAGCCTCATGTGAGTCATAAGCCTTTACACATTCTCTTTGTGCATGTGGGGCTGTTACCAGTTTTGAAAATTAAACCAGATTTTGTGTGGGGAATCTATTGCATATCTTTGGGGTAACATCTAAGATAAACAGCAGACATTAAAGTGATAAAAGCATTTTATTCAGTAACCACTGACAGTAGGGGAAAGAGCTGAGCTCCATTCTGCTTTGTGCAGTGATAATGGGGCTTTTTTTTTTTTGGTGGTTGGATATTTTATTTTTTTCATTTTCTTTGTTTTTTTTCCAAATCCTCTCCACTGAATATAGTTGATTGGTGATTTTAAAGGGGGAATGAGGGAGTATGAAGGGTACAAGTGGGGGTTCAGTAGAGTTGGGGAAGTGAAAAATTACAAGGGGCCAGTGTAAATGAGATGAGGCCAGTGGTGTCTGCCTGCTGGCAATGATAAATGTTAGGATTCTATCCTACCACAGAGACTGAGAGACAGAGGACTTATCTTTCCTGATCACTACCTTTCAAAGCAATGGCTCCTTGAGAAAGCAATGTTTTTTGAGAAAGACACTTCTGAGCTGTAGGAGATATGTGTGTACATACATGCATATACGTAGACAATATGTGTATCACATAAACATCTCAGAGGGACAGAGGAAGTATTCATAATTGTAAATCCTTTTTACTAAATGCTGTAAAAGAGGGAGGTCAGGAGCCTATGGTCAAATGTTGGCAAGAACAGTAAGTTATCCTGGCAGCACTAAGATTTCTCAGGCAGGCATTTTAATGGTGAGGACTGGGGTCATCTTGGGAACACAGCCTATGCTGCTAGAAGCCATGACAATTTGTCTCTCAGAGCAGAGTTTCAGGCGGAATTATGTGGGGAGAGTTCTGCAGTTCTCAGTAACCATAACAGTATATCACTGGAAGATGAAGCCCACACAACTACAGATGTTACCGTTTCTGAGTGAGCTGAGTAACAAACTTACAGTGAGCAATCACCAACAGATAGAAGTGATGTGACTGGTTACTGATCATGACATGCATTTGTTATTAATGTAATGACCTGTAGACTGAAGAGTTAGCAGCCAAGCCTGCACTTTATGTGAGGACTCACAATTAATATTCTTTGTACCGGCTGGGCGAGGTGGCTCACGCCTGTAATCTCAACACTTTAGAGGCCAAGGCGGGTTGATCACTTGAGGTCAGGAGTTCGAGACCAGCCTGCCCAACGTCGTAAAACCCCGTCTTTACTAAAAATACAAAAATTAGCCCTCGTGGTGGCATGCACCTATAATCCCAGCTACTCAGGAGGCTGAGGCAGGAGAATTGTTTGAACCTGGGAAGCAGAGATTGCAGTGAGTCAAGATTGCACCACTGCACTAACAGTGAGATTCTGTATCAAAATAAATAAATAAATAAAAACATTCTGTGTACCTGAAATTTGAGTTGTGTTGTTGGGGGACTGGTGTTATTAAATCATGGTGACTGAAATTCGTGCATAACAGAACTGTAGAAAGCAAGGGCTGCCTGATGAATATAATGCTCTCATGTTTTATGGTAGTTTATACAAATTAAAAATGCAAATATTTGAAAGTTGTAAGTTATGAGCAAAGTTTGAAATAATGCAATTCTCTTAATATTTTAAAAAACTATTAGGATTCACAGATTTTCTTTTTTTTTAGAGATCGAGTCTCGCTGTACCACCCAGGCTGGAGTGTGGAGTACACTGGCATGATCTCGGCTCACTGCAACCTCCGCCTCCTGGGTTCGAGCAATTCTCCTGCCTCAGCCTCCTGAGTAGCTGGGAATACAGGTGCACACCACCACGCCTGGCTAATTTTTTTGTGTTTTAGTAGATACAGCGTTTCACCGTGTTGCCCAGGCTAGTCTTGAACTCCTGAGCTCAGGCAGTCTGCCCACCTAGACCTCCCAAAGTGCTAGGATTACAGGCATGAGCCACTACACCCACCCCTTAACTCACAGATTTTCAAAACACTTTTGAACAGTAAGCTGAGGACAGTGTTTATTATGACTATACTTGGTCCTTTCACTGGCTCACAAAACTTAACTCCATCACTTGTCAGTCTCCTAAAAACGCTATGTGTGTGCTTTGAAACTTTTGTGAATGATCTGCTGATTTGTGCTGCTATTTTAATATTCAATGTTGTTGAAAGTCCGAATTTTTTTTAAACTAAGTAGTCCAAAAATTCATTTGGTGTAACATTAATGCTTGTGCTGTAAAATATGCTGGAAAATCGATAACTCTGCTCTGGAATAAACTTTGCATTTTTAATAAAATTTTATTTTGATGTACTTATGCAGTTAAATTGGTAGACTAGTCTGAAATGCTGAGAAAATAAAAAGAAAATTTATCTTATTCGTAGAGTCCTGTCAAGAATGCATTCTCGCCGGTGCGGTGGCTCACACCTGTAATCCTAGCACTTTGGGGGGCCGAGGTGGGTGCATCACCTGAGGTCAGGAGTTCAAGACCAGCCTGGCCATCATGGTGAAACCCCATCTTAAAAAAAAAAAAAAAAAAAAAAAAACGCATTCTCTATACACCTATTCCAATGGCAACATTAGTACTTGATTATGTAGAGAGTGAATCTTGCCAAGTCTTCACATACACATTGCTCCCATCACTGCTGTGTATTGTATGATGTGGGTTTGTTGTTAGTTTTGTTACATCTTGGTTTAAAAGTAATAGGTTCAAACATCTTAATAAAACCTCTGTAATGGACATTCTTGGGATAATTGGACAAATTTAAATATGGAGTTGATATTTGATGGCTTTTATGGAATTTTAAATTTTATAGACATGACAATGGTATTGTGACTAGGAGTTTGTTCTTAAAGATATATGGTGACATATTTAGGGCTGAAGTTTTCTCACGTCTGCAATTCCAAATGATTTGGCACAAATAAATATACATACAGATAAATACACACATAGATGGCAAAATATAACAGCTGTTGACTCTAGGTGAGATGTTTATTGAATTATTTCAAATTTTCTGTTTGAAAATTTCAGTAAGAAAGCTGGCAAATATATTGACCAAGAAATTGTATACTAAAAACATGCTATAGTAATGCCCCCTTTTTTTTTTTTGAGACAGAATCTCACGCTGTTGCCTATGCTGGAGTGCAGTGGCATGATCTCAACTCACTGCAACCTGCGTGTCCCAGGTTAAGCAGTTTTCATGACTCAGCCTTCTGAGTAGCTGGGGCTACAGACACCCACCAGCACGCCCAGCTAATTTATTTATTTATTTAGAGACGGAGTTTCGCTCTCGTCTAATACTAATTTTGTGTTTTTAGTAGAGGGGGTTTCTCCATGTTGGTCAGGCTGGTCCCGAAATCCTGACCTCAGGTGATCTGCTAGCCTTAGCCTCCCAAAGTACTAGGATTACAGGTGTGAGCCACCATGCCTGGCCAATTTTTGTATTTTTAGTAGAGAAGGGGTTTCACCATAATTGGCCAGGCTGGTCTCGAATTCCTGACCTCGTAATCCCCGCCCCCCCGAAAGTCAGGTGTGATGTCTTTTCAGTAATGTCTTTTCAATTCTGTTTTTACAAAACTCAGTGCAGGCAGGACGCGGGGGGCAAAGGCAGGGGGGGGCTCATGCCTTTCCCAGCTACTCAGGAGGCCGGAGCGGAAGGTTCTCTTGAGCCCATGAGTTGGAGACCAGCCTGGACGACAGAGCGACACCACATCTCTCCGAAAATATTTAAAAATTAGCCGGTCGTTGGGCGGGGGCCTGAGGTCCCAGCTGCTCGGGAAGCGGGGGCTGGAGGATTGCATATGCCAGGGAGGGTGGGGCTAAATTTTGCGGTGCCTGCGCCACCGCACGCCAGAGTGGGTAACACAGCATGGCTTAACAGCGTTGCTTTCCGGGAGAAGAACTGCGCCACGAGCTCACTTGCCTTTCCAGGCCTGCCACGCAGGCGTCCTCCGCTGTCTTTTGTCCGCTTTCCGGTCTGCGCTTGCACAGAAACGCCTGACGCGCCCCCTCCCGGCTGGAGGACGCAGCTCCGGGCGGGAGGAAGTGAGCGTTCCGTCGCGGAGCCTGACGGGAAACCGCCCCTACAGGTCTTTGGCGCGCGGCGTCCTAGCGGCAGCGACGTGCGCTGCCGCGCATGCGCGGCCAAAGGTCCAGGGAGTGGCAAGGCTGGGGAGCGGACGGGCTGCCGCTGGGGTCAAAGAGTACGCCGAGCCCACGGGGGGTGGGGGCCGCTTCCTGGATTCCGGCGCGGCCTTGGCCTTGGCCCTTTCGTGCGTAGGAGACAGCGCGCCAGGCTGGCAGCCAGCCTTGGCGGCGTTTTCCGCTTTTGTCCGACGCCACTGCGCGGCCTAGTGGGAACTACGGGGACGCTTCGCGCTCCGGGTGGGAGGCGGTCACCGCCCGCTCTAGCACAGCCCTGGAGCTGGGCCTCGGGGTTTACGGCTCTGCCTGCCCCCTAAAAGCTCATTTGGCGGAAGTCCAGCGTTGCATTGTTACAGCACTGAGCCCCAGACATCGTTGCCAAGTATAATGCGGGCTCTGTTTTATCCTGGGGCACTTGTAGTCAGGGTTCACGGGTTCGCACTTCATAATGGAGAGCCCCGGGTCGCATCAGAACCGTCCAGCCAGTGTGTTCTCAGTGGTCTTGGTTGGGTTTTTGAAGGACAAACCGGAGATTCTGGGGGATAGGGATTTCCAAGACTTGGGGCTCTGATGTAAAATGATTTTGTCCAAAGGGCCAGATCCTGGGTTTCTAAAAACAAAGCAACTCTTGTGAGGTAGAGGAATGATGGCCCCCACCTGAACGGAGACCTCTCACCAGAGCTTCACAGCAGTGGAGAACGAGGTTGAGAAAGCGCACTGCTCAGATTTGCACACACAGAGGCAATATGTGATGCCGGTGCTCCACAAGCCACCCCAGCTGTCTAAACGGGAGGTTTGCTCCAGCTGCCAGAGAGGTGAGCTGGACCTAAGGCTAGGGTCAGTCTTGCCCAGGAAATGTCTTTTCATCTTCAGGGTTGAGAGAACCTGGTTGGGGGCGGTGGGGGGAGGGGGGCGGAATGCTACTTACCTCTAAGAAAATTTTTTTTCTTTTTTTTTTTTTTTTTTGAGTCTGAGTGTTGCTCTGTCGCACAGGCTGGAGTGCAGTGGTGCAATCTCGGTTCACTGTACCGATGCCTCCCGTGTTCAAGCGATTCTACTGCCTCAGCCTCGAGTAGCTGGGATTACAGGCGCATGCCACCACGCCCAGCTAAGTTGCATATTTTTAGTAGAGACGGTTTCACCATGTTGGCCAGGCTGATCTTGAACTCCAGACTTCAGGTGATCCGCCTGCCTCCGCCTTCCAAATTGTTGGGATTACAGGCGTAAGCCACCGCGCCTGGCCAAGAAAATTCTGTCTTAAACCCCCCCAACAGCCTTTGAGTTTTTCTGAAATATCTACTCTTTCCAGATCCTGAGAGCCCTCAATACTATGCCCGTTACCAGAGGTGGCCTTGAGAGATGTGGGTGCGTCCACCTTGCTGACTCAGAAAGAAGTGAAGGAAACAGCTTCCTGGATTCCAATTTCTGCCTGACATGAAAGATGAAAACCACTGAGCTCCAGAAGGGTGACATGTCCAGGTCATCCCATTCATTAGTATCCTAACCAGTAGTCCGAGTTTCTGGCATAACTAAGTCAAAACCAGTTTCTATCAAAAGTCTCAGAAACTACTGTCAAGGTAGTTACAGGCCAAAGGACATTCTCCAAGAGGACATTTTATCCAGCTGATGGGTAGAGCTGTACAGGCAGGAGAATCCAGGATGTGCAGGACAGTTCGGATGTCTAGTGATTCATTCTTTCTTCTCTCCCAGCTCCATCTTCCTAGTTCTCTTTAAGTGTTTCCTAGAGTGACAGAAAATGAACAAATTTCAGGAGAGTTGTTTATTATTTTGTTCTCTACCTTGTTTACAATGTCTTACATTAGAATGGAAATACAGAAATAGATGAAAATCAACTTTAGGAAAAATATGCAAGAGCACATCAATGTCAGGACAAAGTGGTGTGCAGAAATATGTAGGTTCCATGATCTTTCTGATGGCCATAGCAAATATGTAGATGTTCTCTGTTACATGATTTGTGTTGGTCATTACAAGAAATCATCTGCTAGGTGGGTGGCTCACACCTGTGTAGTCCCAGCACTTTGAAGGCTGAGGCAGGCAGATAGTTTGAACCCAGGAGTTCGAGACCATCTGGCCAACATGGCAAGACCCCATCTTTACAAAAACTACAAAAATTAGCCAGGTATGGTGGTGCACACCTATAGTCCCAGCTACTGGGGAGGCTGAGGTGGAGGATCAATTGAGCCCTGGAGGCAAAGATTGCAGCGAGACGAGATTGTGTCACTGCACTCTAGCCTGGGTGATAGAGTGAGACTTTGTCTCCAAAAAAAAAAAAAAAAATTACCAGTGTTGAAAAAACTTGCACTTTGAATGAAGAGACCTTCCAAACAGGCTTTGTGTGAGCAGCATGGCTGTTTTTTCACCTGGGTGCAGGTGAGCTAAAGCCGAAAAGGGCATTAGCAAAGGACAGTGGGATAGGAAGTGGTTTTATAGGTTTGGGTAGTTTTTGGGAGGCGGGGGTGTTGCAGAGTAAGTTCAGTTACAATGGCAGGATTGGATAAGAGGTATTTACATTATCATAAAAATAGTTAAGATGGCAGGGTTGGGTGAGGGGCTTGTCCAGGGAACCTTCGCTGGATGATTAGGGACAATGGTGAACGCAAGCAGGGTGTGGGAGACATCAGGTGAGGCAAGCAGGACTTCAGATTTTCAGGCTCCAGGCTTGCATATGGAGACCTGACAACCAGAAATTTCCCATGAAGGTCTGGTGCAGTAGCTCATGCCTGTAATCCCAACACTTTGGGAGGCCGAGTTGAGTGGATCACCTGAGGTCAGGAGTTCGAGACCAGTCTGACCAACATGGTGAAACTCTGCCTCTACTAAAAATGCGAATTAGCCTGGTGTGGTGGCACATGACTGTAATCCCAGCTACTTGTTAGGCTAAGGGAGGAGAATTGGTTGAGCCTGGGAGGAGGTTGCAGTGAGCCAAGATCGTGCCATTGCACTCCAGCATGGGCAAGAAGAGCAAAACTCTGCCTCAAAACAAACAAAACAAAACAAAAAATTAGCTGGGCATGGTGGTGTGCTCCTGTAATCCCAGCTACTTGGGAGGCTGAGGCAGGAGAATCCCTTGCCCCCGGAAGCGGAGGTTACAGTGAGCCGAGATCCTGTCACTGTCTTCCAGCCTGGGTGACAGAGCAAGACTCCGCCTTAATTTTTTTTTTTTTTTTTTTTTTTTGAGACGGAGTTTTGCTCTTGTTACCCAGGCTGGAGTGCAATGGCGCGATCTCGGCTCACCGCAACCTCCGCCTCCTGGGTTCAGGCAATTCTCCTGCCTCAGCCTCCTGAGTAGCTGGGATTACAGGCACGCACCACCATGCCCAGCTAATTTTTTGTAGTTTTAGTAGAGGCGGGGTTTCACCATGTTGACCAGGATGGTCTCGATCTCTTGACCTCGTGATCCACCCGCCTCGGCCTCCCAAAGTGCTGGGATTACAGGCTTGAGCCACTGCGCCCGGCCAGACTCTTAATTTTCAGTGAAAATGAATGCTTCCAGTGAGAACATAATGACAATACTAAAATTATAAACTATACAAATAATTAGTCCAAATGTCTCAGTTTGCAATGATTTAAATATTTCAGAACAAATAACAGCAAATACTTGATTCAGTATAGTACTTCATTAGTTGCTTTCATATAAAATTTTATGTAATACAAACGACTATCATAATTATCTGGTAATATGTAAATTAAAGGAAAAGATAACCTTGACATCTTGAAATGAAACAGGATCTTGTCCATGGATTTTCATT
>NW_022437107.1:505037-506979 GCF_009761245.1 Sapajus apella
AAAAAAAAAAAAAAAAAAAAAAAAAAGAGAATTCCTCATGAGACATTAAGAGTTCTTAGTGTTACAACTCTTTTAGAATTTGTCTAGCAGGCTTTCCAGTTTTTGCTAATGTGAACCCTAAATATCTGAGACGGGTCTCAGTTAATTTAGAAAGTTTATTTTGCCAAAATTGAGGATATGTGCCCTTGACACAGCCTCAAGAGGTCCTGATGACATATGCCCAACGTGGGCATAGCACACTCGGGTTTCTTATATTTTAGGGAGTCATGAGACATCAATCAACCTAAGTAAGAGGAACCTTGGTTTGGTCCGGAAGGGCGGGACAACTGGAAGCAAAGGCTTCCAGCATGCAGCAGGCTTCCAGGTTTTAGGTAAATAAGAGACAAATAGTTGCACTCTTTTGAGTTTCTAATTAGCTTCTCCAGAGGAGGCAATCAGCTTTACATTTATCTCAGTGAGCAGAGGGGTGACTTTAAATAGAATGAGAAACAGGTTTGCCTCTAGCAGTTCCCAGCTTGACTTTTCTCTTTAGCTTAGTGATTTTGGTGCCCCAAGATTTATTTTCCTTTCACATTGGAAAGCTACTTTAAAAAAAAAAAAAAAAGAGTTCTTGGCATTGAAATCTAAAAAACATTCTTTCTTTGTCTTCTTATAGATGATTTAGTAGACAGTCTTCAGTCTTTTAATGAGTACCAGAAATCAGTGCAGTCTGCAGCCTATAATTGAGCACTTCATGTGGATGGAGTACTCAGTCAATACATTTCTAGGGATGGAGACACCTTGGCCTATAAACCTTGTTCTGTTGGTCCCACTTGATCCAGGCATAGAAGCTGGGATAGCTGGATGAAAGAATGAACTTCAGATAAACTCTCTTAATGTATGTATAGATTGTACAACAGCTAGGTTAAAGATGTATTTTCTGGCAAATATCTCCACATTTCCCTTTCACATTTTGAACCACATGACTTGCTGGATACGTCTGGGAGGGGTATGGCAAATGTCATGAATACTTTAGTGCTTGCTTTACTGAGCATTCTGTCTAGTTGATGCTCATGTCCAATCTGCCTAGAATGTCTTCTCAGTTGGTTTCTGATCTATTCCTTCCTCTGCAATTATTTCTTTTCTGTCTTCTCTGCAAAGTCTTCTTCCTCTTCCTGCCTCTTATTGCTGCTCCCAAGGTATCCAGTCTTTTTTTTTTTTCTTTTTGTTTTTTTGAGGCAGAGTCTCACACTGTCACCCAGGCTAGAGTGCAGTGGCATGATCTTGGCTCACTGCATCCTCCACCTCCCAGGTTCAAGTGATCCTCTGGCCTCAGCCTCCTGAGTAGCTGGGTCTACAGGTGTGTGCTACTGTGATATTGTGCCAGAGTTGCTAGCCTTTGCTTACCAGTAATAACTAAAATAAGCAGCCCAGGCTAATTCCATCCTGGCTGCTGTGACTTGTAATAAGTGACTAAGATCTGTGACTTCTATCACTACCCAGATAATGTGTAAACAAATGCTTTTCTTGACTTCTGTAAACCAATGAAGTAACAAACAGAATGACAAAAGTCCCCTGGCCCTTGGAATGTCCGGAGACCCCCACCCTCGTCCCCGCCCAGGAGGTGAATCACAGAATCCCCTGGCCCTTGGAATGTCTGAAACCTTTTCATCACCATCCCTGCTCCTCACCCCCACTCCCAAGGTGGTTTTTCAGATATAAAAAGTCTTGGCACCTTCCTTTCGATGCCACAGGTTGGAGAGACGCGAGTCCTCTGTGGTTGCTGGCATAATAAATGACCCTGCAATCTGGCATACTTTTGTCTTGGTGCTAACTTTCTACGCTCGGTCCAGTACAACACTACCATACCCAGCTACTTTTTGTACTTTTTTTTTTTTTTTTGAGATGGAGTTTCGCTCTTGTTACCCAGGCTGGAGTGCAATGGCGCGATCTCGGCTCACCA
>NW_022437107.1:507079-514683 GCF_009761245.1 Sapajus apella
TTTTTTTTTTTTTTTTTGAGATGGAGTTTCGCTCTTGTTACCCAGGCTGGAGTGCAATGGCGCGATCTCGGCTCACCGCAACCTCCGCCTCCTGGGTTCAGGCAATTCTCCTGCCTCAGCCTCCTGAGTAGCTGGGATTACAGGCACGCACCACCATGCGCAGCTAATTTTTTTTTTTGTATTTTTAGTAGAGATGGGGTTTCACCATGTTGACCAGGATGGTCTCGATCTCTTGACCTCGTGATCCACCCTCCTCGGCCTCCCAAAGTGCTGGGATTACAGGCTTGAGCCACTGCGCCCGGCCCCCTTTTTGTACTTTTAGTAGAGACGAGGTTTTGCTATGTTGGTCAGGCTAGTCTCGAACTCCTGACCTCAGGTGATCCACCCACCTCAGCCTCCCAAAATTCTGGGATTACAGGTATGAACCACTGAGCCTGGCTGGCCCTTTGTTTGCTGAGACTTTTCATCATCCAGTGGGTATTGAATTTGAACTTCTTAAAAAAATTTTTTTTGAGTCAGGTCTTACTCTGTCACCCAGTCTGGAGTGCAGTGGTGCGATCACAGCTCACTGCAGCCTTAACTTGCCTGGGCTCAGGTAATACTCTGACTTCAGCCACCCAGGTAGCTGGAACTACAGGTGTACATCACCACACCTGGCTATTTTTTAAATTGTTTTGTAGAGACAGGGTTTTACCACATTGCTCAGGCCATGAATTTAATTATTATTTTTTAGCTAATAATCAGAAGAAGGAATTTAATTATTGAGATGGTTATATTGTTTTCTCATTTTTCAGTGGCTTGATTGATACTAACCTATGGATTGAGTTAATTTTATTAATGTTTTGATTTTCAAATGTTAAAGCAGCCTATTTTCCAGGAAAAAAAAAAGTCAGGTTGATGTTTTACCCTTTTAGAATATATTCCATGACAAATTGTTGGATATTTTTGTGTCTTTGTTCCTAAAAGAGTCTGTTCTTTTCTTTTCTTTTTTTTTTTTTTGAAACCAAGTCTTGCTCTGTTGCCCAGGCTGGAGTGCAGTGGCATGATCTCGTCTCATGGCAACCTCCGCCTCCTGGGTTCAAGCGATTCTCATACCTCAGCCTCCAGAGTAGCTGAGATTACGGGTGCCTGCCACCATGCCCAACTAATTTTTTGTATTTTTAGTAGAAACGGGGTTTTGCCATCTTTACCAGGCAGGTCTTGAACTCTTGACCTCAGATAAGTCACCCGTCTTGGCCTCCCAGAATGTTAAGATTACAGGCATGAGCCACCGCGACTGGCTATTTTCCTTTCTTACAATTTTTTTTTTTTTTTTTTTTTTTTTGAGACAATCTCACTCTTTTGCCCAGGCTGGAGTGTAGTGGTGCTATCTCTGCTCACTGCAACCTTCACCTCTTGGGTTCAAGTGATTCTTGTCCCTATGCTTCCCAAGTAGCTGGGATCACAGGCATGCACCACCACAGCCGGCTAATTTTTGTATTTTTAATAGAGACAGGGTTTTGCCATGTTGGCCAGGCTGATCATGAACTCCTGGCCTCAAGTGATCTGCCCACTTCGGCCTCCCAAAGTGCTGGGATAACAGATGTGAGCTATCACACCTGGCCTCTTCTAATATCTTAATTTTTTTTTTTTTCTCTGAGACGGAGTTTTGCTCTTGTTGCCCAGGGTTAAGTGGAATGGCACGATCTCAGCTCACTGCAACCTCCTCCTCCTGGGTTCAAGTGATTCTCCTGCCTTAGCCTACCAAGTAGCTGGGATTACAGGTATTAGCCACCACACCCAGCTAATTGTTGTATTTATAGTAGAGACGGGGTTTCATCATGTTTGTCAGGCTGGTCTGGAACTCCTGGCCTTAGGTGATTTGCCTGCCTCCCTACCAAAGTGCTGGGATTACAGGCATAAGCCACCATGGTTGGCCCAATATCTTAATATTTGTTGGCATTTATTTATTTAAAGATGGAGTCTCACTCTGTTGCCCAGGCTGGAGTGCGGTGGCGCAATCTCAGCTCACTGCAACCTCTGTTTCCCAGCCCAATCAAACAATTCTCTTGCCTGAGAGTAGCTGGGATTACAGGCTTCTGCCACCTTACCCTTCTAAGTTTTTGTGGGTAACACCCTCCATGGGCACCCAGGAAGGAGAACTGTCCAGATGCCAAGCACTAGTGCCTGAAGAATATCTTATAGTGTCATTGCTCAGCTGTTTCCCTTATATAATCCTTCATATATAATCATATATTAGTTTATAGAATTAGTGCTTGAAGTGTAACTTACTGCTTACATATATCTAGCATACTTAGTTCTATATAATCTTTCTATATAATCATATAGGTATTTTAGTCGGAGCTGTACTGACACATTTAGTGCTGATTTATATAATCCTTCTATATAGCCATATAGTAGTTTGTAGTAGGAGGAATGCCTAGAGCAGTCACAGAACAGAAGCAGTACATGGGAAAACAGACCAGGATGAGAACCAAAGATCCAGGTGGTGGCATCCCTGCCTGAAAGGTCACATGCTGTATGGCACGCTTGGAGCAAGTGCCTTTCCTCCTAATAAAGGAGTTGTAGTACCTTGCAGCCAGTTCCTGTGGAAAGTAGGCCTCAGACCTGAGATCCTGGAAGTAACCGAGGGAGAAGAACCCCTCTGGTAGGACCAGTCATGGTGGCTGTATACTCTGTCAGTCTTTTCTCGCTTCTGTGCTAGCTCAAAGAATCCTCCCATAAATATCTTAAGAGAAGAGCACAAGTCTGTCAGCTCCCACTGCATTAAGCTTACAGTATCCTTCTATTAGCAATCCTTTGAAGTCTCCAGCCCCCAGATAAGAAGTGTTGCACATGACACCTGTTGCACACAGCCCACCTTCTTGCCTTGGTGACCTAATGGGGTGGACCCCTTTTCTGTACATGACCCTCTACTACTGTGCACAGCACAGCCCCCTACTGCACACGACCCATCTCTCTGCCCAGGTGACATAATGGGGTGGTCCCCTCACTTGTAACTCACGTGATTATATATGCCCTATTACTAAGCCTATAGATGATGACCTCACTCACGACCCTGTCCCCTGCTTGTACCTAATAAATACAGGTGCTCTTGGGCATTTGGGGGCCGCCGCTGATCTCCGCTCATAGGTGGTGTGGCCCCCCGCGTCCAGATGCTCTTCACCAGTTCTTCAGTGTCCTATCTTTTTTACCTCTCGGATCCTGCACCTCAACACAGCATAAGGGACACCCCACGACCCTGTGGGGCCTCCACAGCCCTACAATTTTTTGTGTTTTTTAGTAGAGATGGGTCACCATGTTGGCCAGGCTGGTCTTGAATGCCTGACCTCAAGTGATCCACCCCCATTGGCCTCCCAAAGTCCTGGAATTACAGGAATAAGCAAATGTGCCAGGCCCAGCTTTTTGTATTTTGAGACAAGGCCTTGCTCTGTCACCTAGGCTGGTGCAGTGGTGTGATGATCATAACTCACTGCTTCCTTGAACTCCTGGGCTAAAGCAATCCTCTTGTCTCAGCCTCCTGAGTAGCTGGGACTACGGGCATGTACCATAATGCCTGGCTAATTTTTTAATTTTTTTTTTTTAAGAGATGGTGTTTTGCTATGTTGCCCAGTCTGGTCTTGAACTCCTGGGCTCAAGTTATCCTCTGCCTTGGCCTCCCAAAGCATTGGGATTACAGATATGAGCCACTGCACCTGGCCTTTGGTAGGTTTATATCAATTTTATGCTTGCTTCAGAAAACATGCTTAGTGTTTTCTCTTTATTCTCCAGAAATGTTTGTGTAAGATTGGTGGTATGTATTCCTTAATTACTTGTAAAATTACAGAAGTGAATTTATCTAGGGTCTGCCTTTTCTTTATGAATTGTTTTAAAATTATAGATTTAATTTCTTTATATTAGGGTAATTATCCTTTATAACTTGATACAAGTCCTAGTTGTTCTTCCTACCTTGTCATTTGTCATCCCCAGGTGGGTGGCAGGTGTGTTTGTTCCAGGGCAAAGCTATGGCTCACACACACTAGTTTACATAAGCTCATTCAGACCAAAAATTGTTCACAGTTCACTTTGTTTTCTGTCTCTGTATCTTCTAGGTTGATGTGTAGTGAACTCAAAGCCTCAACTCTAGCCCAGTCATTTTAGTTAAGGTCAGCAGTAACCTCTAGTGATGAAATCTCAGTCTTCCTCTTACATGACTTTCTTTTTAAAAAATTAATTATTTAGTGAATTACTCTGTTTGTTTGTTTTTGAGAACCCCTGCATCCCAAAGTGCTGGGATTATAGGGTTGAGCCACTATGCCCAGCCCCTCTTACATTAATTTCTTTTTTTTCAAGACGGGGTTTCACCATGTTGGTCAGGCTGGTCTTGAACTCCTGACCTCAGGTGATCCGCCCACCTTGGCCTCCAAAGTGCTTGGATTACAGGCGTGAGCCACATCACCAGGCCCTCTTACATGAATTTCTAGCCATATTTGTCATAATTGATTACAGGCACACCTCATTTTATTGTGCCTTGCTTTTATGTGCTTTGCAGATACTGCATTTCTTCTTCTTCTTCTTCTTTTTTTTTTTTTTAATAATTGACAGTTTGTGGAAACACAGCATCGAGCAAATCTGTCAACACCTTTTTTCTTTTCCTTTTGAGACAGAGTCTTGCTCTGTTGCCAGGCTGGAGTGCAGTGTTGTGATCTCTGTTCACTGCAACCTCCATCTCCTGGGTTCAAGTGATTCTCCTTCCTTAGCCTACCAAGTAGCTGGGACTACAGGTGTGCGCTACCACGCCCAGCTGATTTTTATATTTTTAATTGAGATGGGTTTCACCACGTTGGCCAAGATAGTCTCACTCTGCTGACCTCGTGACCTGCCTGCCTTGGCCTACAAAAGTGTTAGGATCACGAGCCACTGTGCCAGGTCTTTTTTTTTTTTTTTTTTTTTTTAAATAGACAACAGGGTCTCATGTTGTTACCTAGGCTGGAGTGCAGTGGCATGATCTTAGCTCACTGTAAACTTCAACTCTTAGACTCAGGGGATCCTCCTGCCTCAACTCCCTGAGTAGCTGAGACCACAGCTATGCATCATTATGCCTGGCTATTTAAAAAAATTTGAGGGGTGCCAGGCATGGTGGCTCATGGCTGTAATCCTAGCACTTTTGGAGGCTGATGCAGTGGATCACCCAAGGTCAAGAGTTTGAGACCAGCCTGGCCAACATGGCCAAACCCGTCTCTATTAAAAATACAAAAATTAGCCGGGCTTGGTGGTGCACACTTGTAGTCCCAGCTACTCAGGAGGCTGAGGGAGGAGAGTCACTTGAACTCAGAAGGCTAAGGTTGCAGTGAGCTGAGACCGTGCCACTGTACTCTAGTCTGGGTTTCAGAGCCGAGACACTGTCTCAAAAAAAATTTTTTTTTTTTTTTGTAGAAATGTGGTCTCACTATGTTGCCCAGGTTGGTTTTGGACTCCTGTCATCAAGTTATCTTCCCACCTTGGTCCCCCAGAGCCCTGGGACTGTAGGCGTGAGCCACCTCACCCAGCCTCACACCTATTTTTCTTTCTTTTTTTTTTTTTTTTCTTTAAGCATATGCTTATGTTGTGTCTCTGTGTCATATTTTGGTAATTCTTGAACTATTTCAGATGTTTTATTTATTATTGGTTATGGTGGTCTGTGATCCTTGATTTTGTCATTAATTATTATAATTGTTTTGGCATACCATATACTGTGTATAAGACAGTGAAAATTAACAAATGTTGCATGTGTTCTGAGTGCTTCACTGACTGCCTGTTCCCCTTTCTCTCTCCCTTTCCTCTGGCTTGAGACACAACAATATTGAAATTAGGGTAGTTAACTACCCTGTAATGGCCTCTCAGTGTTCAAGTGAAAGGAAGAGTCATACATCTCTCAGTTTAAATCAGAAGTTAGAAATAATTAAGCTTAGTGAGGAAGACATGTATCAAAAGCCAGCGGGGCGCGGTGGCTCATGCCCATAATCCCAGCACTTTGGAAGGCTGAGGCGGGCAGATCTCAAGGTCAGGAGTTCAAGACCAGCCTGGCTAACATGATGAAACCCCATCTCTACTAAAGATACAACAGGAGGGGACGATCCAAGATGGCCGTTTAGGAACAGCTCAGGATTGCAGCTCCCAGTGAAAGCGCAGAGGGTGAGTGGACGCCGCGTTTTTATTGCCCACAGACTAGGAAATTCCCGGGCGGAGGTGCTCCACAGGTCACCAGCGCGGCTGTGCCGGCCAGCGCTGCTGCTTTGCCACGCGCGGCTGCTTTGTCGGCGCCCCAGAGCCGCGGTTCTCCGTACAAAATACACCGGTCCAGGTGCCCTTTTGGCTGGCGATTGGAGCCACGGGAAGTCGCCCGTACGCCGGCTCAAAAAGGGGACTGAGCAGAGAACCAGGACAGTAGATTCCAGGGGAAAAAAACAAAAAAAAAAGCGCCACAAACCTCAGTGCCGCTGTTTAAGCCAGCGCAGTGAGTGGCCGCAGGGGAAAACAAACAGACCCCGGCGCCTCTTCAACAGGCGACTGGAACACCAACTTAAAAAAGGCTCTGAGGCAGGGAACCAGGCGATCAGGCTCGGCTGGCCCCACCCCCACAAAAGAACAGCAACCAGAAACTCTGGATTGAGAGTTTCACAGCAAGCGCAGCTGAACCAGGGACGGTACAGCTCTGTGGGGGAGGGGCGTCTGCCATTACCGAGGCAGCCCGCCGTTGCCAAGGCAACCCGCCATTGCTGAGGCAGCCCGCCGTTGCCAAGGCAACCCACCACAGCAGAGACTGCCCCAACAGAGGCGGGCCACCATCCCCAAAGCAGTTCTAACTACACCCATATAAACAGGACTGCAGGGAAGTTCACTTGGCAGCTGGGCGGAGCCCACAGCAGCTCAGCAAAGCTGATATAGGCCGACAGTGACTAGGCTGCCTCCTTGCTGGGCTGGGCAGGTCTGAAGGAGAAAAAAAAAAAAAACAAGGCGGCAGCATAACGGAAACTCATAAATAAAGCCCTGGATCCCTGGGACAGAGCACCTGGGAACAAAAAGCAGTTTATGAGTACTGCTACAGCAGACCTAAAAGTACCTGACCAGCAGCTCTGAATGAACAACAACAGAGCTCGCAGCTCACCGTTTGAGCTCCTATAAAGAAGAGACCGTCTCCTCAAGCAGCTCCCTGACCCCTATATATCCAAAAAGACACCTCATAAAAGAGAGATCAGATTGACACTAGGCGGGTAACCTTCTGGGACAAAGATAGCAGAAGAAGAAAACTGGTAACAACCCTTGCTGTTCAGCAGCTGCTGCAGGTGAACCCCAGGCAAGCAGGGCCTGGAGTGAACCTCAGCAGACCTACAGCAGAGGGGCCAGACTGTCAGAAAGAAACCAAGAAACAGAAATAACCTCATCATCAACAAACAGACCGTCAATCTGAAAGATTTGAGACCCAATCTGAAAGCCAACAACCACAAAGTCGACAGGTGGATAAATCCTTAAAGATGGGAAGAAACCAGCGAAAAAAGGATGAAAACACCCAAAACCAGAACACCTCTCCTCCTAAAAGGGATCACAACTCCTCACCAGCAAGGGAACAAAGTTGGAGGGAGAAC
>NW_022437107.1:534683-566041 GCF_009761245.1 Sapajus apella
GATCTCTTGACCTCGTGATCCACCCGCCTCGGCCTCCCAAAGTGCTGGGATTACAGGCTTGAGCCACCGCGCCCGGCCTTACCTTGTAGTTCTATAACTTTATCTGCCTTCTAGTTCTGTAAAAATCCTAAATGCAGCTGGGTGTGGTGGCTCATGCCTATAATCCGAGCACGTTGGGAGGCCGAGGCGGGTGGATCACGAGATCAAGAGTTGGAGACCATCCTGGCCAACACAGTGAAACCCCGTCTCTACTGAAAAAAAAAAAACACACAAAAATTAGCTGGGCATGGTGGTTTGTGCCTGTAGTTCCAGCTACAGGCCAGGTGCCAGTGAACAGGCTCTCAATAAGTACAGGAGTCAGGTGCTATGCAAAGGAGACACAGAAAGAAAGAGGAGTGTTTCAATAGACTGACAGGTGGCCAGTAAAAGACTTCCAAGAATAAAAATATATTACTTAGGCTGGGTGCAGTGGCTCTCCCCTATAATCCCAGCGTTCTGGGAGGCTGAGGTGAGTGGATCACCTGAGGTCAGGATTTTGAGACCAGCCTGGCCAACATGGTAAAACCCCATCTCTACTAAAAATTAGTCAGCCGTGGTGGTAGCTGCCTGTAATTCCAGCTACTTGGGAGGCTGAGGCAGGAGAATCACTTGAACCTGGGAGGTGGAGGTTGCGGTGAGCCAAGATTGTGCCACTGCACTCCAGCTTGGTGACAGAGCGAGAGACTTACTCTCAAAAAAAAAAAAAAAAAAAATTCTAAATGCTTATCTTCCTTGTAGTTCTATAACTTTGTTTTACATATTCTTCAAAATATGTGAAACAAAAAGTCATAGAACTACAAGGAAAATTAGACAGTTGCACAAATAATAACCAGAGACTTTAAAACCCTTTTCTTAATAATTGATAGAACAAATAGAAAAATCTGGGCTAGGCATGGTAGCTCACACTTGTAATCTCAGCACTTTGGGAGGCTGAGACAGGTGGAGCACTTGAGGTCAGGAGTTCTTGACCAGCCTGGCCAACATGGTGAAACCCTGTCTCTACCAAAAAATTAGCCAAGCATTGTGGCACATGCCTGTAATCCCAGCTACTTGGAGGCTGAGGAAGGAGAATTGGTTGAACCTGGGGGTAGAGGCTGCAGTGAGCTGAGATCATATCGTTGCACTCCAGCCTGGGCAACAAGAACGAAACTCAGTCTCAAAAAAAAAAAGAAAAAATCTATAAGGATATATAAGATCTAAACGAAACTATCAACACAACCAACTTGACCTAACTGATGTTTTTACTACATTCTATAGCAGAGTATAAATTCTTTTCATGTGCACATGGCATATTTATTTACCAAGACAGATCACATTCTGGACCATAAAACAAATCTTGATGAATATTAAAGGATTAAGTCATTTTGAACTGACTGAAATTTATAGAATTTTAGAATTTATAGCAGGCCGGACAGGATGGCTCACGCCTGTAATTTCAGCACTTTGGGAGGCCAAGGTGGGTGGATAACTTGAGGTCAGGAGTTTGAGACAAGCCTGGCCAACATGGTGTAAATCCTGTCTCTACTAAAAATATAAAAATTAGCCGGACATAGTGGTGGGTGCCTGTAATCCCAGCTACTCAGGAGGTTGAGGCAGGAGAATCGCTGGAACTTGGGAGGTTGCAGAGAGCCAAGATTGTGTCATTGCACTCCAGCCTCGGCAACAAGAGCAAAACTCCTCTTTTCCTTTTCCTTTACAAAAAAAAAAAAAAAAAAAAAATCCTAGTGTTCCCAGAGTGCAATTCTTTTTCTGAAATCCCATTGTCTTTTTGTTTCTAGTACTGCAGAGGAGAAAGCTGAAGCTAGGATACCTCTCTTTCCTTTGTAGTCAGCTGTTCTTTCATCTGGAACTTGTGAGATTTTGTTCTTGTCATTCAGAATTAGATAAATTTATGAGCCTTTTACATTAATTCTACGTTGGTATTTTTCTTTCTATTCTTTCAATACTTTAGGTATTTCACTCCACTTTTCTTACTTGCATGGCTTTTGAGAATTTTACTTTAATTCGCATCCTTTTTTTCTGGTGTTCTCCTCTTCTCCTACCCTTGGTAGGTTCTTTTAAGATTTTGTCTTTGTCTTTGATTTGCTGCTGTTTGAACACGATATGTCTAGTTGTATGTTGTATTTATCTTTCTTGGTCCTTGGTGTTTTCTGAGCTTTCTGGATCTGTCATTAATTTTGGAATGTTTTGGCCATTGTTACTTCAGATATTTCTTCTTTATTCTCACTTGTTTTTCCTTTTGGTATTTCAATTATGTGTATGTTATACCTTTTGGTGTTCTACAGTTCTTAGATTTTTTTTTTTTTTTTTTGGGACAAAGTCTTACTCTTTCTCCCAGGCTGGAGTGCAGTGGTGTGATCTTGGCTCAGTGCAACCTCCACCTGCTGAGTTCTAGCGATTCTCTTGCCTCAGACTCCCAACTAGCTGGAATTACAGGTGTGTGCCACCACTCCAACTAATTTTTGTATTTTTAGTAGAGATGGGGGTTTCACCATGTTGGCCAAGCTGGTCTCAAGCTCCTAACTTCAAATGATCCACTTGCTTCAGCCTCCCAAAGTGCTGGGATTATAGGCATGAGCCACCACTCCTGGCCTTGTTTTCGTTTATTTATTTTTTTAAATGTTATTTCTCTTTGCATTTCACTTGGGGAAGTTTCTATTGAGCTATTTTCCTTCCTTTGCTAGTTCTAAGAGTGGGTGTTTCTTTGATTTTCTCCATGAGGAGTTGGTGATGTTCGTAGAAAGTCCACAGATGTTGCGTACTCTACTGAGACTGTCGTTCCCAGGAGTTTCTCACTCTGATGCTCCTCACACTCAGCCTCTAGCAGTTTTCAGATTAAACATTTAAGTGCTCCTACCAATTTATGGCTTTGGTAGCTTCTGTTCCAGGTAAGCAGATCTTGGCTGTGACTGGATGTATCAGTCTCTCCACATTTTAAGGTGGCAGTTTGCCTTTGTGACCTCAATTTTTGATGAGTTCAAGGAAAGTCATTGACTTTGAGTTTGTTCAGTTTTTCTTGATGTAAGGATGGAAGTGACAACTTCTAGGCTTTTTATAAGTCAGAGCTGAAACCAAAGTGTTTTTTATTCTGGTCTCTTGTATTAATGTCTCTTTCAGTATGAAGACTCAAATCTTTCAACTCAAGGTATCTGAATTAGTTTTTTTTTTTTTTTTTGAGATGGAGTCTCACTCCATTGCTCAGTCTGAACTGCAGTGGCACGATCTTGGTTTACTGCAACCTCTGCCTCCCGAGTTCAAGCAATTCTCCTGCCTCAGCCTCCTGAGTAGCTGGGATTACAGGTGTGCTCACATCTGGCTAATTTTTGTATTTTTAGTACAGACGGGATTTTACCATTTTGGCCAGGCTGGCCTGGAACTCTGGACCTCAGGTCATCCGCCCACCCTGGCCTTCCAAAGTGCTGGGATTACAGGTGTGTGAGCCACAGTGCCCAGCTTTAATTAGTTTTTGATTAATTCTCTTCTATCTGTTCCTTTAATTTCCTGGAACCCTTAATGTTTACATTTTGGGGCCTCTGGTTATATCAGCCAAACCATTGTCTTTGTGTACTAATTACTTAGCTTGGACTTATTTTCTCAGAATTTTGACTCCTTTTGAATGGGATAGTCATTGTTTTTTTCATTTTTGTTTAGGAGACAAGTCTCGCTTTATTGCCAGGCTGGAGTGCAGCAACATGATCACAGCTCACTGCAGCCTCGACCTCCTTGGCACAAACGATCTTCCTGCCTCAGCCTCTCAATTGCTGGACCATCATGCCCAGCAATTTTTTTTTAACTTTTTGTACAGGTGGAGTCCTTCTGTGTTGTCCAGGCTGCTCTTGAATTCCTGGCACAAGCAGTCTGCCCATGTCAGCCTCTCAAAGTGCTGAGATTACAGGCATGAGCCACTGTGCATGGCTGTTGTCCTTTTCA
This sequence comes from Sapajus apella, assembly GCF_009761245.1. Lineage (NCBI taxonomy): Eukaryota > Metazoa > Chordata > Mammalia > Primates > Cebidae > Sapajus > Sapajus apella. The sequence continues at coordinate 538,653 of NW_022437107.1, forward strand.
TGAGCAAGGCAGTATCTTCCTTGAAACTTTGACAGACAGGCTGTTAGGGTCTCTTGAGCAGGTGACACCCAGTCTACAGTAAAGGACAAGTCAGTTTCTACTTTTGCTGGTGACAAATCAGCTGGAAAACTTACTTTTTGAGATTCTCAGCAAAGAAGGTTTGGATCTCCTTTGTGTACTTGGCAGTCTCTATCTTTTGTTCTTTATTTTAGGAGATTTGTATAATTTTTTCATATACAGCAGGTCCTTGAATAACCTCATTTGGTTCTATATCATTTCCTCTAATGTCATTTCATTATAATGTTGATGAGGAAAAAATCAATTCCTGGCTGTGGCCATTTACTGTATAGAGTTTACACGTTCTAATGTCTGTGTGGGTTTTTCCCAGCTATTCTAGTTTCCTCCCACATCCCAAAGACATACGTATTAGGCTAATTGGTGTGTCTAGATTTTACCAGTTTGAGCAAGTGTGGGCGGGTGTGTGAGTGTGCCTTGCGATGGGATGGTGTTCTGTCCAGGGTGGGTTTCTGCCTTGTGCTTTGAGCTGCCATGAGAGGGTCTGGCCATGAGACCCTGATCTGGAATAAGCAGGGTAGAAAATGAATTAATGAATAAATACTAATTATTGTAAAATAAAAATCTGTGAAGTATGCAGTAATACAAAGAAAAACAGCAGATGATGTGGCAAAGTACTCAGGGAGCTGGTCATATCTGTGATTGTTTTTGAACTGTGTGGCTAGGGGAGTGCTTCTATGATTTTTGCTTTGGAAACACTTATTTCTTATTTTAACCCACCACTACTATGACCACTATCACTCACCGATTCACCAAAAATTGGGTAATTATATTCTTGTTTTTAAATTTTTAAAATTTATTTTTATTTTGTCTGCGGTCAGCCGTCTTGAGGAGCTCTGGGCTGGGTCCCAGAGGGCTGCTGGCTGTCTTTCTTGTTTTTATTAATCTTTCTTAAATGTATGTGTAGCCCATCTTTATTTCAATGTTTTAAGTGTTTTGAGTCTTTATTTAGAAATTTGGTGATACTTTTGTGACCAGAAAAATGCCATAGGAACTTAACTCTTGTTTATATTAACTAGCCTTTGGTAAAATTGGTTTTCTTATACATCATTTTGCTTAATTGCAATTTCCAAGAACCTGTTAACGATGTTAAATGAGGACTCATTGTACATATATTAATATGTATTTCATGCCTTTAGTTGAAAGCTTTGATTTGGAACTTCATAATTCAGTAGTCAAGTTTTTCAGTTTTTGAGAATTCTTTTTTTTTTTTTTTTTTTTTTTTTTTTTTTTCCTAAGACGGAGTCTCACTCTGTTGCCTAGGCTGGAGTGCAGTGGCGTGATCTTAGCTCACTGCAATCTCTGCCTCTTGAGTTCAAGCAATTCTCCTGCCTCAGCCTCTCGAGTAGCTGGGATTACAGGCATGTGTCACCACACTTGGCTAATTTTTGTATTTTTTTTTTTTTTTAGTAGAGACAGAGTTTTACCATGTTGGCCAGGCTGGTCTCAAACTCCTGGCCTCAGGTAATCCACCTGCCTTGGCCCCTCAAAGTGCTGGGATTGCAGGCGTGAGCCACCATGCCTGGCAAGTGAGAATTCTCCTTTTCCGATGGCTCCTTGTAATGAAGTCAGTTCTACTTTAAGTAGTTTTCTATTCAAATATGTAAGAATATAATTTGTAATTAAAAGTAGATTTTCAAGATTTGGGAGGCTGATGTGGGAGGATTGCCTGAGGCCAGGAGTTCAAGTCTTTGTCTCTACAAATAAAAAATAAAGGCCAGGCACGGGTGGCTCACTCCTTAATCCTAGCACTTTGGGAGGCTGAGGCAGTAGATCACTTGAGGTCAGGAGTTCCAGACCAGCCCGGTCAACATGGTGAAACCCCGTCTGTACTAAAAATACAAAAATTAGCCAGATGTGGTGGCAGGTGCCAGTAATCCCAGCTGCTTGGGGGGTTGAGGTGGGAGGATTGCCTGAACCTGGGAGGCAGAGGTTTCAGTGAGCTAAGATTGCACCACTGCATTCCAGCCTGGATGACAAAGCAAGATTGTCTCAAAAAAAAAAAAAAAAAAAATTAGTGGGAAGTAGTGGTGTGCACCTGTATTTCCAGTTACTCAGGAGGCTTAGGTGGGAGGATTGCTTGAACCTGGGAGTTCAAGGCTGCAGTGAGCTATGATTGCACCACTGCGCTCCAGCCCTGGTGACAGAGCAAGATCCTGTCTTTAAAACAAATAGGCTAGGTCTGGTGGCTCATGCTTGTAATCCCAGCACTTTGGGAAGCTGAAAGTGGGTGGATTACCTGAGGTCAGGAGTTAGAGACCAGCCTGGGCAACATCGTGAAACCCTGTCTCTACTAAAAATACAAAAATCAGCTGCTATGGTGGCGGGTTCTTGTAGTCCCAGCTACTCGGGAGGCTGAGGCAGGAGAATCGCTTGGACCCATGAGGTAGAGGTTGCAGTGAGCCAAGATCATGCCACTACACTTCAGTGTGGGCAACAGAGCAGAGCAAGACCCTGTCTCAAAACAAAACAAAAGAAATAAAACAAACAAACAGATTTTCTCCCATTTCTTGCTGTGATGTTTTTCTCCCACATTCAGTTGTTTTGCTTATCTTAGTTCTTACTGTTACAGCCTCAGTTTTCCTAAAGTATCTCTACTTCATTTTCTTTTTTTTTTTTTCAAGATGGAGTTTCACTCTTGCTGCACAGGCTACAGTGCAATGGTGCAGTCTCAGCTCACTGCAACCTTCACCCCCTGGGTTCAAGCAGTTCTGCCTCAGCCTCCTGAGTGTCTGGGATTACAGGTGCCCACCACCACGCCTGGCTAAATTTTTGTATTGTTAGAGATGGGGTTTCACCATGTTGAAATGACCCTATTAACTACAGATCCTAAAACTGCACCTTTTTTTCTTCAGAAGCCCTGAAGCTATAAGCCTGGGCGATCCTGAGTCATTTCTCATTCACAGGGTGTTGCATTAGCAAGCCAGGGTGGTCTTCAAGTTGGAATGAGGAGAGGAGGCATGGATATTAGAGGAAGAGTCCTCAATCCAAAACCACTTGGTTGAGTAGTGAGTACCTACCCACTGTAAGCCCAGTGAGGTTAGGTCCCTTTGCATTCAGGTGTTCTGCTCTTCACTATTTTAAAGGAATTTTGTATTTCATTTCATTTATTATTTTTTTTTTTTGGGTTACAAACAAATGAAATTTATATCTCACTGTTCTGGGGGCTGGTAGTCCAAGACCAGGGTGCTAGCATGGTCAGGTTCTGGTGAGGGCCGTGTTCCAGGTTGCAGACTGCCAACTTCTCCTTACATCCTGACATAATGAAGAGAGAGCTAGAGAGCTCTTTGGGGTCTTTTTTTTTTCAGACTTTTATTTTAGGTTCATTGGAGCACAGGTGAAGGTTTGTTACAGGGGTGGCAGGCTGGGAGCAGGCAGCAATAAAACCTGCAATGGCCCATGATGGAGATGGCATCTGCACTAGCTTGGGAGTTAGGGAGGTCATGGGAAGTGTTTGGCTTCTAGATGTTTGTTGAAGGTGTTCCCCAAACAGGATTTGTTGGATTGGTTTTGGAGTATAAGAAAAAGTATCACTTGATACATAGATACTTTGTCTTTTTTTTTTTTGAAATGGAGTCTCACTCTGTTGCCCAGGCTAGAGTGCAGTGGTGTGATCTCAGCTCACTGCAACTTCTGCCTCCTGGGTTCAAACGATTCTCGTGCCTCAGGCTCCTGAGTAGCTGGGATTATAGGTGCATGCCACCATGGCTCGCTAATGTTTGTATTTTAGTAGAGACAGGGTTTTGCCATGTTGGCCAGGCTGGTCTCTAACTCCTGGCCTCAAGCGATCTGCCCACTTTGGCCTCCCAAAGTGCTGGGATTACAGGCGTGAGCCACTGTACCCAGTCTGTAAAGATATAATTTATTGAGTTGGGGAAAAATGGAGCAAAATAGTGCTGGGAGGAAATTGATAAGAATGTAGGTAAATCTAAACAAACATTTTCTTTGGTGAGTATTACTTGTTGCATGTAGAAAGGACAGAAACATAATACTGAAAAATAGCACGTAGGTCAGTTAGCAGTTGGACTTCTAAAATATTTTTGTTTTTCTGAAGACACATTAACAAATATGCATGTTAAAATTTAATGAACAAATGCTAAAATAAGGAAAACACTATCACTTTCAAACCTGTAAACAAGATAAAGTAGAAAATTAAAACCAACCATTGTAAACAAAATTGAATCAGACCAAAAAAGGGTAATAAAGTACTGAAGAGTAAAGAGTGGTGAGTGTGGAACACATAAAAGCTGCCCCACCTCCCAAAAAATAAATAAACTGCCAGATATTTTAATAATTACAGAAAGTGAAAATTGACTAAATTCTCCTGATAAAAGACAAAGATAAGTTGGATTTTGAGGGTTTTTTGTTACTGTATTTTATTTTAGTTTTGGAAACAGTGTCCCGCTCTGATGCCCAGGCTGGAGTGCAGTGGTGCAATCACAGCTCACTGAAGCCTTGACCTCCTGGGCTCAAGCGATCTGCCCATCTCAGCCTCCCAGAAATTCGAGACTAGCTTGGGCAACACGGTGAAACCCCATCTCTATAAAAAATACAAAAATTAATCAGGCATGGTGGCATGCATCTGTAGCTTCATCTACTCATGAGGCTGAAGTGGAAGGATCTTGTGAGCTCAGGCAGTCAAGGCTGCAGTGAGTGGAGAGGTTGCGCTGTTGTGCTCCAGCCTGGGTGATAGAGTGAGACCCTGTCTCAAAAAGGAAAAAAAAAATAGAAAAAGTTGTCTGCAGACAGATGATTAAAAGTAGTCTGAGTATATAGCAAGTTGGCAGATGTAAGATCAGTGTATACAACCTGTTGCCTTTCTAAGCACCAGTCATCTTTATTTTATTTTGTTTTATTTTTTGTTGAGTTGGAGTCTCACTCTGTCGCCCATACTGGAGTGCAGTGGTGCAGTCTCGGCTCACTGCAACCTCCGTCTCCCAGGTTCAAGTGACTCTCCTGCCTTAGCCTCCTGAGTAGCTGGGATTACAAATATGTGCCACCACACCTGGCTAATTTTTGTATTTTTATTAAAATGAGATTTCACCTCAGGTAATCCGCCTGTCTCGGCCTCCCAAAGGGCTGGAATTACAGGCATGAGCCACCATGTCTGGCCTCATCTTTTATTTATTTATTTTAGAAACAAGGTCTTGCTATGTTGCCCAGGCTGGTCTTGAACTCCTGAGCTCAAGTGATCCTCCCACCTCAGCCTCCCAAAGTGCTAGGTTTACAGGCATGAGCCACCATGCGTGGCCATACCAGTCATCTTTAGAAAACATGGTTCAGGTGCGAGTGCAGGAGATCAAGGCTGTAGTGAGCTGTGGTCACACCACTGCACTCCAGCCTGGGCAACAGAATGAGACCCTATCTCAAAATAAAAACAACTTCCCTCACAACAATTCAAAGAATTTAAACCACTTGCAATAACAAGGCCTTTATTTTTTACTTTTTTGAGACAGGGTTTTGCTCTGTTGTCCAGGCTGGAGTGCAGCAGTACAAGCATGGCTTATTGCAGCCTCCACTTCCCGGGCTCAACTGATCCTCCCACCTCAGCCTCCCTGAGTAGCTGGGACCACAGGTGCACACCACCATGCCCAGCTAATTTTTTTTTTTTTGTATTTTTGTAGAGACAGGGTTTTTACCTTGTTGCCCAGACTGGTCCTGAACTTCTGGACTCAAGCGATCCTCCCACTTTGGAATCCCAAAGTGTTGGGATTACAGACGTGAGCCACTGGGCCTGGTCAACAAGGCCTTCAATGGAGAAAACAAGAAAAGTGTATTGAAAGACATTAAAGGAAAAATAAATGTGGAGATAGGGAACACCTAATAATATCGTGAAGTTGTCCACGTTCTCTAAATTTACCTGTAGATTCAGCATACAGTTATGCATTGCTTAGTGACAAGGATGCACTCTGGGACATGTTAGGCAACTTCATCATTGTGCAAACATCATAGAGAGTGTACTTACACAAACCTAGGTAGTATAGCCTACCACACATCTAGATGATATAGCCACACACTATGTGATATAGCCTATTGCTCCTAGGCTACAAACCTGTACAGCATGTTGCTGTACGGAATACTGTAGACAATTGTAACACAATGGTAAGTATGTATGTATGTAAACAAACTGCCATAGGTAGCCTGGAAAGAACTCTACAGTCCAGAAAGAGCCTGGAAAGTGGTTTTGTGAGATGGTGAAGATGCTGTGAACACTGTTTAACCTACAACAAAAGATTTAGAATATTGATGAACATACAAAACAGTGGCAGGGTTTGAGAGGACTGACTCCAATTTTGAAAGAAGCTCTACTATGGGTAAAATGCTATCAAACAACATCGCATGCTGCAGAGAAATATTTAATGGAAGAGTCAGTTAATGTGACAAATTTCATTGCTGTTTTCTTTTAAGAAATTGTTACAACCACTTCAATATTCAACAACCACTACCCTTATTAGGCAGCAGCCAACAACATCGAGGCAAGGCCCTTCATCAGCAAAAAGCCTATGACTCCCTGAAGCTCAGATAATCATTAGCATTTTTAGCAATAAAGTATTTTTATATTTTTGTCTGTTTTTTAAATAATTGAGCTTCAAGTAAGGATATCAAGTATTTTTTCTTCTTTTTCTTTCTTCTTTTTTTTTAAAGTTGGGGGTTTTGCCATGTTGTCCAGGCTGGTCTTGAACTCCTGAGCTGAAGCAATCAACCTGCCTTGGCCTCCCCAAGTGCTGGGATTACAGGGATGAGCCACCAAACCCAGCCAGCATCAAATGTTTTAAAATTAAGGTATGTACCTTTTTTCCTAAACATAACACCATTTCACACTTAATAGACTACAGTGTAGTGTAAACATATCTTCTTTTTTTAAATAGAGACAGGATCTCCCCATATTGCCCAGGTTGATCTCACAACTTCTGGGCTCAAGTGATCCTCCCCTCTCCATCTTCTAAAGTACTGGGATTATAGGCATGAGCCATCACACCCAGCCAATGTAACTTTATATTCACAAGGAAACAAAACAATTTGTGTGACTTACTTTTTAGCAATATTTGCTTTATTATGGTGGTCTGGAGCCAAATCCACAATATCTTTGAGGTATGGCTATACTTTCTAAGCATTTCCTCAGTCAGCCTACTTTTTCTACATTTTTATTGTCATTATTCTATCCATTTTTTTGTTTCTTCTTGTTGTTGTTGTTGTTTGGAAAAGGAATTTGCTGTGTCACCCAGCCTGGTGTACAGTAGCATGATCACAGCTCACTGCAGCCTCGATCTTTTGTGTTCAAACTATCCTCTTGCCTCTAGCTCCTGAGTAGCTGAGACTAAAGATGCACGCTACCACGCCTGGCTCATTTAAAAGCAAATGTTTGTAGAGATGGGGTCTCATCATGTTGCCCAGGCTGATCTGGAACTCTTGGCCTTAAGCAATCCTCCTGCCTCAGCCTCCTGAGAAGCTAGGATGAATACATTGTTGAAGAGTACGCAGATGTTACTTTGCAGACTGTCAATCTGAATTTGTGTTTGCTTGACATTGCCTAATTATTAGTTTTAGCTTACCCACTTTTTGTTGGTAACATGCAGAAGAGACTATGCCCTTCTTGGTGTAACACATCAGGAAGCATCTCACATTGGTTTGTGCCATTACTGGTGCAGTGCCTTTCAGCCACTTGGTTAAGGTGGAGTTGGCCATATTTCTCCACTGCAAAATTACCAATTTTCTTTTTGCAATTATAAAGTGTTTGTGAGTAGATTCTTTGAGATGAGGTATGTATCTCATTCTTCATTGAACTATAAGGGTTTTTAGAAGTGAAAGCAAATTTATTAAGAAACTAAAGGAATAAAAGAATGGCTAATTCACTGGCAGAGCAGCGTCAATTTAAGGTTTTGACATCAACTGATTTTTGTCCAAATCAATTACTGTGATGATTGAAAAATAATTATTACTAAGTTTATTTTCATTGTCTCAAGGTCTGCTGAACTCTGGATCCAGGCTGTATCAATAGTGTAGTGTGGTGCCTCCTGTACCTGTGTCGGACCCCTACAGTCCTTTTTATTTATTTTGTTTTTTATACAGGTATTGATCGACTTACAACCTATGCAACTTACGACAATTCGACTTTACGACCACAATCGCTAGCCACGACTGCTCCGCGTCTGGCAGTGCAAATGTTGCCCAGCTGGGTGTACGACAGTGTGGACCAGCTTCCGGCAGCACTACCATCTCCGCGTGCACCATTTCAACTGTTATCCCAGACTCAGTACAGCAATTTGTGTTTTGTGTCTTGGATATTTTTCATCAAACCCCTCCCAAGATGTCTACCAAGAGGAAATTGTCTGTCTATGCCTCAGCCTGCCAAGAAGGAAAGAAAGGCCATCGATCTTGACACAAAAATGAAGGTAATTAAGCAGTACGAAAGAGGAAAGAAAGTGAATGTGATCGCGCTTGATACGAAGTTATCACACTTGACTGTGTTGGCGATTTTGAAAGATAAAGAAAGAATTCGTGAAGCTGTGAAAGGTTCTGCACCCATGTGATCAACAGTTATAACAAAGCAATGAAGCGGGTCCATCCACGAAATGGAGAAATTGCTATATATTTGGATGGAAGATCAAATTCAAAAACGGACACCATTAAGTCTTTTTACTGTGCAGATGAAGGCGAGAAGTCTATTTCAGACTCTGAAGGAGCGTGCTGGAGAAGATTACAGTCAAGAATTTGTAGCAAGCACTGGCTGGTTCCAGAGATTCAAGAAATGATTCCAAATGCAGTGTTCGAGTGACTGGAGAAGCAGCAAGTGCGGATGAGGAAGGAGCACGTAAGTTTGTTGATAGTCTGGATGAATTAATTACAGATGAGGGATATCTAGCAGAACAGATTTTCAATGTTGATGAAACTGGATTATTTTGGAAACTGATGCCAGCACGCACTTATATTCACAAAGAGGCCAAAAGCATGCCGGGATTTAAAGCATTTAAGGATAGGCTAACTCTGCTGCTTGGCGGGAACATTGCAGGATTTAAGCTGAAGCCGTTCTTAATTTATCACTCAGACAACCCGTGTGTGTTCAAGAATGTTAACAAGCACACACTGCCTATCTACTTTCATTCTCCACGTAAAGCATGGATGACACAAGGATTGTTTGAAGACTGGTTTATGAACTGTTTTATTCCTCAAGTTCGAGAATATTGTTTGGAGAAAGATATTCCTTTCAAGATTTTATTGCTACTCAATAATGCGCCTGGACACCCACCACATCTAGGCGATCTCCATCCAGATGTAAAATTTGTTTTTATTCCGCCAAACACGACTCCACTTATCCAGCCTATGGGCCAAGGTTCGATTGCTACATTAAAGGCTGACTATCTCCGAACCACCTTCGCTCAAGCAATATCCGCTATAGATGCTGACTCAGAGCTAGCATTGCGAGATTTTTGGAAACACTACAACATTTTGATGTGTATCAAGTATATCACTATTGCCTAGGAGGCTGTGATGACAAAGTGCATGAATGGCATGTGGAAAAATTGTGTTAAGTGCTATGTTAATGATTTTGACGGATTTGACAGTGAACATGAACTTGAAACGATTCAGGAAAAAATAGTAAAACTCACTAAAGACCTTTCTTTGGAGTGTGAAATGGAAGATGTCGAAGAGTTGCTAGACAAAGAATCCGGAGAACTTACAAATGAAGAGCTAATCGAACTGGAAGAAGAAAGAGTGGCGGAAGAAGAAAGAAGAGAAGCAGAGAAAGAAGAGGAGGAGCCAGAAAGAAAGTTCACCACTAAGGGATTATCAGACAGTTTATCTTTACTGAATAAACTTCTTATACATTTTGAAGCAATGGACCCAAACATCGAACGATTTGCAAGAATTGAATGGATGGCACACGATGTGTTTCGTCCGTATCGTGAAATTTATGAAGAAAAAAAGAAACATACAATTCAGACAAAGCTCACCATGTTTATGAAAAAACCAACTCCGGTAACCCCATTGCTGCCTCAGATGACGACATCAACGATCCGCAGCCAAGCACCAGCGGCCAATAAAATGTTTCGTACATGCTTATAGATTTTGATATGTTTTGCAATTGGGAAAATGTTTCCTATGGTGTTTTTTACACCTGTATTTTGTATTTTTGTATGCACCTGTATTTTGTAATTTTGTACGTTTTGCAAATATTAAACCAGTTGTACTGGTAATGCAGTGTTTTACTTAAACCTGATGGATGTAAAAATAAACAAAATGGTGTAGAGATGATACAAATGGCATAAAATGAACAAAGAAAATTATGATATATAACAATAATGAAAGAAAATTATGATAAAATATGACTTAAAGATTTTTATAACATTTCACAGTACTGTACATATAGCCTACTCAACTTACAACCAAATCGTGTTACGACCGGTCTGTCGGAACCAATCGTGGTCGTAAGTCGAGCACTAGCTGTAGTAGAGACAGGGTCTTATTATGCTTGCCAGGCTGGTTTCAAACTCCTGGGCTCAAGCAATCTTTCTGCCTCAGCTTCCCAAAGTACTGGGATTACAAGCATGAGCCACCACACCTGGCAAGTCTGTTACCATCTTCAGAAGGCTTAACCTGCACTTTCAACAGAAGGATAGACTCTCAGGAAGACTGTGAGAGAGATTGGGGACCCAAGTTGATAATATCAAATACGCGGAACTTGACTGTGTTTACCACGTTCTGGCTCTAGAGAAATGAGTCTGCTAGTGAGGTTGGTGCCATTTTGTGTACCTTGAAGTCACTCAGAAATCTTGCTCCGGTCTTTTTGTTCTAAGGACACAACAGGTTTCCTTTTTCTCTGGAGATGAAATCTAGATCTTTGGAAAAAAAAAAAGAAAAATCTAGATCTTCAATTTTGGAACCAAATTTGGACTCTTGACCCTGGAGCACCAATTTCTTCAGCAAGTTGTTCTCTGAAATCAATCCCAGGGTATGGGTTTTTCATAAATGCCTTGATGAGAGTGTGTAAATGAGAGGTGCTATAGGTGGTATGACACCATCTGGCTTCTCTACTTTGAAACTCAGCACCAGGTTGATCTTGCTCATGGCTCTGGCTTGATTCTAAAGTCTCAGCTTCTGGTCTTTTCTGGAATCTGTGCCTAGCACTTTGATTCTGAAACCAAATATGGATTCTGGACTCTTCTGTATTGATTTCTAAAGCAAGTTTTTGTTTGGCACATAACCTGGGTAAGTGTTTTGATTGAAGGTATTGATGAGGATTTTCAATTGATCTTCTGTGAATTTGGTACAATTGCACCTATGATTTGTTGCTACCATCTTGTGTGAAAAGGTGTCTTCAACCATTCTGGAAGAAAGGCTGGGAGACCACTTACAGCTTATTTGTAAAAAGGAAGATCACATATAATACAACATAATTCACAAATGTAAAGCACATGGTTTTCTGGGTTTTGACAAATGAAAACACCTGTTCAACTTCAACTCTTACTAGGATATGGATTAGGGTTTCTACCTGAAAGCACCAGTATGCTAACAAACAACTTTGCATTTTTTGAAATGTTCAATGCCTGTGAGGATTCCTTACTCCAAGTTTATGACAAATATATCCAGAAGGCATAGTCTACAATTAGTGTTTGGATGAGTATTTTCATCGATTGTCTGATTATTTGCTGTGAATTTGAAGTATGCTGATTTTTATGTAGTTGTCTTCTGAGAAACATTGTGCCATTTTCTGTGTGGAAACAACTTGTAGAATAAACGGATTATGGACACGCAGAGTTGGTTGTGATGGGCAAGTCTACCTGTGGCTGCCATTTAAGTGGAAGGTGGAATATGACTCTGGAGCGACGGTAGCCTGAGCTGGTGCTGGGCTCCCACTGACCCCGGGAGTACTCTATGCCTGCTTCACTTTTTGAGAGATACAGCGGAAACAAAAATAGAAAGTGTGCTCTATTTTCACATGTTACCAAAGGACAGAGGGTACCACCAAGGAATTAGAAAACTGTGAAGTTCAACTTTCTGCACATGGCTAGCATTGAACAATGAGAACACATGGACACGGGGAGGGGAATATCACACACTGAGGTCTGTTGGGGAAATAAGGGAGGGACAACAGGGGGTGGGGAGTTGGGGAGAGATAGCATGGGGAGAAATGCCAGATATAGGTGAAGGGGAGGAAGGCAGCCATGTGTGTACCTATGCAACAATCTTGCATGTTCTTCACATATACCCCAAAACCTAAAATGCAATAAAAAAATGTGAAGTGAGAATTTATTCTTCTTAATACCCTTTCAAACAAGGAATTTGAAAACAAATTCCCACACCAAAATGTAAACAGATGTATTATTTTTTTTATTCCCAGGATACTTTCGGTTTTATTTAAGCATCTCTGTTGCCCTGAAATGTCAAGTCAGTTGGGAAAATAAATGTGAATAATCCCACCAGTAGCCTCCAGACTTGATGTTTATGCTATTTCCTTTTTAAAATGACCTGTAAAAAGTTATAAATTAGAAATGTGGAAAGGAGAATGGTTTCACACAAGAATACTGGAATAAGATCCCTGTTCTGGCCCCAAAGTCTTAGACAAGTGATTCCGCCTTTTGAAGTGTCAGCTCTCCCATCTGGAAAACATGGGCATTCATCTCTATGGGAGCTTCTAGCTCTGTCAGTGAGTTTCTGAAATTTGCCCAGGAAGGAACAGCCCTAGTCCAAGTGTCTGCTGCCCCTGCGCTCGCCTTTTGCCTGCTTCTTATCCTTGAGGTATCCTGCAGGCTCCTCCTTGATTCATTTCCTAAGCCAGTGCTATCTGATGACAGGGAATATGTTTCCAATTCTGGTCACATCTGAAAGGAATTTTTCCTGGCAGAAAGATTACATCTATGACCTGCAAATCATTATGCTTCCCCCTGTATTCCAGATCTTGTGTTCTTTATATGGGAAAAATTATGATTTTGTCTTTTTCCATGAGAAAAATTACTCGAAATCATAAGGGAAAAAAAAGTCAAAGTCAACCTGAGCCCAAAAAAGTCAACCAATAAGAAAAAGGAAGTGAGAAGAAAAAATATTTTAAAGAAAGTAAAGTGGGCATAGCAATCACGTTGAAATCTGGGTATAGAACAACCTTCATCTGTGAAATTAATATTTAGCAAACCACTATTCTAAGCGAGGTTGTGGTGGGAATACCTACCACCTATTCTAGGCCACATGTCACTTATGGGCAAAAAGTAAAGCAAAGCCATAATTGTGGTTTGATGTTTTGGATATTTGATCTCATTTCAGGATTTACAGTCTCACATTTTGAAAAACAAAATGTGGTGATTTCATTTTTCTCTCCATATCATGATTACTGAAAACCGAGGAACAAATGTAGACTAAAGAGGCAAACACTGAAGGGAGAGATCATGCAAGTTAAACAGATACACTTTCTCAGGGAAAAGTCACTTACCCATCGTGCTGATATATTTTTGCGAGCTTAAATGGTTCTAGGGTATTTACAACTTGACTAAATTTACATGATTCATTGTGAGCTGTAGAATGTAATTAAATTGACATTTGCTGGTACAGAATAAATTTGCATGTGAGTGAAATAAATGATGAAAAGCTGGGTGCGGTGGCTCACACCTGTAATTCCAGCACTTTGGAAGTTCGAGGCAGGTGGATCACGAGGTTAAGAGATTATGACCATCCTGGCCAACATGGTGAAACTCTGTCTCTACTAAAAATACAAAAATTAGCCGGGCATGGTGGTGCACACTTGTAGTCCCAGCTACTCAGGAGGCTGAGGCAGGAGAATCATTTGAACCCGGAAGGTGGAGGTTGTAGTGAGTTGAGATCGCGCTATTGCACTCCAGCTGGGCAGCAGAACAAGACTCCATCTCAAAAAAAAAAAAAAAAAGTCTGAGTTCAGATAATTCCATTCCTTATCAATTTATGTCTTCAGCTCTACACTAAAGCAAATATTACAACTCTGAACAAGCAAGCAGGCGAAGAAGAAATTTGTTGTAACCTCAGATGTCAAAGAATGCATTTATCTGACATTTTAATCTTTTTTCACACTGTACTTTATTTAAATTTGGCCACAGCATTAAAGTGTCAGTTCATTTTGTACAATCAGAAATGAAAAGGGAGTCAGTCAAGGTGGGGCAGAAGTTTCTAACAAAGTCTAAGACATAGTTCTATATAACTAAGTACACAATAGTTGGCTTACTTAATTCCCAAACTGAGGACACTAAAATTTAAGAATATCTACCAAAATTTGGCTGGGTGTGGTTGTTCATGCCTATAATCCCCGCACTTTAGGAAGCCAAGACAGGTGGATCACGAGGTCAGGAGTTCAAGACAGCCTGGCCAAGACAATGAAACCCCGTCCCTACTAAAAATACAAGTATCAGCTGGGTGTAGTGGTGGGTGCCTGTAATCCCAGCTACTGAGGAGGCTGAGGCAGGGAATTCCTTGAACCTGGGAGGCAGAGGCTGCAGTGAGCCGAGATCATGCTGCTGCACTCCAGCCTGGCAACAGAGCAAGACTGAGTCTCAAAAAAAAAAAAAAAAAAAAAAAATAGGCCAGGCATGGTGGCTCACGCCTGTAATCCCAACACTTTGGGAGGCCGAGGCAGGTGGATCACAAGGTCAAGAAATCAATACCATCCTGGCCAACATGATGAAACCCCATCTCTACTAAAAACACAAAAATTAACTGAGTGTGGTGGCACATGCCTGTGGTCCCAGCTACTCGAGAGGCTGAGATGGAAGAATCGCTTGAACTCAGGAGGTGGAGGTTGTGGTGAGCTGAGATTGCACCACTGCACTCCAGCCTGGTGACAGAGCAAGACTAGGTCTCAAAAAAAAAAAAAAAAAAAAATGATCTACCAAAACTTAAGCAAAATCTCAAAGAAACTTTTAAGATAACATTTTATTTTTGATTATTTAAAATGTTTCAATCAATATTCTGAGCCTAAATTTGTAGGCGGGTGCTTTCTCCATCTTTGCACATGTGAAGTGCACCTGAACCACAGCCCCATAGCTCTCAAACACCATCACACCCATAGTACAGAAAGGAAAGGGCAGTTTCACCAGCCAGCCTCCATAAGCCACTCCCTGGGGTCCTCCCCAGCCCTGCTAAATTTGGGAGGCCTGATTCCAGAGGGCTGGATAATGAACTGGCAAAATAAACCCAGAAGAATCTTAATTGCAAAGACAAACTCAGGTTTCAGCGCAGATAGCCCATACCAGTGCTTTTGATGTTAGCTGCGGTTAACGGGGCAGGAAAGGCCCCCATTCTCTGGCTGGTGGCTAGTCAACTTAGCTCTCCCACCTCAGTGGGCTCCATTCCACCATGACCCAGTCAGGCTGATGGTGTCTCCTTATGCCAAGTGGAAAGAACTGCAATTAAATCCTGACATGTCCTGCACATCCTCCCAGGCTCTGGGCTACTGGTTAGGCTGCTAGATTAAACCCATTAATAACTTGGCAGCACAGCACAGCCTCCTTCTCAACAAATTACCATGCTGATCTCTGGACTCAGCCATCCATGCTCATGGTCTTTTGTCCATAAGCCTTCAAAACATCTCCCCTGCTTCATGCTTTCTAATTTTGAGGACTTGGCTTAAGCTGCTTCTGAATGGCAGCTGCCTCTGGTTGATAATTTTTTTTTTTTTTGAGGCAGAGTTTTGCTCTTGTTGCCCAGACTGGAGTGTAATGGCCTGATCTCAGCTCTCTGTAACCTCCGCCTCTGTAGTTCAAGTGATTCTCGTGCCTCAGCCTCCCCAGTAGCTGGGATTACAGGTGCCCGCCACCACGCCCAGCTAAATTTTTTTTGGTATTTTTAGTAGAAATGGGGTTTCACCATGTTGGCCAGGCTGGTCTCGAAATCCTGACTTCAAGTAATCCACCTGCCTCGGCCTCTGAAAGTTCTGGGATTACAGGCGTGAGCCACTGCGCCTGGCCGACAATTCTTTACACTGTTTTCCAGCTGGGCAGAGTGGAAGACCCCACGGAGCCCACCTCTGCAGGAGGCAGGGCTTGGCAGAAGGGCCCTCAGCCAGGGGAAGGGTGCACTTTGGTTACCAAACTTTAGGGAAAGGGCTCTGGATCAGGCGTCTCCTCCAGAGTGGTCTGTTTAAAGTTAAAAAGGCCACCTTCAAAATAGTTATAAAATCTATATATTCACCAATATAGACACATTTTTCAAGACAGGGTCTTGCTCTGTCATCCAGACTGGCATGCAGTGGTGTGGTCGAGAGGGATCCTCCTGCCTCAGCCTTTTGAGGAGCTGGGACCACAGGCCTGCACCACCACACCCAGCTAATTTCATTCTTTTCTGCTTATTTTCATTTGTTTGTTTTGTAGGGACGGAGTCTTACTGTGTTGCCCAGGCTGGTCTCGAACCTCTGGCTCAAGAGCACCTCCTCCCTTGGCCTCGTCAGGTGATGGGGATTCAGGCATGAGCCTTCACGCCTGGCCCTATTAATCATTCTCAATTAAAATATTTAAAGGACTCAGCGTTTGGGGCCAGCGTGGTGTTTGCAGTGGCTGTGCCAGCTGGAGCTGGTGGGGAGGGAGCTAGGGAGGGAGACACATGGGGGAGGGGAGGAGGACCAAGCCAGAGAGTCTGGCATCAGGGACTCCTGAGTTCAGCTCCTAGTTTTGCCAAAGGTTAGCATGGGTGCCCCTGTATGTCTTAATCAGGAACTGCAGAGCCAGAAATACCGTTCATGCCTCTGCCTGATGAAGAACAAGACTCTCCCTCGACAGCTAGCTTTCTGCCTTCTAGTCATGTCTCTCAAGTAGGGATAAAGAAAGGGGTCTTCTTGCTTTTTTTTGTCTCACTATGTTGCCCAGACTGGTCTCTAACTCCTGGCCTCAAGTGATCCTCCTGCCTCTAGCTCCCAAAGCAATTACAGGTGTGAGCTGCCACACCCAGCAGCTTCTTACTCTTTAAACAACACACAAAATTCTCCTGGAGTTCCTGGAAGGGATTGTCTCTTTGAACTCTAAATCTTTCCCAGGACACCTGATCAATCCACCAGGCTTTCTAGATTGGAGCCAGAAGAAACTGTAGCTTGGCGATCCCCTTTGCAAGAGCCCCCTCTGTAGGCCTTGAGTGAAGCGAAAGCATTTTCATCTAGTCTCACCCGCTTCTGCAGCCCGCTCTTTCACTTCTAGAGCTCGGCTGGTTGTGATAACTTGGAGGAGGTGGAATTAGTTGGGATGCCTCACTTGCGCCAGCCCATCAACACTGGCCCAGGCTTGTGGCCAGATGCCTGGTTAACCAGCCCCAAATGCCTCTTGGGAAGAGAATGATTATTGATCCTCTATACCTATTGCCCAGGACACTGTCAGGCACACCTACAGGCCCTTGGACATTTGTGTGGCATCATCAGCCTTATGCCTGGATCACCAAGTCAAACTTTCCCAGTAGCACTTCGTGGCAAACTCCAACTCCTAGTGTCAGAAGCCACCACGAGGCCTGGATGTACTGGGCCTCCCAGCTCAGGCAAGCCCAGCGTAGACACAGAAACCCAACACTGAGCCAAGATCTCTCCCCTTGTCTTGTCTTCAATTTCAGATTTATTAATGCTGAGTCCTCCTGGCCCCCAGTGGGACTCCCCTTGGCCTTACACAGGTAATGCCTATATCCTGGCCTCGGGTTTTCCTAGAAGCCAGACTCTGGGAAGGACCTGGAGTGGAGGAAAAACCAGGCAGAGGGAACCCCATGACATTGAGGGGCTCAGGCTGCTATATATGGGACACCCTTTTGGAAACTTGCCCCCAATGTGGCATCAAAGCCAGGCAGTCAGGGGCTCCTGCTGTGCCAGAGGTTGGAAGCCAGGGCTGCAGCTTCCCATCTTACTCTTCGGTTGCAGTCAGCTGTCTTTCCTCAGATGAGTCTAACGTTCCAGTTTCATAAGATGAAAAGGGCTGAAGTGATTCCCATTCTGCAACTTTGCTGAGTCCAGAGCTGTGATGAAGTGAAGAGGGAGAATGCACAGGGCAGGACAGGGAATTTGCTCAGGGACCCAGGAGTTTTCCTTGGCAGAAGTCAACCTGCCCCACCCCTGAGAAAACACTGACCTTCTCAGCTGCCAGGGAGGAAAACAGGGACCGGGGAGGAGGGGACCGAGGGGGAACAGTCTGGTGCTCTGTGCTCTGGGAGAGAAGTCTGATGACTGCAGACCCACTCATATCTGTAATCCCAGCACTTTGGGAGGCCGAGGCGGGCGGATCACGAGGTCAGGAGATTGAGAACATCCTGGCCAACAAGGTAAAACCCATCTCTACTAAAAATACAAAAATTAGCTGGGTGTGGTGGTGCACGTCTGTAGTCCCAGCTACTCAGGAGGCCAAGGCAGGGGAGTTGCTTGAACCCGGGAGACGGAGTTTGCAGTCTGTCGAGATTGTGCCACTGCACTCTAGCCTGGGTGACGGACCGAGACTCCGTCTCAAAAAAAAAAAAAAAAAAAAAAAAAAAAAAAAGCCAAGCCACAGCCTAAGCCAGTCCATGAATGCCTCTTCCGTAGAACAGATCTATGGCAGGAAAGGTCAGCGTGATCTTTGCCCCACTGCCTGCTGCCTGGCCCTGACTGCTAATTAAGCCTCCCACCCTGTCCCCTTCACCAACTCCTCCTGTCCTAGTCGGGATGGGGTAGGATTAGTTAAAGGGGCCAAATCTCCTCAATCAACAGGGAACTCCAGCTGGGACTGCACTGGGGCCCAGTGGCTCCCCCATCCGCAATCCTGGTCTGAGGCAGATAGGGGATCATAGGGGGACAGACAGGCAAAGTGCAGGCCTTGTGCAGGGGATGGAGGCTGCCAGGAGAGAGCAGCCAAATTCTCCCACCTGCACACATGCATGGCCAGCCATGATCAGGTGGAACCTCCAAGATAATCATCAAACCACCTTCTCTTACCTATGTGTTCCCCTTCACTTAGGGCATCTTGGAGTGAGATGGGCAGGGAGGGGTCAAGGGAGCCCCATCATAAACAAACCGTATCTTTGTTTCAGGGGCAGGACCAGGTACATAATTTGCAGGACCCAAATTATGTACCTGGTCCTGAAAATGTGGAGTCTGTTGTTTAAAAGTTAAGAATTTCAAGGCAGTGACAACAGAGCATTAAACCAAGTTCAGGTCCCCTATGAGTGTGGGGCTTTTGCCACTGCACAGGTGGCACCCCTATGAAGCCAGCCATGTGCAGGGGTTTTAATGAATATTTACTAAGCGCCCACTGCTCAGCTCTTCTGGCTCTGTAATATGGTCTGGCTCTGTGTCCACAACCAAATGTCATTTTGAATTGAAATCCCCATGTGTTGGGGGAGGAAGCTTGTGGGAGGTGATTACATCATGGGAGTGGTTCCCACATGCTGTTCTCGTGGTAGTGAGTGAGTTCTCACAAGATCTGATGGTTTTATAAGGGGCCTTTTCTCTCTTCGTTCTGCACTTCTCTCTCCTGCTACCATGTGAAGAAGGAAGGATGTATTTGCTGCCCCTTCCACCATGATTGTAAGTTTCCTGAGGCCTCCCCAGTCATGTGGAACTATGAATCAAGTAAACTTCTTTATAAATTACTCAGTTTCAGGTATTTCTTCATAACAGTGTGAAAACGAACTAATAAACTCTGTGACTTCAAAGACTCCCTCTCAGTGACCCTGTTCTCAAATGTGTGAAGATGGATGCTCAAAGATCTCGCTGTAAACATGGAACGTGGGCTGTCTCAAAACATAAGTGATTAACTTTTAATCTATAACTAAGGTCTGGGTCCTGAAGACCTTCCCCTGGAGCCTCAGTAAATTTAGTTAATCTAGATGGTTCCAGGTGCTGCGGATGTTTACCCTTTTCTCCTGTGAAATCATGGAGGTTTGGGGAGTTCCTTTAGACCCCTTTATGGAGATTTGTTTTCTTCTTTTTTCTTTCCTACAAGGACAAAGTGAATTCTGTGATGGTTTGTGTAACATTTTTTAGTTTGTTGCCAAAAATTGAGACTCAAATTTGTAGATTACATTTTTTAATAAAACTATCTAGACAAAGATATGCAGGATATCATTTTCCAAATCTACATAGAGTTGATAGCAAATTTTTCTCCTTAACTTTCCTTGAATTATATATATTCATAGAAATGCTCTTAAATTCTTAGTGTGACAGGGTAGATTATCATTACAGAGAACATCCTTAGCATACAGCACAGATCGTCCTACTGCCTACTGGGCTGTGGTCACATAGCACCCAGAATTGTCCTTCAACTTCCACTTGACTCTTTTGCTTACCTTCTCTATTTCTAGAATGGCTTTGTCATTTCACTTGTCTGTCTGGTAGTATCCTAATCCCGTAAGAATCAGTGAGTTCTTGGTACCTATTGGTCTAAATTTGCCTCCTGTTTGAACCTTTTTTCAGTTTTCCAGGTAAGGTTGATTTATCTGTCTTCTATGTTTCCATAACAATCTTTCCAAGCATACTGCAGTAAAAAGAAAACTGATTCATCATGTCCTGTCTGTTTCCCTCTGGAGACTTTGGAGCCGATGTGAGGGTTATAGATGTGCCCCTGTATAAGATCTTTGGTCGCTTTTGCCAGTTGAGTACGGTTCTCAGTATATAATTGTTCCTAGGTGCCATTAAACTGGACCTGAGTAGTTGAAGGATTGAAAGTGTTCAGGATGCTTTAATAATTCATCCTAATTAGGGATATGGGGAAAGTTTGCATGAGAAAGAAGATTTTTTTTTTTTTTTTTTAAATAGACGAGGTTTCACCATGTTGGTCAGGCTGGTCTTGAACTCCTGACCTCAGGTGATCCGCCTGTCTTGGCCTCCAAAGTGCTTGGATTACAGGCATGAGCCACTACGCCCGGCTGGTTTTTTTTCTTTTTTTTTGGAACTCTAAGGATAAGTTAAAATTCAGTAGTCAGAATGATAAATCTTGATAATTTTTTATTTTAAATGTTCATTTTTTTTTACTATTTTGATACAATAATTAATTTTTTTAAGAAAAAGGTAGAAACCTCTGTTTATTGGAAGTCAGATTTTAAGGATTTTTATACCCCTAGACCTGTTGCATATCAAACCTACATAAAAACATCTATAAATGAAGTCACTAATTGCCCCAGTATAATAATTCTACATATGGATGTAATGTTTGATTCTTCAGGAACTTTAATAACTTGAAGGCCCTTTGATTGCTTTAAAATTAATTTTCATTGTATTTGTTTATATTGTATCATTAAGCAAAAGTACAAAGTAAGCAATTAATGTGATTAATTATTCTTCTGTAATACAGTAAAGCACAGTCTCCCTAGACCAATTCTCTGGGATCCCTGGAAGACATCTGGAATCCAGAAAAATCTTGACTCTTCTTTAGAAAGCCATGGAGAAACTAGAGGCAATTCTGTTGATTATTTGCTCTCTAGAGGCAATTTTGTTAATTACCCTCCCTCATCTATCTATGACATAATTTCTCCAGTTACATGCAGAATGCTGTTAGGTTTCTCCTGGCCAGACCCTTTATTTCACAGATGTGGAAATTGAGGCCATGAAGGATGAGGTGATTGTTCAGAGTCCACATGACTAGTTAGTGCCCAGAGCCTGGCCGGGACTTCTCTCTTGTTCTGGGGCCTTGCGTTCTCTCCCTCTTCTTTAGTACATATGGCCAGAGGTAGCATAATCTGTGTACCACATTTGCATTTGGAGTGCACCTGTTTTGCATTCATTTAGTCTTGTTGAAATGGTTTGCTTGTTGACCTCCTCAGTCAGTTATCTTCTCACCTTTGTGAGTTGAGAGCTTTGTGTATTAAGTTTGTAAAATTTTGCATCTTGGAAAGTGACATAATCTGTAGCAGACCCATGCTGTCTTCAGATGCATCTTAATTGTGATAACTTTTTCATGTGTTAGTGATAATGATTGAGAAGCTTCACATGTTTTTCTGTGCTGTTTCAGAATATGCCTTCTTAAGTCAACTAGAGGTGGGGTAAAAAACAACAGAATACTATATTTTTGTTTCTTTGATTTAGGTAAAATACTTATTTATTGACAAGACTAGGACTCTTACATAGACTGCCATGAACTACAAGAAGTACAGCATTGCCAGAGTAACCTGTGGTAAGTGTGTTTATCACTTACTGAACATTTTACTTGCATTCTTTCAACAAAATGAGTTTATTTTTAGCTACTTAGTCAAATTATCTTGATTTTCTGATGTTTTGAAAGGATATTTATAATAGATTTAGGTATTTCATTAATATTGAATGTATTTAAAACTAATGGGTCCCAAAAGAAACGGGTCCCAAAGGAAACTGAACAGTTAAAACATGATTTATTTCTGCAAATATTAACTTAGTGAGAAATCCCAGGGAATCTGCACATTTGTATATTCTATCTAACAATTATGATTTCTTTTAGAGTGTGTTTTGATCACAGTTTTGTGACCACTGTTCTCCCTCTGTCTGGCAGTCATTTCCCAGAATTGACAAGGAAGTCATCCTCAGGTGATTTCTGCTAAATAAATGCTAGCACTTTTTGACACTTTAGAAAAGGTTTGGAATAATTTTATATTAGCATTTCTCACCTGCATATTTTCACATGTAGATATGAGTTGCATATACATTACTTTGAAAGGGAACCATGATAAAATTTTAAGAAACATAGTTTTAGAAGTCCAGTGGTGGTATAAGACTTCACAAAAAAACAGACTGCTCTTGATTCAGTACTTCCTACTTACTCCCCAGACACAGCCAACTTCAACATTTTTAACTTTAAAAAATGTATTTTTGTATTTCGAAATAATATGTTTGTGTGACTTGTCTCTTCCCCATCCTGCCCCACTCTTCATTTACCTGCTTCAGAAGCATTTAAAATTTTCTGCATCTCCTTAGCATATACCATTCCAATCATGAATCTTAGGGTAGGCTTTTCTTTTAATTGGTGCTTTTAACGAACCATTAGTTGTACATGTCTGTTTTTCTTGTTAATTCTTGGGAATGTCTTTGTATGGTTTCTGTAATAATTTTCTTCCCCTTCAGCTTTCCTGTTTCTTCTGGATCTCGTTAGATATTGAACCTCTTGAATTGATCTTCAAATTTTTATCATCTTCCTCTTTCATTTTTAAAAATTTTGTATTTAATTTTCTGGTATCTAACTCACCTTGATTTTCTATCTTTCTGGTGACATTTTCATATGCTCTCACTTTCCAGTTGTCAAAACCATTCTCCTGACTTTGCCCTTGCATTCCCTTTTCTCTGCCCTCCTCTTTGATTCTCCCCATTGCCGCCTGGTATTTTGGTTTCTTAATTTCATTTTATAGGCTTTCTTCAAAGACCTGGTGATCATTTGCTGTGTGCTTATATATTTTTTATTTTTTCATTGGGCGAAATACATGTAACATAAAATGTATCATATTAGCTATTTTAAGTGTACAGTTGGTTGCTTTAACTATATTCATAATGTTTTGCAGTGATTTCCACCATTCATTTCTAGAACTTTTTCATGTGAATCTCTGTACCTGTTAAACAGTAATTTCTATTTCCTGTCTTCCTCCAGTCCCTGTTAACCACCATTCTACTTTCTGCCTCTATGACTTTGTCTATCTTAGGTACCTCATATAAGGGGAATCATACAGTATTTGTCTTTTTGTGTTCGGCTTATTTCCCTTAGCATAATGCATTCAAGGTTTCATTGTTCATCCACATTGTGAAACAGGTCAGAATCTCCTTCCTTTAAAAAGGAATAATATTCAGACAGGTGCAGTGGCTCATGCCTGTAATCCCAGCACTTTGGGAGGCTGAGGTGGGCAGATCACGAGGTCAAGAGATTGAGACCATCCTTACCAACATGGTGAAACCCCATCTCTACTAAAAAATACAAAGATTAGCTGAGTCTGGTGGTGTGCGCTTGTAGTCCCAGCTACTTGGGAGGCTGAGGAGGAAGAATCACTTGAACCAGGAGGCAGAGGTTGCAGTGAGCCAAGATTGCGCCACTGCACTCCAGCCTGGTGTCAGAGCGAGACACTGTCCCAAAAAAAGAAAAAAAAAAAGAATATTCAAATAATATTCCATTGCATGCATATATCATATTTGTTTATCCATTCATCTACTGGTGGGCATTGGTGTTGCTTCCACCTTCTGGCTACTGTGAGTAATGCTGCTGTGAACATTGCTATACAAGTATCTTTTTGGGTCACTGCATTTAATTCTTGAGGCTATATGCCTCAAAATGGAATTACTGGGTCATATAGTATTTCTATGTTCAACTTTTTAAGGAGCCATTGTACTGCTCTGTAGATGGCTATACACCACTATACAACACTATTAGTATTGCGCATGGGTTTCATTTTCTCCATATCCTTGTCAACACTTGTTATTTTCCATCATTTGTTTGTTTGCATTATAATAGCCAGTTTAATGGGTGTGTAGTTGTACCTCATTGTGGTCTTGCTTTCCATTTCCCGTATGACTTGGGATGTTGTTTGCACATACTTTAAGGTTTATACACTAACAAGGCTGATTACTAGGGCTGGGTGTGTAGGGGGAACTGTGTGGCTGCTGAGTGGCTTCTCTGTGGGATGATCAGCCAGAACCCACTATTGTACTAAGGGGATCCCCAGATGTCAGTGTCTATGGGTCTTTTTTAGTTTTTACTGGTACATAGTAGGTACATATATTTATAGATACATGAGATATTTTGATACAAACATATAATGCATAATAATCACATCAGGGTAAATGGGATATCCATCATCTCAAACATTTATCATTTCTTTGTATTATAAGCAATTCAGATATACTCACTTATTTAAAAATGTACAAAAAAACTATTGCTGACTGTAGTTACCCTATTGTGCTATCAAATAATAGATCTTATTCATTGTAACTATATATTGTACCTATTAACTATCCACACTTTCCCCTGACTACACTTCCCAGCTAACAACCATTCCTGGAGTAACCATTCTATTCTATCTTCATGAGTTTGTTTTAATGTTTAGCTCCCCAAAATGAGTGTGAATGTGTAAAGTTTATCTTTCTGTGGCTGGCTTATTTCACTTAAAATAATGTCTTCCAGCACCATTCTATGATGTCGCTAATGATAGAATCTCATTCTTTGTTATGACTGAATAGTACTCCATTGTATATATGCACATTTTTTTATCCATTCATCTGTTGATGGACACTTAGGTTGCTTCCACATCTTGGATATCATGAATAGTAATGCAATAAACATAGGAGTGCAGCTATCTCTTCGATAGATTGATTTTCTTTTTTGTGTATATATCTAGCAATGAGATTGCTGGATCACAGGGTAGCTCTATTTTTAGTTTTTTGAGGAAACTCCAAATTGTTCTCCATAGTGGTTGCACTAATTTACATTCCCACCAACAGTACGCAAGGGTTCTCTTTTTTCCATATCCTCACCAGCATTTGTTATCACCTGTCTTTTGAATGAAAGCCATTTTAACTGGGGTAAGATGATGTCTCCTCATAGTTCTGATTTGCATTTCTCTGATAATCAGTGATGTTGATCACTTTGAGAAATGTCTATTAAGATCTTTTGCCCATTTTCAAATTAGATTATTAGATTTTTCTCTATACAGTTGTTTGAGCTTTTTATATATTCTGGTTATTAATTCCTTGTCACATGGGTAATTTGCAAATATGTTTCCCCATTTTGTGGATTTCCTCTTTGTTGTCACTTTTGCTGTGCAGAAGCTACTTAACTTAATGGGATCCCATTTGTCCATTTTTGCTTTGGTTGCCTGTGCTTGTGGAACATTGCTTAAGAAACATTTTCCCAGTCTAATGTCCTGGAGAATTTCTCCAATGTTTTCTTGTAGTAGTTTCATAGTTTGAGGCCTTAGATTTAACTCTTTAGTCTATTTTGGTTTGATTTTTATGTACAATGAGAGATAGTGGTCTTGTTTCATTCCTCTGCCTATGGATATCCTGTTTTTACAGCACTATTACTGAAGAGACTATCCTTTCTCCAATTTACGTTCTTGGCAGCTTTGTTGAAAATGAACTCACCATAGACGGATGAATTTCTTTCAGATTCTTTTTTGTGTTTCATTGGTCTATGTGTCTGTTTTTATGCCAGTAGCATGTCATTTGGGTTACTATAGGTCTATAGTATAATTTGAAGTCAGGTAATCTGATCCTTCCAGTTTTATTCTTTATGCTCAGGATGGCTTTGGCTATTCTGGATCTTTTGTGGTTCTATATAGATTTTACAATGATTCTTTCTATTTTTGTGAAGAAAGTTATTGATATTTTGACAGGGGTTGCATTTAACCTGTAGCTTTCTTTGAGTTTTATTGACATTTCAACAATTTTGATTCCTCCAGTCCATGAAGGCAGAATATCTTTCAATTTTTGGTGCCCTCTTCAATTTCTTGCATCAGTGTTTTACAGTTTTCATTGTAGCAATCATTCACTTCTTTGGTTAGGTTTATTCTTTATTTTATTTGTAGCTATTGTAAATGGGATTGCTTTCTTAATTTTTTTCAGAATGTTTGATGTTCACATAAAAAATCCTACTGATTTTTAAAATGTGGATTATGTATTCTGCAACTTTCTTGAATTTATCAGTTCTAATAGTTTTTTGGAGTCCTTAGGTGTTTTCCAATTATAAGAGATTGTCTGCAAATAATTATTATTTGACTTCTTTTCAATTTGAATACCTTTTGTTTCCTTCTCTTCTCTGATTGCTGTAGCTACAACTTCCAGTACCATATTGAATTAGCAGTGGTGAAAGTGGGCATCTCTTGTTCCAGATCTTAGAGGAAAGGCTTTTGGTATTTTTTCCCATTTGATAAGCGACTACTTGTGGTTGTGTCTTATATGGATTTTATTGTGTTGAGGTATGTTTTTTCTATACCTTGTTTTTTAAGGGTTTTTTACAATAAAATGTTGAATTTTATCAAATGCTTTTACAGCATCAGTTGACACAATTATATAATTTTTGTCCTTTATTCTGTTGATATGATGATCACATTGATTTGTATATGTTGAACCATCCTTCCATTCCTGGGATAAATCCCACTTGGTCATTATGAATACTTTTTTAATATGTTGTGGAATTTGTTTTGCTTGTAAATTTTCTTGGCCGGGTGCGGTGGCTCACGCCTGTAATCCCAGCACTTTGGGAGGCCGAGGCGGGTGGATCACGAGGTCAAGAGATCGAGACCATCCTGGTCAACATGGTGAAACCCCGTCTCTACTAAAAATACAAAAAATTAGCTGGGCATGGTGGCGCGTGCCTGTAATCCCAGCTACTCAGGAGGCTGAGGCAGGAGAATTGCCTGAACCCAGGAGGCGGAGGTTGTGGTGAGCCGAGATCGCGCCATTGCACTCCAGCCTGGGT
>NW_022437107.1:566141-708617 GCF_009761245.1 Sapajus apella
AAAAAAAAAAAAAAAAAAAATTTTTCTTGAGGATTCTTGCATCATTTTTTTTTTAAGGTATATTGGCCTGTAGTTTTCTTTGTTAGTGTGTCTTTGGTTTAAGTATCAGCCATTGAAATATTCCTCCCTTCTCTACTTTTTGGAATAGTTTGATTAGTTTTTCTGTAAATATTTGGTAAAATACATCACTGGGTCAGTAGCGGTGGCTCACGCTTATAATCCCAGCACTTTGGGAGGCCGAGATGGGCAGATCACAAGGTCAAGAAATTGAGAGCATCTTGGCTAACATGGGGAAACCTCATCTCTACTAAAAATACAAAAATTAGCCAGGCATGATGGTCCTTGCCTGTAATCCCAGCTACTTGGGAGACTGAGGCCGGAAAATTGCTTGAATCTGGGAGGCGGAGGTTGCAGTGAGCTGAGATTGCAACACTGTACTTCAGTCTGGCTACAGAGAGAGACTCTGTCTAAAAAAAAAAGAAAGAAGCTGGGCGCGGTGGCTCACGCCTGTAATCCCAACACTTTGGGAGGCCGAGGTGGGTGGATCACGAGGTCAAGAGATCGAGACCATCCTGGTCAACATGGTGAAACCCCGTCTCTACTAAAAATATAGAACATTAGCTGGGCATGGTGGCACATACCTGTAATCCCAGCTACTCAGGAGGCTGAGGCAGAATTGCCTGAACCCAGGGGCAGAGGCTGCGGTGAGCCGAGATCGTGCCATTGCACTCCAGCCTGGGTTACAAGAGCGAAACTCCGTCTCAAAAAAAAAAAAAAAAAAGAAAAAAAGAAAGAAAGAAAAAGAAAACACACATATCAGTGATAAAGCTATTGCTTCTAGGGTTTTCTTTGTTGGTTCTTTTTATTAAGGCTTTGATCCCATTATTTGTTATTGGTCTGTCCAAAATTTGAATTTCTTCATGATTTAATCTTGGTTGATTGTGAATATCTAGGAATTTATCTATTTTAGGTTTTCGTAAGTCTTTTAGGTGAGCTGGTCAACTTTCTTCTCATAAAAATAACTTAGTTTTCTGCCAAGGGCTATACATTTGACTGCAAGTGTTATGGAAGCTGAATGAAAGCAGAGAGTTGATGATTGTTCTTGTCAGTGTACATAGAACTCACTTTAAACCCCTGTTTGGGAGGTTATTGTAGTCTATCCACGTATGTGCCTATACGTCCAGTATCCCTGGGTTCAGGGGTACTGTGGTTTAATTTCTCTAAAATATAAACCTATTTCTTTCTGGTATTGGAAGGTTTAGTTGTCTGGCTGTATAGGATGAAGGTGGGTTCTTGAAGTTGGAGTGCTCCTCAAGTGGACCGGCAACTTGATCTTCTGTTCTTCATGGTAAAATTTCTATATCATCTCATGTTATTTTCAAAAGCATTTTCCTACTCTTGCTCTTGCATTGGCAGCCCAGTCCTCCATGCTCCCTGTACCTCACAGTTACCTCATGTGCCTTACGGGTACCTTGTGCTGTCATTTCTTCAGCTTTTACAGGAGAACAGTTCTGTTAGGAGAACAGAAGCAAGAAGAAGGTAATCTAAGTAAACCTATATCTATTAAATAAATAAAAAACTGCTAATCTTCTAAAACAGAAAGTACCTGGCCCAGATAGTTTCACTGGTGAATTTCACCATTTAAGGACAAGATGGCACCAACTTTCTGCAATCTCTTTTAGAAAATCAAAGTAGAAGGAATACTCCCTAACTCATTCTATAAGGCTAGGATAACCCTAATGCCAAAATCAGATAACAGCATTACAAGAAAGGAAAACCACAGAATAATATCTCTTATAAACAGAGAAGCAAAATTCTCAACAAAAATATTGGCAAATTGAGTGAAATATTGTATGAAAAGAATTATACATCACAACAGGATAGATTAATTCCAGGTATGTGAAGCTAGTTCAACATTTGAAAATCAATTAATGTAATCCATCATATCAAAGATGAAAAATCATGTGGACATAACAATAAATGCAGAAAAAGGATATGATATCCAATACCCATTCATGATGAAAACTCTCAGCAAACTTGGAATGGGGGAAATTTCCTTAACTTGATGAAAACAGCTATAAAAACAACCCTGCAGCTAACATAATACTTCATGGTGAGAAGCTAGATGCTTTTCCCTTAAGATTTAAAACAAGGCAAGTGTGTCACCCTTACCACTCCTGTTTAATATCATTCTGGAAGTTAGAATGTGGTAAGAAAAGAAAAGGTGAGAAAGAACAATATAGATGAGAAAGGAACAAATAAAACTGTCTTTGCTCACAGATGACATGATTGTCCATGCAGAAAATCTCAAAGAATCAACAAAAAACCTCCTGGAACTAAGTAACACAGCAAGGTTGCAGCATATAAAATGTATTAGCCCATTATTGTATTTCTATAAATAACTACCTGAGACTGAATAATTTATAAAGAAAAGATATTTAATTGGCTTCTAGTTCTGCAGGCTATACAGAAAGCATGACTAAGGAGGCCACAGGAAACTTACAATCATGGCAGAAGGTGAAGAGAAAGGAGGCACATCTTACATGGCCAGAGTAGGAAGAAGAGAGAGTAAAGGAGGAGGTGCTACACGCTTTTAAACAACCAAATCTGGTGAGAATTCACTGTCATGGGAACAGCAAGGGGGATATCAATCCCCATGATCCAATCACCTTCCCCCAGGCCCTTTCATTAACACTAGGGATTACAATTTCACAGAACTTTGATCAGGGACACAAATTGAAACCATATCATTTTGCCCCAGCTCCTCCCAAATCTCATGCCCTTCTCTCATTGCAAAATGCAATCCTCCCTTCTCAATAGTCCCCCAAGTCTTAATTCACATCAGCATTAACTGAAAAGTCCATAGTCCAAAGTTTCATCTGAGGTAAAGCAAGGCCTTTCCATCTATGTATGAGCCTGTAAAATCAAAAGCAAGTTAGTTATTTCCAAGATACAGTGGTGGTACAGGCATTGGGTAAAAACGCCCATTCCAACAGGGAGAAATCAGCTGAAACAAAGGATCTACAGGCCCTATGCAAGTCTGAAGCCCAGCAGGGCAGTCATTAAATCTTTTTTTTTTCATTGCATTTTAGGTTTTGGGGTACATGTGAAGAACATGCAAGATTGTTGCATAGGTACATACATGGCAATGTGGTTTGCTGCCTTCCTCCCCATCACCTATATCTGGCATTTCTCCTTATGTTATCCCTCCCCAGCTCCCCACCCCCTGCTGTCCCAAATCATGAAGCTCCAATGTAATCTTTGACTCCATGTCTCACATTCAGGCCACACTGATGTAAGGATGGGCTCCCAAGGCCTTGGGCATCTCCACTCCTGTGACTCTTCAGGGTACAGTCCTATGACTTCTTTCACAGGTTGGCATTAAGTACCTGCAGCTTTTCAGGTACACAGTGCAAGCTGTCAGTGGATCTACCATTCTGGGGCCTAGAGGACAGTGACCCTCTTCTCGAAACTCCCTAGGCAGTGCCCCAGTGAGGCCTCTGTGTGGGGCTCCAACCCCACATTTCCCCTTCATATTACCCTAGTAGAGGTTCTCCATAAGGGCACCACCCATGCAGCAGACTTCTGCCTGGACATCCAGGCATTTCCATACATCCTCTAAAATCTAGGCATAGACTCCCAAGCCTCAACTCTTGCCTTCTGCACACCCACAAGCTTAACCCCTGCCTTATGGCTTGCACCCTTGGGAGCAGAGGCTTGATGAGTATCTGGCGCCCTTTTAGCTACAGCTGGAGTGGCTGGAATGCAGGGAGCAGTCTCCCAATTGCACAGGGCAGTGGGACCCTGGAGGCACATCTTACATGCCTGGAGCAGGAGGAAGAGAGAGCAAAAAGGGGAGGTGCTACATACTTTTAAACAATCAGATCTGGTGAGAACTATCACAATAATGGCAAGGGAGAAATCTTCCCGCATGATCCAATTACCTCCCCCCAGGCCCCTCCTCCAACACTGAGGATTACAATTAGACATGAGTTTTGAGTGGGGACACAAATTCAAACCATATCATAAGGTTAATGTTAAAAGTCAATTGCTTTCCTATATACTAGCAATGAAGAAAACTGAAGTTTGAAATTTAAAATACAATGCTATTTACATGAGTACCACAAAAATGAAATATGTAGGCAGAAAGTAAACAAAATATGTCAAGATCTATATGAGGAAAACTTCAAAACTTTGATGGAAGAAATGAAACAGAGTCATCGGCCCCACAGCTGCTGCCAACACCACAGCCACTGCCATCTCTTTCAGACTGTGGACAGGAGGATGGGGTCAATGGCCATCACCACTGATGATGGGGACAGGTGGGGGGTCCTAGCGGGCTCAGGCCTGTCAGATTCCCAGCATCGTGCCGAGCTGCATCGGAGAAAGCTGCTCATGAACTCAGAACAGCGCATCAACCGGATCATGGGCTTTGACAGGCCTGGGAACGGTGCAGAAGAAAGTAAAACAAAATCAAAGCAGCAGGACAGTGATAAACTGAACTCCCTCAGCGTTCCTTCAGTGTCAAAGCGAGTAGTGCTGGGTGATTCGGTCAGCTCACCCTGGGTGAACTGATCAGCAGGGTGGTTTCGCTAAGGTAAAGGGGACCCAGCTGGGAGACAAATGGGACTCTTTCATTAAACCATCTGAGTACAGTAATGATGTCAACCTTGAGCTCCAGCAGTGGAACTGAGAGGACCTGACAGAGGACATGTTCCAGAGGGGTTCTCGCCATGGCCTAGAGCAGTACCTTTCCAAATTCGAAGAAGCAGTGAAGCTGAGGAAACAGCTGATTAGTGAAAAACCCAATCTCTACTAAACCCCATCTCTACTAAAAATTCAAAAATTAGCTGGGTGTGGTGACAGGTGCTTGTAATCCCAGCTACTTGGGAGGCTGAAGCAGGAGAATTGCTAGAACTCTGGGGGTGGAGGTTGCAGTGAGCTAAGATTGCCCACTGCACTCCAGCCTGGGCAACAGAGTGAGACTCTCAAAAAAGAGAAAAAAAAAAAGGGAGAGAAGTGCATTGGTCCAAGCCACCCAGAGAACTGTCCTGCAAGCAGCATTAAGCTGGTTTCTGTTAGATCCAAGGAGTGGCTGTTACTGGCTCTTGTGTCATACAGAAGGATTTGGTGAGCCACAGTTATGAGCAAAATCCATGTCTTCAGGATGAACCAGATGGGTACCATGTTCATAGCAGCCAGGACCCTGGAAACCAGGACCCTGGAAACCAGGAACCTGTAGACCTCTTATTAATGACCGGTGGCCTATCTGGAGTGTCTGCTGCCATCACACTGGCTGCAGCAGGGAGGTGCAGCCAGGGCTGCACACTCTGTAGAACTAGTGGGATCTGGGGACAAGTGGAAGCCCTGCTCATTTAGTGTTGGTGGGGCAGGAGCTCCCTGGGTGTAGCCGCAGCTGCCCAAGTCTTGACTATGGACCTGAGCCTCTTGCTCTATGGAGCAGGCAGGAGCCCCACCCACTCTGGACACAGCCACAGCTGCCCAAGCTGTGGCTGCAGACCCAGGCATCTTTGCACCCTTGGGGGCCAGGGAAGGCACCCCCCCGACACCCTCACAGGTTTGAAAATGTTTGCTCCCATTGCCCAGCTTCACCCTGCTGTTTATGCCCCCTCTGATCTTGGAGCAAAGTCCATCTAAGCCTGGGTGCTTTCACAGACCAGTTGGGTGTGTACATGATTGAGGAAGTGCTGACATGCCAGCCCCCTGCAGCCTCAGGGCCCTCCAGACTTTGGGCCCTGATAAGCATAGGAGGGAAGCTGATGAGAACCTGAGGGCAGCTTGGCACTGGCCTGCAGGCACCCCTTGGCATCTACAGCCTGGGTGCTATGAAAGGCAGCAGGAAGCAGACAGATTACATGGTAGAAGGGGTTGGGTTCCCAGCGAGGCCCCACCACGCCAGGGAGATCCTGAAGGCTGGTGGCCAGGCTGGCAGTTTCCTGGACCATAGTGGGAACTTGTGGTACCTTTTCCAGCCCACCTATGGCCACCTGTGGACCAATCGGGGTGGCACTTCCTCCCCTCTGAGGTCTGTAAAAGCACCAGGCTCAGCCAGAGCTGAGCAGACATCAGGACAACCAGCTACAGAGAGAAGCCACCCAATCCAGGGCCTCTTCTCTCCTGATAGCTGAACACTCAGTGTGATGGCCAGCTTCAGAGAGAAGCTACTTGCTCCAGGGCTTCCTGTGAGCTATTCTGCCACTCAGTTAAGTTCCTCTTCACCTTGCTCATCCTCCTGCATACCTCATTCTTCCTGGATGCAGGACAAGAACTTGGGACTTGCTGAATGGCATGGCTGAAAGAGTTATAACACAAACAGAGCTGATACATTCCCTTCGCTCCCCACATTGCAGATGAGAAGGAGAGAAGAGCTGCAGCCCTTCCGGGATCCCAGACCTGGGAGTTCTCCAAGCCAGGGCTTTGACTCCCTCTTTGGGGCTCTGTGGTTCCTGGAGTCTCCAAGCCTCTGGGCACCACTGCATTCCCTGGTGGCAGTCATGGAAGCTGCATGCAGTGTCCCTGGTGTGGGATCCAGACTGTTAGCATGAGCCGAGCGTGGCCTGCCAGGTCCAGTGAGTGGAAAGAGCCGAGTGGTGGAACAAGCCCAGTGGGCCCAAACAAAACGTGGGCAATGGCTTCACCCTCCACAGAGGTTTCCAGCCAGAAAAGTGACACCTCAAACATTATTGGTTCTCAGTGAGCATCCCAAGACCAGGAGCAACAGCCTCACTGGGGACCTTGTTAAAATGCAAATTCCCAGCACCAAGCCAAGCACTCTGAATCAGAAACCTGAGTGGAGCTGAGCCTTCTAGGAGAATTGATGCATATCAGAGTTTGAGACCCTAAGGGGTGCCCAGACACCCTGGGCAGCTTTCCTGAGCCTTGGGAATGCCATCCACTGATTGACTAGGACCATCGGCTGCTCTACTCCCATCTCCTCATATCCACCTCCAGCCTGTTTCTGAAACTGCTCGCAAGAGGCAGTCCTGATTTTACAGCAAGGCTTGTCTTGTCTTCTGTCACTCCTGGAACTGCTCCTCATCAGTCTTTTCCTGCCATGGAAACCCAAGGATATGGGGACACTCCTGCCCTTCATGTAGAGCATCTAGATGTTGCTGCAGGGGATGAGACCACACAGACTGCTGCAGTCTGCTCTGGGTGCCCCTGACCAACTGCAGCTGCATCATCATAAGCTCAGGATGAGGCAGTCACACTGACCAGACCTGGCCCAGCACTCATCCTAGTGAGCCACTACCCACCCTGGTGGCATCTCTGGTGGGTGAATGGCCCACAGGTGACCTGACTGCATCTCATTTCCCAGTGGCTGCCCCTCTAAGCCTGGAAAACAGGGAATGTGGAGAAAGCTGTCCATCCTACCCACAGGCCCTCTAGGTGGAAACCAGCTCCTTTCTCCACAGGAGCCTCCTGAAGATTTCAGAAGCAGGCTCTGAAAAAGCATCTGTAATCTGGGCCATAGTGGGGTTTCCTGGGTCCAAAAATACGTGAAATTGGATCTGATATGGTTTGGCTGTGTCCCCACCCAAATCCCATTGTGAATTATAGCTCCCATAATTCGAATGTGTTGTGGGAGGGACTCAGTAGGAGATAATTCAATCATGGGGTGGTTCCCCTGCCCCATACAGTTCTCATGGTAGTGACTAAGTCTCACAAGATGGTTTATAAAGGGAAAGCTCTTTTGCTTGGCTCTCATTCTCTCTTCTCTGCTGTCATGTAAGATGTGACTTGCCCCTCCTCGCCTTCTGCAGTGATTGTGAGGCTTCCCAGCCATGCGGATCTGTGAGTCAATGAAACCTCTTTCCTTTGTAATTACCCAGTCTCAGGTATGTCTTTATTAGCAGTGTGAGAACAGACTAATACTAATGTGTGTGAAGGCAAAGAAAAGTACATTTTTCTGAACATGCATCAAATTCTCCAAGAAATCTTCAAGTTCAGGTAGGTTAAAAACCCTTTCTCTAAGGAGAGCCTCAGCAATCTCTTAAAGTTTCCTGAATGTAAATGAAAGATCATAATCCGTAATTATTAAAGGGAAGGAGAGGTGGGCAAAGTATGTGAAATGA
Source organism: Sapajus apella (assembly GCF_009761245.1). Classification (NCBI taxonomy): domain Eukaryota; kingdom Metazoa; phylum Chordata; class Mammalia; order Primates; family Cebidae; genus Sapajus; species Sapajus apella. The sequence goes on from NW_022437107.1 coordinate 574,238, forward strand.
CAACCCACTGACTACGAAATGCGTAACCCAAAGGCCCATCGACGATAGACTGGATAGGGGAAATGTGGCACATATACACCATGGAATATTATGCAGCCATCAAAAACGATGAGTTTGGGTCCTTTGTAGGGACATAGATGAACCTGGAAATCATCATTCTCAGCAAACTGACAGAAGAGCAGAAGATCAAACACCGCATGTTCTCACTCATAGGCGGGTGTTGAACAATGAGAACACATGGACACAGGGAGGGGAGCACTACACACTGGGGTCAGTTGGGGGGAAATAGGGGAGGGACGGTAGGGGGTGGGAAGCTGGGGAGAGATAGCAAGGGGAGAGATGCCAGATGTAGGTGATGGGGAGGAAGGCAGCAAATCACACTGCCACGTGTGTTCCTATGCAACAATTTTGCATGTTCTTCACATGTACCCCAAAACCTAAAATGCAATAAAATAAATAAAGGGAAAAAAAAAAACATGAAGACTATTCAACTACATGAGGAAAGAGGTGCAAACTAAGGAAGGGCTGGGCCATCCTGGGTCAGAGCCAGCAGGTGGTAAATTGCAGAATCTTTTCACTTAAAATACAGTCTGTTAGAGACCTCATTTTGACCAAAAATATATATACATTTAGATACATACCTAGAGGTAAGATAAGTAGCCTCTCAGCTCTCAGAGATGTTTAGAGTTTGAGCCCCCTTTCTTCTGTGAAGTTCACTTCCGCCTCCTCAGCCTTCAGAGGAAAGCTGCTTCTCCCTCCTCTGAATGATTTCACTCTACCTCCTACCTGTCACTCTTGGTCCTCCTTCTTCTAGGTCTGTCCCCATTGGAACCTAAGTTTCCAGCATCAGTGCTACTTCCTCCTCAAAGGTGCTTTTCTCCTCAGTCCCTTGTCTGCCTCCGAGGACTACTTGTGAAATTTAACAAAATCCTTATGTGCATACCCAAAATTCAGCCAGTGGCTTCTCCGATGGCAGGTGTTTTGACTTTGACAAAGTCACAACACACTGTGTTCCTCTCGGACCTCATTGTTAAATGGGCTACACAAAACTGACCTCAAAGGTGGTTGTGAGAAATGGAAGAATGTATGTAGTAGTGGTCACTTGTATTATTACAGTCATTGCAAAGTGCTTTCAAAGTTTCTATTTTCTGGGGCAGAAATACAGGCTGGCCCCTCTAACACTGGATTGCTGTTGGCCTTGGGCCATTCTCACTGCTCTCTGGGCATCAGGCTGTCCATCTGTAAAATGGGTGTTTGATTAATGCTCAGTAGCCTTTGAAATAGGCTCTGATTTCCCTTGATAGTCTCTGCTTTGCTTTCCAAGAGCAAGAGGGAAGGGGCCCTCTCACACTGACTCTGGCCTTCTGGATGTCATAAGGTGCTCTGGACTGTTTGTAAACCACTCCTAACCTATTCATACGCTAAGGCTTCATGAGATGGTATTAGGAGGTGAGGCCTGTGGGAGGTGATTAGGTCATGAGGGTGAAGCGTTCATGAGTAGGATTAGTACCCTTATAATGGGCTCAAGAGGAAAGGGCTTCCCCATCCACCACGGGAGGACAAAACTAGAAGCTGCAATCTATAAGGAAGCAGCCCTCAGGATAGGTGGAATCTGCCAGTGTCTTGATCTTGGACTTCTAGCCTCCAGAAATGTGAGAAATAAATGTCTGTTGTTTACAAGCCACAGAAATTTATGGTATTTTGTTAGAGCAGCCCCAATGGATTAAGACACAAGGTGGGTAGAGTTTGGGTTCACCTACTGCTGGGCACTGCCTTTGGAGAAGGGCTCCTGCCCCTCCCACTTGAATCAATCCCTCCTCAAGGAGGACATTTTACCTGCCATCTCCAGTCAGCCCCCAAGTGAGGCTCCCATCCTGCAGAAACCCCTGACCTGGCTTTCCTTGCAACAACAAACCGCAGGAGAGTAGGGCCCTTGGCAGATCTTGACAGAGCCCAGTGAGCAGCAAGCCAGCAGCACCAGTGCTATGCAGACCTCCCACCTATTGTCAAAGGACCCCACATTCACTCACAACCAGAGTTCCCTTTTGTAAGATCCCTTGGTCCTTTCTAGCTCCCAGAAACCCTAAGAACCCCTATACTTTGCCCAGCAATTCCCCCTTCCTGATCTCTCACAAACCCCACCTGCTCCCGAACTCCCCTTCTGGGACCGTTGCTCTGCCCTGCTTTCCATGGGCTACTTCTCCCTGATGCTCTGCTTCCTGAAACCTGCTGTCAGAAAACTTCCCATCTTCTGCCTCCATTTCTGCCACCTCTGATTAACATCTTTGCCCCCTCATTATTTTTCTCAACACAAATGTTCACCCAGTGCGTGCTTCTCCCAAACATTCTGCCAATTTCTTGTTTCTGCCAGCCTCATTCCTATTCCAAGGAATTCCCTGGTCAGTTAATGTGATACCCTCAGCTCCCACCAGGTCTCTCACCCAGACCTTGCCTACCACCAGCTCACCCTATGCCAGCTCAGCCATTGGGAGCTCTTTCAGTTGGCCTCTGACTTTTTGACATGCTGACATCCTTCAGTTTGTAGCAATTCCTTACTTACTGGCACTATAAGATGCTTTAGGCTCCTCTTACATATTTCCTACCCTAGCCCTAGAGTCAGCCATTTATCCAAGGAATTCTGATTCCTTTTATTGGAGAATGGTTTTGGAAACCAAGATCTGGGAACTAGGTGTGCTCACTAATGCTGGGATGTCACTGCTTCTGGGCCTTCCAGGCAAACTGCTAAGACACACACACACACACACACACACACACACACACACACACACACACACGACTCTAATCCAGGACCATAGTGTTTATTCTAGCCTCCCCACCTTGCTCACTGTGACTTCTCTCTCCAACAGTGAAACATCTGACTCTCACTATCCATGACTCATTTATTTAACCTTAATATGTATGTAAAGCCATCTCTGACTTGTTAGTGCATACCGCTTTGAGAAAAAATTAACCAACTAGGGTACAATGTTTACGGACAGTTACTTTTAACCTTAGTCTTTCAGTTTCCAGTCATAATATGACTTTCCAAAGTTACTTACCTTTCCAAAAGGTCAGTTTCTTTTTGCTCCACCTACTCTAGTGGCATTATGTCATACATTTAGAGTTCAGTTAGGTCATTTGTTACAGGCTGCATTCCTTCATCTTAGTTAATTTTTAAATTTTGTATTCATTAAAGTTCCCTCTTCTTCATATGGTTCTATGGATTTGATCAGAATACAATCATGTAAGCACCTCCTCAGTATGATAGGGGAGAGTTTAGCTCCTTAAAAGTACTCTGTGCGTCCTCTCTGTAGTTAATCATTCCTTTTCCTCAGCCCCTGGCAACTGCCAATTTGTTTTCCGTACCTACAGTTTTTCATTTTCTGGAATGTTATATAAACAGAATCTTTGGGGATGGCTTTTTGCTTAGCAAATTGCATTTAAAATCCATCCATGTTATAGTGTGAATCAATAGCATACTTCTTTTTATTACTAAATGATTTTCATTGTATGGATGCTACAATGTGTTTATCCATTCATGTGTTGAAAGACATTTTGGTGACTTCACTTTAGGCCAGTTATAAATAAAGCTGCTGTACACATTTTTGTGTGGACATAAGTTTCAAATCAGTGCTAAATAGCTAGGAGCACAGTTTGCCATATTAAAGCTCGGTAAATAGTTACAAAGTAAACACACTTAGCAGTTAGCACCAGCAATAGAACAGCCTTCACCCAGTTATACATTCCCTTCTCCACAAAAGTCACAATTATCTTAACTTCTGTTGCCACACGTTAATTTTGCCTAGGTTCAAACTTTGAAAGGAATAATCTGATATGGCCTTCTTTGTGTCTAGCTTCTTTCGCTAAGTATCTTCTGTGTTGGTGCATGTGGTAGTTATTTTCATTATTCTCTATCCTTCCATTGCAAAATATATTACAGTTTGTCTTTAAATTTTTGCTGGTGGATAGCTGGGGTTTTCCCAGTTTGAATAACACTATGCACAGTTTTTTTTCTTTTTTTCTTTTCTTTTTTTTTTTAGATGCAGTGTCACTCTGTCGCCAGGCTGGAGTGCAGTGGCATGATCTCAGCTTACTGCAACCTCTACTTCCCAGGTTCAAGCAGTACTTCTGCCTCAGCCTCCTGAGTAGCTGGGACTACAGGCATGCACAGCCACGCCCAGCGAATTTTTTGTATTTTTGGTAGAGATGGGGTTTCACCATGTTGGCCAGGATGGTCTCAATCTTTTTACCTCATAATCCATCTGCCTCGGTGTCCCAAAGTGCTGGGATAACAGGTGTGAGCCACTGTGCCCGGCCAAACATTCTTATGTGTCTTTCTGTATTTACTTCTGTTGCTGGCTTATAGGGTAAGTGCATGCTCAGTAATAATAGACATACTGAACCACTTCCAAAGCATTTATACCAATTTAAATTGCCAATTTAATAATTGCCTATAATTAAATTTTGTCTATAATTGCCTATTTATAAATAAATAAAGGGTGCCTTCTGTTTTAACAGGAGCCCTCTGGCTGCTGCATTGAGAACTGACTGTTCAAGGACAAAGGTGGGAGCAGGGAAGCCAAGGGAAAGGTTTTGCAGTCATCCATGGGTGATTGCATGGGGCACAGCCCGGAGGGATAGCAGTGGAAGTAGTGACAGGTGATTGGATTCTGATTGTATTTTAAAGGTAGAGTCAACAGGAATTTTCTGGTGGATTTGAAATGGAGGATACAAAAAGCAAAGAGACAAAAGTGTATGGGAGGCACTTTGACTGATCATCTTTATGGATGGAATTGCCATCAACTGAGATCATAAGACTGCTGGGCAGGTGGTTTGAGAGGTAAGATCCTTAGTTCTGTTGGGCATATCACTTTGGAAATGTCTATTAAACATCCAAATGGATATGTCATGGAGGCAGCTGGAGTTCAGGTTAGAGGTCTGAGTCACTGATAAAACTTTGGGAATTGTTGGCAAATGATAGCGTATTGGTCAGAGTCCAACTAAGAAAGAGAAGCTACACATTCATTTGAACAGGAAAAGTGTATATAAATAATTGTTAATTGTAACAGGGCAGTGAAATAACCAGGCACAGACTAATAGGAAGTATAGGAGGAGAAGCTACTAGTCTAGGACTGAGGTAGAGAGCTCAGGAGAATCCTCTCCTCTTTGTGCCCTGCTCCTGCACCTCATCAGAGGAACTCAGACATGTCAGGAAAGTCATTGGTGCTATACCACTGGAACTTTCTAGAAATACTTTTTTAGGTGCTGGGTAAAGGAGCAGTGTCTCAGAAGAGTGATTTTATAACAAAACTGCCTGGAGCTGGTAGGAGGAGTGGGACTTGCTGGGCACTGGCCACTGTGTCCCTGGAGAAGTCACCCATCTGCAGGGGTCAGACCAGGGAGCATAGGAGAACCAGGAACAAAGACTGCTTTCACCTGCAGTCTCTTCATTACCCTCTACTGACAAGACCTAACATCATGTCAGAGGAAAATATTTAAACGTGCCAGTTCCATTTTTGCAGAGCAGGCAATGAAGAATTAGTTTGTAGCAGAGATGCAATAAACCGATAACTGTAGACTGGGCGTGGTGTCTCATGCCTGTAATCCTAGCACTTTGGGAGGCTGAGGTGGGTGAATCAAGAGGTCAGGTTTTTGAGACCAGCCTAACCAACATAGTGAAACCTTGTCTCTACTAAAAATACAAAACATTAGCTGGGCGTGGTGGTGGGCGTCTATAATCCCAGCAACTCGGGAGGCTGAGACAGAAGAATTGCTTGAACCTGGGAGGCAGAGGTTGCAGTGAGCAGAGATCGGGCCACTGCACTCCAGCCAGAGTGACAGTGCGAGACTTTGTCTCAAAAAAAAAAAAAAAAAAAAAAAGAAAAGAAATTGATAACTGTATTAGTCTGTTCTCTCACTGCTATGAAGAAGTACCTGAGACTGGGTAATTTATAAGAAAAGAGGTTTAATTGGCTCATGATTCTGCAGGCTGTATATGAAGCATGGCTTCTGGGGAGGCCTCAGGAAACCTTTAATCATGGTGGAAGGTGAAAAAGAAGCAGACATGTCTTACATGGTTGGAGCAGGAAGACGACCAGATCTTGGGAGAACTCTATCATGATGAAGCACTAGAGAAATGGTACTAAACCATTCATGAAGACTCTGCTCCCATGATCCAATCACCTCTCACCAGGCCCCACTTCAAACACTGGGGATTACAATTCGACACAAAATTTGGGCAGGGACAGACCAAACACATATCAATAATGGATACAGATGGCATATAAAACTGAGACAGAATGAGGTCATCTGGGGAATAAGTATAGACACAGAAGAAAAGGAAACTAAAGGCCGAACTGTATGGCCTCACTCTAAATAGGTCAGGCAAGAGCAGGGGAATCAGCAAAGGCAGTTGAGAAAGAGCATCTAGGGCTGCCGGTGAGTCCTGTGAGACAAGTGAATCAGAGAAAGAATAAGAGAGGGGCCAGTGTATGTATTGACCATTCTTTTGTAAAGTTTTGCCGCAAAGAGGAGTGGAGAAAAGGTGCAGGTCCTGGTATAGAAGATAGGGTCAAGACTAATTTGCCTGTTTTGAAGATGAGAGGAATAGCTGCAAGTTGTGTGATGATGAGAAGAGTCCAGTAGAAAGGGAAATAGTAATGACGGTGGAGAGAGGATAGGATGGATGGAGTGACACTCTGGAGCAGTAAGAGATGATGGAATTCAGCAGTCCAGTCCAGCATTCTTTGGGTAGACACAGCAGTGGTTCATCCACAGTCACAGGCAGGCAATAGGAGGCAGATGGGTGGAGATGGAGGTGGGAGTTTGTGGAAGACTTTTACCACTTCTATTCTCTTAGCAAAGCAGGAGGCAAGGAAATGGGAGGTAGTGGGAAAGATTGAACAGAGAGGAGGAAGTGCAAAATACTCACTTGGAAGAAGGAGAGATGGAATAGAACAGGCAAAGTATGATTAAAGTGAAGACTGCTGGCACGGTCCTGTTTTCCTCCAGCCATGTTTAGTTGTATGGTTGTGGCATGGAATACATGGAGAGCCGGGTTTATCCAGGGCTTCCATCTTACCAAGCAGATAGGAGATGACAGGGAGGTGGGTGACTTGAGGTGTTCAAGGGACTAATGACAATGATTGGCCACGGAGTTTAAGCTGGCTCTCTAGAGAGGGAAAAGTAATTAAGGAAGGAATAAACAGTGAACGAGTAGTAAGATGTGGATTGGAGGTGCTGGTAAGGTTGCAGGAGTTTTGTTTCAGGGCAGTGTTCGGAGTAACCAGAATAGCTAGGAGGCAGTGGTCAGAGTGGGATACTGTGGGGGTTGCAGTCTTTGGACCTGACAAGGTCTAAGGTCTGATCATGGAGGGAGGGGGAAGCTGAGGTAGGGCAGAGGACAAGAGTGGGCTTCATGAGACCAAATGGATGTTAGAATGATTATCTACCTGGATACTGAAATCTCCAAGAAGTAGGAGGCCTAGTGTGAAGAAGTTACAACATCCTAAGCTCTTCAGGGATAAGGGAAGTTTGCACCATGTGGGTAGCCTCCCTAGTCCAACACGCAGTATATAGTGTATGCAGAGTGAATGCCTGGGGGTTTCAAGAACAAGGTCCCTGTAAGAGGACCTGAAGCTTAGGGCTCTCAGTGACAGGAGTGGCCCGGTTTTTTGGTGTAGAATTGAGCCTTGAGTACACCCGTGGGATCATATTAAAAAGAAACCCACCAAGATTAGAGGAAGATGCATCCTCTGACAATGTATGCTCTGTAGGCATCCCAAGTAGCTGGGCTGGAGGTTAGATGGACTCCAAGGCATTTTCTCAGGTGGGAATGGATGGAGCCCTGGGAAGGCAAAGCTGTGCAGGAAGAAAACGGCCACATGCTGCGTTCCCTCAGGGGAAGCCCCCTTCTCAGGAGCACTGAAGGTAAGGCAGTTTAGGCTGGGTCAGTTTGTCCCTGTCCTCAGAGTCTGTTGGTCCTGGCAAAAGAGGGCCTTATTTTATTTATTTTTCTTTGAAATAGTGTCTCGCTCTCCCGCCCAGGCTGGAGTGCAGTGGCTCAATCTCAGCTCACTGCAACCTCCGCCTCCCGGGCTCAAGCGATCCTCCCGCCTCAGCCTCGAGTAGCTGGGACTACAGGAGCCAGCCACGACCCCGGCTAATTTCCTCCTCCCCCCGCCCCTCAACCGCGAGAAGGGGTCTCCCTATGTTGCCCAGGCGGGTCTTGAACTCCTAGGCTCAGGCGATCCTCCCGCCTCGGTCTCCCAAAGTGCTGGGATTACAGGCGTGAGCAACCGCACCCGGCCAAAAGAGGGCTTTAGGGCACCCCGGAACGCAAGATGTCCCTCATCTGTCATCTTTAAAGAAGAGGAAGTTGACGCCCAATCGAGCGATAGTCCATTTCTCCCCGGCACGGTGACCCCGCGGAGGCCAGGACCAAATGTGTCTCCTTCCGGCTTGTGTAACACACCAAGTTACCGGCGCCAGGTCGCACAGCCGCCCTGGCCTTCCGGGAGGACTCCGGTGAGCGCGGTGCACGCTGCTGGGGAGTCCCACTGCGGGAGTTGAGGCCGCTGATTCCGAGGGCGGAATCAGAAGCGACGCGGACCCTTCGGACCGCACTGCGTGGACCGCGCCTGCGCGTACACTCAGCCATTCACGACTCGTTCTTCCAGCTCTCCACTGAAAGTCGTCCCCTGGCAGGTTTCTTTTTTCTGCTTTCTTGTTTTCCTCCGGAGAGTCAGCGCGATGGTGAATTTCCGTTTCTGGTTGTTGCCATGCAGCCCTGAGGAGTTACTATTGTGATCTGGTTCAGTGCCTGGCTGTGGTAGGTGGCGGTAAGGTCCCTGGGTCTTGGGCACTGGGAGGCTCGCCAGTCGTGTGGGTGGGAAGGTCGTTCGTCGGTCCTCCGGGTTATCTTTGCTCCGGAGAATCGACATATTTCGCATCTATGGGACGCGTGCCGGGGTCGTTGGAAGAGTGACGGGGGACGGGGAGGGAAGGTAGCAGAGAGACATCGTTTCCTAGAGATGGGGTCCTGGCAGGCGACTTAGACCTGAGCCGTATCTGTTAACCCCAAATTGTGCTTTTCCCACCAAGAAGAAAGACAGGGAGAGAAAAACATTAGTACAAGTTCGGAACTAAAATGTAGTAGAGAAGAAACATGATGTCTGAAATCACACAGCTGTTCACTTTCAAAGCGTTCCTAGTGCCCAGCTCTCCGTACTTCTGACCAGTGTTCCTCGAATTTCTGTTGTTATGTAAAGACTTAATGGGCCCGGCGGGGTGGCTCAGGCCAGTAATACCAGCACTTCGAAAGGCCGGGGTGTGCGGATCGTGAGGTCAACAGATCGAGACCATCCTGGACAACTTGGTGAAGCCCGTCTCCACTAAAAATGAAAAAAAAAAAAAAAAAAAAAAAAAAATTAGCTGGGCGTGGTGGCGTGCACTTGTAGTCCCAGCTACTCGGGAGGCTGAGGCAGGAGAATCGCTTCAACCCGGGGGGGCGGAGGTTGCAGTGAGCCACTGCACTCCATCATGCACTCCCCGGAACGCAAGATGTTTAAAAAAAAAAGACTCCGTTTAAAAAAAAAAAAAAAAAAAAAAAGACTTTGTTTTCGTGTTTCTGCTGGTGTGTGTGCCTGTGGGAAGCCTCTGACTCACCTCCGTGCTCCAGTGCAACCTTCCAATGTAGCCCTTATTGCATGGCACGGAAGTACTACTTTGGATTTCCCTCTGCAAGTCAGATCATAGCTGTATCCATTTACTGGCACGGTGCCTAGCACATCATAGACGGACACAAATATATATTAGATGGAAGTCATACACTACCTTAATTGAATGAGATGCCACCCTGCCCTTTTTTAAAAACAAGCTGTCAGATTTTATGTACCCTGATTTCCTAAAAGAAACTAATTCAGTGATTACCAATTTATTGGCCACAGATTGCCAGGTAGCTCAGAAATCACTGGAACGGTCTCTGTAAGTCCATGGGGCTCCAAGCATCATCTAGAACCAGTCATATCTCACATATACAGATATTGCTATTTTTCAAATGTATGTAGATGAGTTGTACTTTAGGAGTTTTACAGAGTCAACAGGTACTAAAATACTGTGATCATACTGGAGGTTCGTAAAAGCGTTTTAGATTTTTTTATTGACATTTAAGTTTTAGTTTGTTAGGACATCACTTCATTAGTCCCATTGATACCTAAGTCTGAGCTGTCCAGTATGTTAGCCACATGTGACCATTTATAGAGTGGAATCAATTAAAAATTCATTTTTTCAGTTTCCCTAAGTACATTTTAAGTAACCACATGTGGCGCATGGCTAAATGGCTGAAAAGTACAGATATAGACTATTTCCATCCTTGCAGAAATAGATACTGCTGATGTTGACATTTAAGTTGAATAAAACGTAACTTAACCATAAAATGTAACTTTAGCAGAGATAACTCATCTAATTTATAGCATAACAGAGAGAAATGAAATTGGGGATTTTAAGCAGTTTCTACCCTTGTTCAGTGAACGAATACATGATCTCTTCATAAAGAAATAAATGAAATTTACTTTTTTCCCTGGGAATTGCCTGGATTGTAAAATACTTTTCCCAGTCCTTATCCCAACCTTGTTCCTTGTAGGGTAGAGTTACTTGTTGTTGGTAAATAGCCACTATGGAGGCTAAGGACTAGAAGAAACACAGAAAGAAAAACAGTGGGCCCAAAGCTCAAAAGAAAAAGAAGCGGCATCTGCAGGATCTCCAGCTAGGAGATGAAGAAGATGCCCGGAAAAGAAATCCCAAAGCTTTTGCAGCTTAGTCTGCTGTGCAGATAGCTCGATCCTTTCACAGGTATGTTTAACTGTAGTCTGGTAGTTCTTCCACTGATTCTTTTTAAATAAGAGGAGCCTCTCACAGGTGACATTTGGATTCACGAGTCCAGTCCAGCTCAAAAGGACACGGAGATGTGTGCTGTGTGGTTTTCACTAAAATGTGAGAAACTTTCCCACAGAAGCTGCTTTGCCTCCAGTATCTGCACACTGGTTGGTGTTTCTTGCCCAAGATAAATGAATTCATAGAATTTGTTTGTTCCTAAACTTTAAACTGTTTCTATGGTGAAAAGTGTGCTTTTCCCCTCTAGATATGTTTTACGTAGTTGTAATATAAAATACAAAATTTACAATATTTAATACTAATATAGCTTTATTTAGTGAGTCCTTGTGATATGCCTACCAGTGTGCTTTAAACATTTTTCAACTAAATAATTCCAGCAGACTTACCAGAGTAGGAATCATTCTTGCCCTCATTTTATGGAGAAGAAAACTGAGGTCAAGGAAACAAGTTACCTGCAATCATATAACCAGCAAGTAGGAGAGTCGAATTTAACTCTAGAGCTTCTGCTCTTTTCCATTACTATGCGCTGCCTTAATAGTTACCTTTTGGTTTTTATGGAGCACTATTAAAATCACTCATAAAACAGTCAGATTTAAGGAGTGTTTAATTTTCAACTGTCTATACTATTGAAGTAATCTTGTTACATCTTATTGAACAGCAATTATTTGGAGGGGGCCAGAAGTTAACAAGCTAATAATTGACAAGTTAATATATTTATATATTCTCTGTTGTACTCCATAAAGTACACTAAAGTACTCTCTGTAAGTATACTAAAAAAAAGTCTACGATACCTTTTACTCTATTTTGAAAGTGAGTTTACTTTTTTTTTTTCTTTTAATGAATAGGACTCAGGATTTGAAGACAAAAAGCATTATATTCCAGTGGTTGATCAAACTCTACTAGAGCCCCCACCAATAGTAGTGATAGTGATGGGGCCTCCAAAAGTTGGAAAGAGCATTTTGATACAAGGCTTCATTCGGAACTTCACTTGGCAGAAGTTGACCGAGATCAGGGGCCCAGTGACGATCGTGTCAGGAGATGCTGCCACAGACACAGTTGGCGTGGCTGGTGTCATCTGACGGACATGCATGTGTTTGTTGTTTTCTTGAGTGGAACATATTAAAGATTGTCGTATCATGTTAATCTCTCTTATGCTTTTACTAAGTTGGCTATGGCTTCAGAAAAGGGTAAGTTCTCAGAGATAAGGATGTGACACACATCTTTTCCTGACTTCCCTATGGCTTTGCCAAGTATGTTCCTTGAAAGGCCCTAGCAGGCCTGGTTACTGTGAACACATCATTTAACAGATACCACGCACCTCCTATGTGCCAGGCTCACATGCTTGCACTTATGAAGCCACATTCTGGGGAAAGTGAGAGTTTTCTCTGTTTTCTATGAGAGTTTGTCTGCTTTTGGAGATGGTGACCTTTCCGAGTATCATGGAAAATGAAACAAGCTTCCAGTTGTAGAATGACAATATATAATCTGAAATCTCTTGTTATTGCAATGATATAGTTGGATTGAGGCTTTTCTTTATCTTTGGAGCATCCATATATATTTTTTTCTTTTTTTGAGACAGAGTCTTACTCTATGGCACAGGCTGGAGTGCAGTAGGGTGATTACAGCTCACTGCAGCCTCAACCTCCTAGGCTCAAGCAGTCCCCCTTCCTTAGCCTCCTGAGTAGTGTATGCCACTATGCCTGGCTAATTTTTCTTCTTCTTTTTTTTTTCCCCTGTAGAGATGGAGTTTCCCCATGTGGCCCAGGCTGGTTTCAAGACTCCTGAGCTCAAGGGATCTGCCTGCATTGGCCTCCCAAGGTGCTGAGACTACAGGCATGAGCCACTGTGCCCAGCCCATATTTTCTTGTCCGTTTTCTTTTTATCTTAATTTATTATTAAGGTAATTATAACTAATTATTGTTATGAATATTCTGTTGCATTGTGTTTGAGGATGTTTTTAGCTATGGTGGGAATACGGGAAGTTTTGATAGAGGCGAAGACATTGGCCTGCAGCTGAACAGCAGGATTGTGGTTATCATGGAGCCTGTCCAGTCAGGATTTTCTCTGTATGAGCACTTTTATTCATCTGGTAGACTTTTGATATTATTTCAATTTAGAACTCAGCAGGAAAACCAGGATGGAATTTATTTTATGTTACCAGTTTTTGCCTATAAAAATGAGCTTCTGGTATACTCCTGTAAATGTATATGGCGTTTTACTGGATGCAATTAAAACATGAAAATTAGAGTTGATGGTTAGAGTTTTTTCAGAGTCTTTTTAAAGTAAAATTTTCATCTTTTCACTTATAGGTAAAAGCACAGACTCACCATTATTGAATGTGGGTGTGACATTAACATGATGATTGATCTGGCTAAAGTAGCAGATCTGGTAAGTCAGAGGGGGCAGCCTGTGGTGCTGATGGAGACTTACAGCATTATGTTGGGTTATTTACCCTGTGATGAAGGGAAGAGAGTTTTATGATTATTAAAGGAATCATGGTTTTCATCAGGGATACATTCATGTGATTGAACTGATGATAATAATAATAATAGTAATAAATGTTGTTATATTAATAATAAAATTGGAATGTGCACAATGAAATATATCCCCAAATCTAAAAGCAAATCATAGGATGGAGAAAACCTTTAATGAACACAGCTAATAGGAACTCATTGACATGCATACGTATATATGTACAAATATATTATAGTAAGTACCATTTCTTCTTGGACCCTTCCTGGCACTATGCTGACTGCTTTCTACAAATTTAGCTTACATAAACCCTTGAGGTGAGTTCAGTATTATCTGTAGTTTTCATAAGATAAAATAGAGCCTCTTAGCAGTTAAGTAACTTGTGTGAAGGTGGGACCCTTGTTTCTGTTGGTTCCAAAATCTTCATTTTTTATGATAATGCTCAAGTAAGTACATGAATTTCCGTGAAGAAGTGGTCAGAGTTTATCAATAGAAAATCTAGACAGCACTCAGTGTATGGAAAACATACACGTGCTTCCATTTATGGAAATGGTAAGGTTCACTATTTCTGATATTCTATTAACTATCTTTTAAATGAGCAAAAATAAAATACAAATTAGAAAAAAATAAGCCATACTGATTAGGAAGTGTGGGGTGACATATATCTTGTTTTTTTCATTTTTATTTGTTTTTTTTCTAGACAGCTGTTTGGTGACAGCTACAGATTTTATACTTTGGCCCAGGAAACTCCTAAATTACAAAGTAAAAAGTAATACAGATTTTAAAGTTGTGTCATTGTAATGTCAGGAAGCTAAATAACATTCAAATTTTGAATGTGTAATGCTGCTGTTAGTAAAAATAAGTGTTATTATTAATGTAGTGTAAGCTTACTAAATCTTGTGCACTTGAAATGATTGAGATAGTTCAAAGAAGTCATTTGTTTCTCTTTTATTTAAAATGTAGCAAGTTTTTAATTTTGAAGACATACATATTAAGAGATGTTGTTACTGTTTTATTTTCAATTATTATGGATACTTAATAGATGTACATATTTATGGGGTACATGTGGTATTTTAATAGAAGCATACAATGTGTGATGATCAAATCAGGGTAATTAGGATATCCATCACCTCAAACATTGATCATTTCTTTGTGTTAGGAACATTTCAGTTCATTCTTTCAGTTATTCTGAATTATATAATTATAGCCACCCTATTGTGCTGTCGGACACTAGAATTTATTTTATTGAAGTGTATTTTTTTTATCTGTAAACCTTTCCCTCTTTGTCCCGCCCTCCCTGCTATCCTTCCCAGCCTCTTAACCATCATTGAGAGAGATGCCTATTATGTAAATCTTTTTAAGATTTTCATAAAGAACACGCATATGATAAAGTACTGTAATTGTAATGCAGGGTCCACACAGTGCACATTTTCTTTTTGCCTGCTCTAACTGCTGGTCTCTCAGATCCCGGCAGAGCAGTATCTTTCCAGATGCATATAAACACACATACCACCCTTTAAAAACACAAATAGTAGTTTATTTGACACACTGTTCTGTGCTTTGCTTTTTTCATGTAATATATCATGGAGATATATAATCAGTGAGTACTGTAGTTCTTCCTTCTTTTTTAAGAATATAGTATTCCATTCAATGGATGCACCATAATTTATTTAGTCTGGCTTATGTTGCTTGCTCTGCTCTGGGTTGTCAAAGCCTCCTGAGTACGCAGAGGCACAAGCAATATGTGGATTTAGGTGTGTACATGCGTGTGTGGATTAGGGGAGTAACACTGGCTTAGATGACAAAGATTGGTAGCTGAAGATACTCCACCTGTCCTTTGAGCTGGTCCAGTGTTGCTGGAGGGCTATGCTTGCTGCCTTGGTCTGCACTGGCAGCTGTGCTTTCTTATGAGCTCACCGGCATATGTTCTGTGGTATCAGATTTTGAATGTTTCTTAGTTTAATCAAAGTTGGGCATTTCTGTTTCCATTTTTTGTTATTTTTAGCTATCTATGGAAAGATCAGAACAGAAATATCTTTAATATTAAAACTAGACATTTCCAGAATTCTGAAATTATTTTGCATCTTTGAAGGATCTTAAATTTTGAATATTCATCTTATCTGTTTATATTTTCTTATACACTACCATTCATCATAATCTTACTGTTTTTTGACTTAATTCAAAAAATTTCTGAGCCGTTGAATTATACAAATTAACATATAAGATGGAGATTTCCACTGCATACTTTCCAGCAAAAAACACAGTGTTTTTTTTTTTTTTCTATGAGGAGACTAAAAAAAGAGGTTGGTTTTCTGTACATATTTAATATATTTCATTGATTATCACTTTTTCCCCATTCTTTGGATATAAGAGACCTGTTATTAGGTTTGAAAGTGTCTTACATAAAACTTCATTTCTTTAAATTAGGATTTCATAGGGAAGGGCCAGGTTAGACCCAGCCTTTTCTTTTTTCTTTTATTTATTTATTGTTTTAGAGATAGGATTTCTCCATCTTGGTCAGGCTGCTCTCGAACTTCTGACCCCAGGTGATCTGCCTACCTTGGCCTCCCAAAGTGCTGGGATTAGGTGTGAGCCACTGCGCCTGGTGAGACCCAGCCTTTTCTGAGTTACTGCTCATACACTGAAATTCTTAAAATGGAAGTTTATGTCCTAGTTGCCATTGTCTTATGGGTGCCTTTGAGAGCAAGTCAGAGAGTGGTGGTTTCTCTGTCTGGCTGATGCCTGTTAGTCATTTGATTTAGTCTGGATTGGGACTTTTCTGTTGAGGGCCAGATAGTAAATATTTTTGGCTTTGTGGCTTATATATCTCTTGCAGCTACTTAGCTCTGCAGTTGTAGTGCACAGGCAGCCATAGACAATATGTAAATGAATTACGAGCCTATATTCTAATAAAGCTTTAGTTACAGAAACAGGTGATGGGCTGGATTTGGCCCATAGGCTAGTTGCCAACCCCTAGTGTAGATGGTCTGTTTTGGTAGTTTCTTTGAGAAATGATGTGTTCTGCTGTTAGGTACTGATGCTTATAGATGCCAGCTTTGGGTTTGAAATGGAAATGTTTGAGTTTCTAAACATCTGTCGAGTACATGGCTTTCCTAAAATTAATGAGAGTTCTCACCCACCTCGACTCTTTCAAGCATAATAAGCAACTGAAGAAGACAAAGAGGCGATTAAAACACAGGTTCTGTACAGAAGTTTACCCAGCAGTAAGAGAAATAATTGTTGGATACTAACAGTGTAATACTTTTAAAATAGACTGAAGAGACCAGGTGCAGTGGCTCACACCTGTAATCCCAGTACTTTGGGAGGCAGAGGCGGGCAGATCACTTGAGGTCAGGAGTTTCGAGTTCAGGGCAACGTGGCCAAACCCTGTCTCTAATAAAAATGCAAAAATTAGCCAGGTGTGGTGGTGTGCATGTGTAATCCCAGCTGCTCGGGAGGCTGAGACATGAGAATTGCTTGAATCTGGGAGGCCGAGGGTGCAGTGAGCTGAGATCGTGCCACTGCACTCCAGCCCAGTTAACAGAGTGAGACTCCATCTCAACAAAAAAAGAAAGACTGAAGAGACATTAGTAAGCTTCTCTATAGGATTCACCTCCTAATTTCCTTTGTGTGTGTATTCACAGTCTCTGGAAGAGTTCCCTCAAGAGACTGCTTATTCTGAGCCTCTTGGTGCATCTCATTTGTCTCTGTACCTGCTGCACAAGGCAGTGTCTGGCTGTTTTGGGGTTGGGACTTAATAGAGGATATCAGGAGTTTTTGCAGTTACAGGACCAGGCACTGCCCCTTCCTTTCCATAATGCTCTGGTTGATCGGCCACAGAACCGTTTCTGTGCTCACTTCCCTGTCATCATCATTCTTAGACACCTCTGCTCAGCTGCAGAGCAGTCTGCCTCTGTGGGGTTCTAATAAGTCCTGAAAGAAGCCAGCAAGGCTCTGGAAGCCTCAGGACAGTGGTTTGCTGGAAGTCTCCCTTCTTATGATTGCTTGTTGTTTAGAGCTTTTATTTTGTGGCAGTATTGGTAAGAATTTATTTTTTAATTTTCCCTTAATGTTTAGGGTGCCAAGCTGTTCTATTTTTTCTGGAGTGGTGCATGGAGAATATCAAAACCAGGAAATCCACAATCTGGTCTGTTCTATTACAGTTATGAAGTTAGGCCTCTCACATGCCAAACTTCTCACCCTTATATCTTGGCAGACAGGTAAAAAGTGATTGTAAACTTTTTCTTCCTGGGCCTTTAAAAAGGCTAGAAAAAGAAAAGAACAGTGATAGGATTTATTTCATGCCTATTTGAATAGCGGGGATAGAAGTGCAGTTGATGGAAAATGTCTACTTATTGCTCCAAGTTGCTATGCCTTTGGGAGCAAATTAATTATGAGATGTTTAGGAAAATGGGAGGACTTGGAAGCATTTAAGGCTACAGGATGTGGCTCCATCCTACATTCAGCCTCGGTTTTCAGTGATGCTGCCTTGTACCCATGTGTTTGAATTCTTCATGTGTGCCTTCAGTTTCCTTCCTTTGTGCTCTTCCTCATGTGGTTTTCTCAGCCTGGAATTCCCTTTTTCACCTGCCAGAATCCACCTCACAGTAAAAATCCCAGAGTACAGGCTCGCCCTCTTCCAGAAGGGGATTTTCTGAATATGTTCTTCACTTTTCCCTGACCCCAAGTGAACATCTCCCTGTGTGGTGTCTTATGGAATGAATGTCATTTTCAGCCTAGAGACACAGTTGTGTGTCTGTCCCTTTTCCTCTGGTGGATGGTGAACAGTGATTCCTTATTTCTGCATTTTCTAGTCTAAACGACGTGCTTAGTGGACAAGAGTGTGATGAGTCACTGACACATGAAAGGAGGGATAGGAAGTTCTGGCATTCATTTCTGCTGTATGACTGAATTTGTTTTTCTGGGATGGAATATTTGACAAACCCAGAGGATATCCAAACAAACATCAGATGTGACTGGCAGATGTCACTTTATGGTTATTTAAGAGGAGAGCACTTGAAAAGTAAAAGCAAGATTCACATGCCAGGTATTGTCTTGTTAGAACATGCTAGAATTACATATAGGATTCTCAGGATGGCGTTATTTCTCAGGAAAACTGAAAAATGACCAAACAAGGGAAGATGGCCTTGCTGGAGGTTTCAAAAGTAACCCAGCTCTGTGTAGGCCTGTAACTGTGTTATCGAATCCCCTCCTCTCTGACTTCTTGTCTTGTAGCTAGAGGGGCACTGTTCCAGTGTGGCACAATGCCCTTCTTTAGTGTCATGGTTTAAGCCCTTGGATTATGGATCATTTTTACCCCCACAGTCAACAGTAGATACTTACTGACTCGTCCGCTGAAACTGGCTTTTTAAAAGGGAACTGTCTTCTAGGGGTAGGAGATTTCACTGTGAGTGACATCAGATTCCTCCCAGACCCTTATGCTCTTCCTGAACAACAGAAGAAGCGCTGTTTAAGTGAGAAGGAGAAGCTGGTTTATGCACCTCTTTTTTGAGTTGGGGGTGTGCTGTATGACAAAGACACTGTCTATGTTGACCTTGGTGGCAGCCACGGTTTTCAGGCATTGGTAAGACAGGAGTCATTGCTGTGAACTCCCATTCTTCCTTCTGAATCTATTTTTTAATCACAAAAGTAATATACTCAGCTTTTATTTATTGAAGACTTTTCTCTTGTACTTAGAATACAGGCCCAAATGCATATTGTAAATATATAGAATTTAAAAAATACTTTTTTTTCATTGTACCAGGCAGAGTCCTGTCCTCCATGCCTCCTTGATCCATGGCCCCAGTGCAGGCACTGCTGCCAGTGTGGCGCTTACATGGCTCATCCTCGTTTCTACAAAATCAGTGTGCTTTCCAGTTCTCATTGGTCTTTCTCTCTTTCACAGTGGTCTCCTTTGTATTTTAAAGTAGGTTTCAAATGTTTATTTCTTAGTTCTCAAGTTGAATTGTATTGGGTTAAAATCAGGGTTATTTAAAAATGTTAGAAAAGCTAACATTGTGGTTGTAGCATTGGAACTGAGGTTTTTCTAGTTAGTTGTTTAGGTTATCAGGTTATATACTTCCTGAACTTTCGAAAAATTTAGTGGAGATGGGGATCCATTTCAGCCTTTGTTGTGAAGATTTTCTTTTCTGCTTTTTGAGGCATTAAGAAAGGTTCTCAGGAAATGTGTCTGAGCTAATTTTGAGAAACTGAGACAAACCAGTGTCTCTCCAGGATCTTTGTACCTTCTTCACGTCCTCCTTCTTGGTGGTCTTGACAGGATGAGGTGGGGTCCACCTATGAGCTGGTCCAGAGTCTCACTCTACCCACTCCGTTATTGATGGCAAGATGGCTTCAAGATGAGTGACACCGTTTTCTTATTCCAAGTCACTTGGGTGAGAGGATATAGATAATCATGGGTAAGTCTGCTTTTTTTTTCTATTTTTAATAAAAGGTTGTATTACAGAAATGTGTTCTGTCATCAGACAACATTTTCGTGGGATTCATTCCAGGTTGTTTTGTTTCACTTTGTGTGTACATGTGTCTCTGAGGGCTGTTCACTTACCTGACATTACAAGGGAGTATTTTCTTGAAGTAAAATACAGGATGCATTTTTCAGCAGATCCCAAATGTTCCTCAAGTACCACACCATCTTCCATAGGTTGCTTTTTGCTTTTTAAGAGACCTGAGGCCAACTGGCTTTCTTTTGGTGAACAAAACACTAGAGCAGAGTCAGAGAGTTTGTGGCTGTTCAGAAGCCACAGAGTTTTGTTTAGATTTTCAAAGTTTTATTTAGATTATGTTGTATTATCTCCTGTGGGTAGGTTTCCTCTGATGTATGGCTTATGTGAATTATTTTTCAGTCTGGGTTGGGAATTTGTATTTCTTTATACATAGTGGATGTTTGTAAAACATGGTTTTGTTGTATTGATTTATGACTCCCACTAAAATTCATCTGAAAAATTTGAGATTATCTAGTATGTAATTTCTTACGCTGTGCATAAACTAGCACAGTGCCTGACAGATACGAAGTGTTTGTGGAAAGATCACTTTTTTTTTTTTTTTTTGAGACAGTCTTGCTCAGGTGCCAAGTTGGAGTGCAGTGGCATGATCTCAGCTCACTGCAACCTCCGCCTCCCGGGTTCAAGCAGCTCTGCCTCAGCCTCCCCAGTAGCTGGGACTACAGGCGTGAAGATCACTCTTATAATGAGTGTTATGAGTTATTATCATTTTTGCACATCCTCCTAGTCATCCTTGTCTACAAAAATATAGACAAATAAATCTGCCTGCTAATATAGTTACAGTTTAAATACATAATTTGTTTCTATATGCTGAGCATTTCCTTTTTCTATACAGTGTTTATGTAGTTATCATTTTGTTATTATTTGTGTCTATTTGTTTGTTTGTTTTTGAGATGAGGTCTCACTTTGTCTCCCAGGCTGGAGTGCAGTAGTGTGATTGTGCTTCACTGAGCCTTGAACTCCCAGGCCCAAGTGATCCTTTCGCTTCAGTCCCCCAAGTAGCTGGGACTACAGGAGTATGGGAGCCTTTAGCCTGTCTCTTGTGTCCTTTCAACCATTCCTGGCTAATTTTTGTATTGTTTTCTAAAGATAAGTTCTCACTATTTTGCCCAGGCTGGTCTAGAACTCCTGGGCTCAAGCTGTCCTCCTGCCTTGACCTACCTAAGTCCTGGGATTACAGATGTGAGCCACTATGCCTGGCCTATTATTGCTGTATTCTAACATTTATCTCTTATGGTATGATTTTTAGTTTTTTCTAATTTATGTTTTCATAATTTTATATATAGTGCTATGTTAAACAGCTTCTTGCAGTTGTCTTTCATCCTGTGATTTTAGCCTCCCGATGATTCTTTGCTATCAATTATGGCACTGGTGACTTAAAATGGATGTTCTTTATCTGTCTCTCCTCTTACATTTGTTAGCTGGCATTTTTAACAAAGAGCTTTCACTTCTCCCCTTTATTTCAGTATCACTGCTGACTAATGCACTTGCGTTTTATTCCATGGGTTATTTTCCATTAGTACATTATCCTTTCTGATGCCTAAGCTGTCCCAGATTCAGCTGTGGGAGCCTGCAGCTGGTCTCCTGTGTCCTTTCAACTATCTCTGTTAGCCTTTGAATGTTTCTTACTTTCTGACAGAAAAAAGAGGATCCATGCTCATTTTGTCTTCTTTCTGCCTTGGGCCTGACTCAGCCATTTCTCTTAAGGATCATGTGTTTTTAGCTTAGAAATTAATCAGCTTGCCAAAAGATCTACAAAACACTAACTTCCCTTTAGAGCAAATCTTTTCTAAAATTAGACTTATTTTTATTTTTTAAAAAAGGATTATTTCTTTATTCTCTCTTTAAGTTCTTTTGAACTGTGGTATTAGAAACCACACCTGAGTTTGCTTATTAACTCTTCCAATGTTTATCAGATCATTTTTTCCCTCTGCTATATCATCTTAAACAATTCCTTGACATTTTCTGTTTCTTTGTATTTTCATTGACTATATTACTGTTTCTAGATGAGCTGATTAATATACAAATTGATTTTTTTTGTATTTCCTTGGTAATAATATAGGCTGTTGATGCCAAAGGAGGAAAAACAAATGGACTTGAAAACTGGTCAAATGCATTGGAAAGCTGTTTTTGGAAATGAAGATGGATCTGGAGATGGTGACGATGAAGAAGATGATGAAATGTCTGAAGATGATGGGTTGGAAAACGGCTCTAGTGATGAGGAAGCAGACGAGGAGGAAAATGCTGAGGTGACTGATGAGTGTATGACTGCTAAGGGCATCAAACGACGGAAACTTGAGGAGTTAGAAGAAGACAGTGAAGTAGATTTGCCAGCATTTGCTGACAGCAACGATGACCTTGAGAGGAGCTCAGCAGAAGAAGGGGAAGCGGAGGAAGCTGATGAAAGCAGTGAAGAAGAGGACTGCTCTGCAGGAGAGAGGGGCATTTCAGGATCAAAGGCTGTTGGAGAACGTAGTAAAACAGAGCTGTCGCCAGCTAATCACTGAAGTGACTGTGTGAATCTGGAGAAGTCTTTGCCAATGAAGAAAGCAGCCCTTGGCCGGGCGCCATGGCTCGTGCCTATAGTCCCAGCACTTTGGTAGGCCGAGGTGGGCAGATCACAAGATCAGGAATTTGAGACCAGCCTGGCCAATATGGTGAAACTCTACTAAAAATACAAAAGTAAGCTGGGGGTGGTGGTGGATGCCTATAGTCCCAGCTACTGGGGAGGCTGAGGCAGGAGAACTGCTTGAACCTGGGAGGCAGGGGTTGCAATGCTCTGAGATTGTGCCTTTGCACTCCAGTCTGGGTGACAGAGTAAGACTCTGTCTCAAAAAAAAAAAACAAAAAACAAAAAGCAGAAAGCAGCACTCACCACTTCCAATGCTGGGCATTGCACAGCTGAAGATGCATTTGCATCTGAAGATGAATCTGAAGAAATCTCCTCACTTAGTGCAGAGGAAGAGGACTCAGAAAATCAAGAGGCTCTTAGGAAAAAGCTTTCATGCATTTTCAGGTGGGCGGTGGTCAGAAACTGGGGTCAAGGAACTTAATTGATGAGACCAGTGATCAAGAAGATTTACTCAAAGAGGAAGAAGATTACAAGGAAGAAAAAAAATGATTCCACAGAAACTTCAGGAAAGCTTCAATTTAGTTGGTTGCTGCTATGAACTTGGCTCTCGAAATGGTACCCAAAGGCATGTCTACATTTGGGGGTCTGCTGATTTTTTTAAGATTTTGGTAACTGTTGAGATGCTGCATTGTGGATGGTCTTGAGGGAGGGGAGACACGTAAACAAGCCTCACTGGAGGTTGGTGTTGGTCGTTTCAGGTGTCCTCAAGTGGAAGGAAGACCTTTCCAGAAAGGCAGCTGAGGCCTTTCTGAGGCAGCAGGAAGCAGCTCCAAACCTCCGAAAGCTTATTTATGGGACAGGTAAAGAATTCAGATTCAGACCTGGAAATGTTTCAGTTTCTCTGATTATTTTCTGAAAGGAGGTGAGAGAATTGGTTGAAGGATTGGGCTGGTATTGTTGACAACCATAATCTCTGGCCATCACATTTTCTGTTTGACAGATGTCTTTAATCATCAACTTACAAGGAACACACATTGGTCTTGTGAAGTAAACTTATGGGTTTGCTGTAAAACTTGATGCAAATACCGTCCATTGCATCATGTTATGTCCTCTATTTAAAAGTCCTTCATGAGAAATTTTTTGGTAGAATTTAATGCCAGAAAAATATTTCTGCCCATAAAAATATTTATTTTTTTTGTTTCTAAGAATAACTCTGTGTAACACATTTTGTTCTCCCTTTTGCCCTTGTCCTCTGATTTTATGCTTTATTAAACTTTCCTATATGTTCTTTGTGGTAGAACTAATGCAAAAATAAGTATATAGTTGTGACCTTTATATTGTGCTCCCTGGTTACTGCACGATGAGATCAAGGCCACATGGTGAGACATTTGGGCTCAGCAGACTGAAATGGGAGGGTTGTCGTGTACTGATTTTTATTCAGGTTTTATCTAGGTACTCTTAGTAACGAGAGGCTAAATACTCTTTAGAGCTCTTCTTTGTAATCTAAAGCTCTGCCTTTAAATGTCGCTTTCCTCCCTTGATCCCTAATATTCTCAATCCTTCTCGACCACTTAGCTACTGCCGTGCAGGATCGCAGAAGCCCCCACACATGTAAAGCAATAGCTTCCTGGTCTCTTTTCACTTGTGGCTGACCTGGCCTCTCAGTGCTGACTCATGTGGCCATCGCCATACCCCGCACAGACAGAGACCCTCAGTTCCTGAGTTCCAAGACTCATGGCCTAAATGGTTGGAAACAATGAGTCCTTAGGGCTGTAGGTGTTTTTTTCTTTTCTCAGTTTTCTGCCATGGTGTTCTCTTTAGTGACAGAAGATAACGAAGATGATGATGATACCCGAGAAGAACTTGGAGGGCTATTTCACGTCAACCAGCCTGACAGAGAGTGTAAACACAAGCCTGCCTCTTTGGACTGCTCCAGATTTCTTGTGGAGGCGCCCCTTGACTGGGATTTAGAGGAGGTAAGGGGGTGGTACGTTTGATTTATCAGAAAATTAGAGAATTGTTCTAGAATAAGATTATCTGATGTCAGTATTGCTTACCTGTTGTTGGCTTCCTTTTTTTATAGGATTACAGGTCATCTAGATATTGTAGTGGGCACTTCATCCTAAGCAATAACATGATCTGAGTTTAGTTAGACCACGTGCACGGCCCACATAGGACAGGTTTCCAGTGTGGACAGTCGCACAAATCTTTATTTTGAAGCATCACGCATAAGTTTTTATACATCTGATGTATTTTGCATCTTATCACTAGGATACACATAGCATCCCTGAGTTAACATTTATAGTTTCTGCTATTTGTAAGCATACAGAAATCTGTGATACCTGTAAACGTTCTTCTTGCATCTCACCACTTTGTAGTCATACTGGAATTCATTCAGTATTGAAACTTGCCACAGCTTACCCTCCTCTTAGACTTTTTCTCTTTCACTCTCTCTTTTATTTATTTTTTTTTGAGACCGATCTTGCTCTGCATTCCAGGCTGGAGTGCAGTGGCATGAGGGTATGGCCCAATGGAGTCTCGACCTCCTGGACTTAAGGGATCTTTCTACCTCAGCCTCCATAGTAGCCAGGACTATAGACATGAGCTACCAGGCCTGATTAATTTTTGTGTTTTTTGTAAAGACAATGTTTCACCATGTTGAGCTAGAGTCTCCAACTCTGGGCTTGAGTGATCTTCCTGTCTTCTCCTCCCAGAGTGCTGGGATTACAGGAGTGAGCCATCGCATCAGCCCCTTTCTCTATATTCTCTTCTGGAATGTTCTGATCTTCCAAAGGCTGCCTTGTTTTTTGTCAGTTCATCTTGGCTTAGATGTCACTTCTCATAGAGGCCCAGTTGCTCTCATCTTGCCTGTTATAATTGGCCACGTAATAATGCACTTTATGAGATTTTATTGAACCATTGTTGATGGTGAAATTTCATACATCTGTAGAAAACCATGTAAAAACAATTGTTTAACTTTATGGGTTGCCAGAAGGTGAGTACCCCTGTACTCAGCACTCAGGCTGGGAAACCTAGCCTTACTGCTTGATTGCGACACCAGCCACGGTCCTCTTCCTCCCTGTAGAAAGAGGTGTGGTCCAGCCTCTTATGGTGATTCTTTCCTTTTCTTTCTGATTTTCATGACTGTTTTTTAGTCTCTCTTTTAAAATTTTTAGTCAACATTCTTCCTTCCCATTTCTTTTTTTGGTTACATTTTATTTAAGAAACCAAGTGGTTGGTCTGTTGAGTTTCTTGTCTTCTGGATTTTGTGGATTGCTTTGCATCCCTCTGCAGTTTCTCAGACCCTCCTGTATTTCCTGTGAATGGGTATGGAGCAATACTGATAGAACTTCTGTGGTGAGCAGAATGTATATCTGAGGTGTGAGTTGTGGCTACTTGTGGCTACTGAGCACTTTAAATGTGGCTGGTGAGTCTGGAGAACTAAATTTTAAATTTTGTTTCATCTTAAATAAGATCAATTTGAATAGCCACGTGTTTCTAGTTACCCGATGGACAAAACACCTGGCAGTTGGATAGGATTTAAATTTGATTTTTATTTTTCAGCAAACATCTTCCTAGGTGGTGGTGTTTTCTTATTAGGAGGCATATAAAGACCAGTTTTAATGGTGTTAGATGGAGACATGTTCTCATCTGCCATACACTGCCATACACTGGGGCAGCAGCCAGTGATTTGGACTTCATGGCATAGATGGAAATTTCCAGGTTTTCTAGGTGGTGGGCAGAAGCCTCACTTTTTAAGAAACTCCCCAACTTCACCCCTGCCAATGAAGACATCGCTTGAGGATACTCCTATCAGTGTTAAGTAGAAGAGATCGTTTCTCAATGTTGAATTTCAGGCAAGGAAGCTAGCTCCTGCGTATCAGGGTGGCGTTGCTTGGGCTGAGACAGGTCTAGACAGCTTGGTCTGAAAAGGGGCTCAAGGAAGTAGCTGTGAAAGGCCCCTGGGATGTTTTCTGCTCCTTTCTCTGCAAATCTCCTGGAAGAAGATCCTGTTAGTTACTATGGGTATGGGGGGTGTGTGTGTGTTCATCACTTGTTTTGTTTTTGTTTTTATTTTTCTGCATAAAGTCTGCAGGAGGCTTGCCAATAGTATCTTGATGTTTTCTGAAAGCAGAGCCAATGTGCACACTCCAGGGCCTGAGGCTGCAATTCTGTGGTATTTGCCGAGGGCTGGTGTGTACCTGCAGACCGTGTGATGGGGTTCAGGGCCAAGGAACACTAGTTTCTGTGTTAAAAAGATATTTTATTCAACTGGATAACAGGCCAAGTCTGGTGGAGAAAAGGTCTACTCTGCTATAGGATGGGGCAGCAGCCTGCAGTTTAGAACACTGTTGTGTGTCTGGAAATTTCCAGGGCCTCCAGTTGCTGGCAGAAGGCCAGAAGGTAGGGTGCATTTGTCTGCAGATCAGCAGAGGGGTTGGGCTCATCCCGACATGATCTTGGCCATGTGCAGACTCTTGAGTTTGCAAGGTTGGTTGTCTTGACTGACACTGCTGTAGGAGGACATAAGAGGCTAAGGGTGACGCAACTGTAGGCTGTGCAGTTGATGTTCACAGGGAGATTCCTTGATGCCTGTGACAAAAGGAAAGATTGAAATGCTTAGGGGTGGGAAGAGGCAACAAAAGCCTACAGAATCTGTTGTTCTCAGTTCATCTCCCATTCTAGTCCAATCGTGTCCTAACATCCTTAGCTACCAATCACAGAGCAGACTCTGCATTTGTGTTCATGTGCCCTTGGATGCTGGAAGGTTCAGATTGGTGCCCCAAGCATCTGTGCCTGTAATTGCAGTTTCAATGGGCTCAGGACCAAGCTAAATGGCCTCCAAGCTTCCTCCAGTTTCGGGCCACGTGCATCTGCAATATACTCCCCTGGCCTAGGTCTTCCCTGCCTCTTCTTGCCAGTTGGGTCAGATCCAGCTTATTAAGCAGCATTCTCTGAGCTTTAATAGAACTGGCTCAGACCAGTTGGAGACTTTTTAAAAGACATATTATTATTTTAGAGTAGTTTTAAGTGTACAGCAAAATGGAGTGCAGAGTCCAGAGTTGCCATATGCCCTCAATTCATGTACACTCTTGGGTCACTCCACTAACAACCTCCTACAACAGAGTAGAATATTTATTATAGTCAGTGAACTTACATTGACACATCATCATCACCCAGAGTGATAGCCTTGGCGGTGCACATTCTGAGGGTTTGCAGAAATATATAAGGAGAATGAAATGTATAATGAATGTATCATTATACCTGTTATGTCCCGCAGTTTATTTTCACTACTGTAATTATCTTGTGGTCTATTTATTTGTCCCTTATTTTCCTAACCACTGGAAATCACTAATCTTTTCAGCTCCATAGTTCTGCATTTTTCTGAATGTTATGTTCTTGGAATCATAGAGTTAGGTAACTTTCCAGATTGGCTTCTTTCAGTTAGTAGTGTGCATTTAAGACTCCTCAGTGTCTTCTGATGGCTCAGTAGCTCGTTTCTTTTTATAAGTAATTAATATTTCATTTTCTAAATATGCCACAGTCGTATTTATCAGTTAAGCTACTGAGGGACAACTTGGTTCCTCCTAAGTTTTGGGGGCTGTTTTAAAAAGTGTTCAGGTTTTTACATGGACATAAACTTTCTGGTCATTTGGATAAAGATCTAGGGAGTGCAACTGCTACATCACATATAGGAGTATGTATAGTTTTGTAAGAAACTGCCCATATTAGGAGAGTCTTTACGATGGTAGAGGAGAACATGGTAACATACTGAAGAATCAGTCCAATGAAGGAGATAGAACTTGAGGCTCTAGAAAGAATGATGTAACCATGAGAGCTGTTAAAAGATACAATTTAGGCACATTCAAACATTAGGCATGTTGAGCTTCCAGAAATGTACAAACCAGGGAGCTGTGGGCTGCAAGCAGCTCAGAGCTCCAAAGGAGAGGCTTGGGGAGGGTTGGGGTGGAAAGAATTTTACATGGTGAATATAGAAGAAAAAGAAAATGCTTGATTGGGTAAAGTGGAGCAATGGCCTCATTTGGATCATTACAGTGGAAAGTCTCTAGTTAGTTATTAGTTGGTGGTTTCTGATGGGTTAAGATTAAGTTTCCTTTTACTATTTTCACTGAGTCAAGTTTTGGTTTGTTTAAGGAAGAACTGAGCACACTGGAGCCACCTCAGCTTCATGGCCATCAGTTTATCTGATTATTTTTAACAGAGAAGATTCTTTTAAAAATATCTGTTGCCCGTCCTGGAGTGCAGTGTTGTGTCACTGCAGCTTCAACCTTCTAGGCTCAGGTGGTCCCCAGTGCTCCCCATCCTGAGTAGCTGGGACTACAGGCATGTGCCACCATACCACCATGCTCAGCTAAATATTTGTTTGTATTTATTTTAGAGATGGGGTTTCCCTAAGTTGCGTATGCTTATTTCAAAGGCATGGGCTCAAATAATCTGCCTGCATTGGCCTCCCCAAGTGCCGGAATTACAGGCCATCTAAATCTTCTATCTCAGATTTGCCTTTTGACAAAAGGAGGGGTATTTTTTCTGACATGATGAGACAGAGAAAGATGAGGTAGGTGCATTCTGTGCATATTATTTCTTAGGTGACTGGAAGATGATTGACTCTTGCCTAACAGGATATATTTTCTCCTTGAATGATTTGGCAAGATATCAGAGGAGAGAAGTTGAATAAAAGTTAGAAGAACATAGAAAAAAATTGGTTGTACATGTTGAGTTTCTGAAGAAATTATGTCATTGGAGACATAAAACTTTTATTGATTTCTGGAAATATTTAGGGCCAGTTGTGTAAGTAATTTGAATTCATGATGATACCTTTGACCACTTTTTAATATTTTCCGGGTTCAGCTGAGTGGTGTCACTGAGCCAATAGAATGTGGGGCTTATCCAGGGATGAGATTTTGCTGGAGAAAGGACGAGCAGTAAGTCAGGGAGCTTAGGTAATTATGAGAAAATGACTGTCTAAAATTGCTTAGGTAGAAGGAGACAGATTGGATTTTTGTGCTGGGAAAGAGGGATGTGGGTGTGTATGTGAGATGTGGTGTTCATTCTCCTAAGAGAGAAAATGAGGGAATTAATGGCTGTAGTTCTGGACAAGGTGGAAAACTCTTAAAGTGGAAGTATTGGGGCAAGTGCTCTGATAGGCTGGGATGATGCAGTCAGTGCCTTTACCTGGAAATCAGTAGAATGTTAGCAGTCCAGGCTCAAACCTTGTGAAAAACAAGTGGAGAAAAGGAAATCCCTCACAGCAACTGGTGCCATAATCAAGACAGAATGTTTTCAGAATAAATGGAGTTTCCTGCTTTCAGCCCCAGGTGGTAGCTATTGTCTGCCCTGATGATATGTGATAATGATTTGTGATCCTGATATCTTAAAATGGGATCACTCTTCTCCAGTAGAATGAAGTCTATAGTGAAGTTGTCCCCCTATCCCCAAAGAGATAAACACATATGAATGGACTAAGGTGATAACAACTACTGCTTCCTGGGGTCATGAGAGATCTGAAATGAACTGATAGGAAGTGAAAGGTGGCTGAGAAAATGAGAAGGGACCTATCTGTAGAGGATTATAAAACCAGTGAAGACAAGATCTTGTCTAAGATGTTTTCAGAAGCTTTGTACATGAGAATTCTAAGGACTTCTCCAGACATGGTGGCTGCTGTTGGGATCTCTGGCCAAAAAGAGCATCTTACCAGCATCCAAAGGGCTTCTAGACCCGCTGGACTCTTCTGGATGTACATTTGTCTCTCGAGCCGTCGCTGTGGTTTTTTGCCCCCTTTATTACTGCCTGTGTGTAGAATAATTGCTTAATTGGTAGTGTGAAGATTTCTTGATAAATGGTAAATCTGAGCATATGTAATTGGCTGCAGTGTCGTTGTGAAACTTCACAGCTTTGGTCAGTGTCAGCACAGCTAGGCAGCTTGTATCTAAAGCATATATCAGTAGGCATAGTCTACAGGCACCTAATGTCTCAGGTACTTTAACAGTCACTAGTGAGTGTATCTCCAAGGAATAGTCCAACAACACATGGCTGGCCTGACTCAAGGTAACTCTATGTCCAATCTAGGGTCATACTGAGTGGACATCTGCCAACCAGAGGTCATTCCCCCTGCCTGCCATTGAGCTGTGCAAAAGTGACTGGGTGTAAGCAGACATGAGTGCACTTGCTCAAGTCACTATTTGCCTTTTCTGAGGACATCGTACTCAGGATCTAGGTCATTGTGCCTTATTGGAGTCCTACACATTTCACTTGCAAATTATATTTGAAAATTAAATTACTATGTTGCCAGTCATTCACAAAACATTTTTAAAAATTGCAATTCCAGAACCCATATTAACATCCAGTGACATGTAAAGCAATAGAGAAATATATTAGGCAAAAAGTTCTAGCAAAGAGCAGTCTGATACTGGCCTGATTACCTAAACTTAGGCATTGGTCACAGTAACTCACAGAGCTAAGAAAACTAAAAAGTACCAGTCTTGTTACTGAAGACATTAGGCGCTGTCAATTTAGATAGATATAAGATTTTAGCTTACAAAATATTACAACATTACCTGAAGAATATGTCCCTCTTCCAGAGAACCCAGGAGGTTATCATGATCCCTGGAAAGCCCGACCAGCAATAACAGTGAAAGTTACATAGGTGCATGAGTGCTGAAATATAATCTCTACTGAAAATTAGTTTTATACTAGGCAGGAATTACAGGACATACATAGAACTTTTGCTCACAAAGTCAAATCAGAGGTACAAATTCCATATGGTTTAGGAATAAATCATGGTAAATTTATTATGCTTATGGGAAGTGTAGTAGAACAAATAACTAGAATAGCAAATAACTCCAGGATTCATGATGAATTAATTGCTAGAGCACAAAATATCCAAGACCTTCCTGACTTATGATGGGGATGGGGTAACAGAAGTTGGAGGAGATAATACCCAAACATGATTCCCAGGTTTACCTAAACTGAACAATGGAAGACTGTAGAAGATGCCATTAAGATATCTTAAGAATGCTGAAGACTAATATTCACTTCTGATGGGACAGGACTTTGTAGGGCACCTGAAAAAATTCATATGAAAAACCACTTTTATAAAATGTCAAATTATGCTATCCAAGATGAAATTAATGAGTCACAACATTCACATAATATGCTGTACAACCCTGACCTCTTGACTGCCATAAAATGTTTCTTACTTGTAAACCAGTTTCATTTTATATTTTTTCTCATTTTTTTCTGTGCTCTTAGCTTAAGACAAGATCATTATAAACTTTTTGTTATGTTTTTCATATATGCTTATAAAGGGTTGTAAAATTTTGTTGTGATTATTCTTGCCTTAAGCTGAAATTTCCCTAACCTTTCTTTAAAGATTGTGGCATAGCATGCTAGTTTCCTTTCCATATCTAATTTTTTTCTTCTGTATTCATTACCCTAGCTATAGGATTATGTCACCTGAACCTCCCCTGCAGCTAGGTATGGCCATATGACTAAGTTTTAAGCCAATAATTTGTAAGCACTGTGCTATGAGTACCTTCAAAAAAACTTTCCTCCTCCTTTTCTTTCTGTATCCTAATGTTTGGAATGAAGATCCAATAGCTGGAGATCAATATAATCCTGCAATGCAGGTAGGAGTGATGGGCAACACAGTCTGTTAACTCCCTTACTGGAAGATAAAGTTTTACAAGAATAAGAACCTTGTTTATGTTGGTCCAAACAATATCCGCAGCACATACACACAGTGTGCAGCATGTTTACTAAGGGCTCAAGTATTAAACGGGCATTGAATAAATGGATGAATTAATTAGTTCACTCTGTAATCATAAACAAGGTCTCAGCTCATTTCACAGGATCAAACTTCTGATTAATTCAAATCACACTACTCTCTCAGACTTGCCAATG
This sequence comes from Sapajus apella, assembly GCF_009761245.1. Taxonomy (NCBI): domain Eukaryota; kingdom Metazoa; phylum Chordata; class Mammalia; order Primates; family Cebidae; genus Sapajus; species Sapajus apella. The sequence goes on from NW_022437107.1 coordinate 606,617, forward strand.
TCATGGAAGGATAGGATTTTTTCTTAATGTACTTCAGTATTAAGAAGTATTGCCTTCAATCAAAGTGTTTTAAACTCTGTTTTCATAACAGTGCTTCCCCAAATTTTCCTGTTTAGAAAGTTTAAAATTCTTCCATTTTTAAAGTCATGGATATCTCTTTTTGAGTGTGTCTGTTGTTAAGTGCAGGCACTATTTTGTAACTTTGAATAGATATCATCTCAAGTCTATAAGAATTATTCAAAATAGTATCTAATGACATTTCTAGGTCATCAGACAATATTAACGCAGATTGTAGCCACTAGGTCCTCAGGATTGTACTTGATACTGGTTACCAAAACTGAACTTTCTTGAATTCTTTTTCCTTCCACTGTGGTGTCCCGCATTTGAACATATCACCTATTTTTGTCCTTAAACTTTATTTACATATTTTCAACAGAATTAAATTAAATATGAATCATGCCTCCTTCCCTGATTTTTGAAGTGACCCTTTGCTTCCTATGATAATGATTTTTCTAGTCCTTTTTGTAGTTACTTACATTAGAATTTGTAAATATTCACACATTTTAGAATTGCATATAATTTTCTTAATTATTTTTTCCTCTTCCCCTAAAGTTGTTGTTATTTCTCTTAACTCTGTGGGAAAAATTACGCCCATCTTTTACTTTTTGGATATACTTATTTATAAATGAACTCCTTGATTTTTGCTCAAATTGCTTTTCAAGTTGCCCACTTTTAGGGAAGATATGACTTGGGTTTTGTTTAGTGTATCAAGTTTTTTTTTTTTTTTTTTTTTTGGTTAGGTGTATCAAGAAGTGTGGGATTTTCTATAATAAAATCCTTTTTCCCACAGTAGTTTTTTGAAAAGTCTGTTAAAATAAAGGTCATCAGAAGATCTCTTCCTAAACCTTTCCTCTACCAGAAATATCTCGAGATACAAAGTCCTTTCTCCCTTCTTGCTTTTGTAGGAATCCAAAGCTAATCTGTTCCTTATCCAGATTGCATGCACCTGTGCCTTTTGGGGCCATTTGTGCATTCGTTCTTCCTTCTCTTCTAAACTCAAAAATGTGTTTTCTCTGTTGGCTCTTTCCCATTAACGTAGAAGTATACTCATGCTTTTGTTGAATCTTGGAATGAAAGGCTTTCTTTACCACATATTTCCCTTGAACCACTACTGCATCTCTCTTCTCAGCCAAATACTTGGGGAGAGAAGCCCTCAGTTTGTGTCATTGTTTTCTCACCTCCAGTTCGCTACTTTACCCACTGCCTGACATCCGGCTCACTCACTCATGCACAAGCCCAGTCACTAAGTTGCCATAGCTGATTTGTAGCTTTCCTGCCCTCCTGGCAAAATTTGACTCTGTGAATGGGTATAATTTATATTGAGTATCTGTTGACCAGGTACTATGCTAGGTGCTTCTGTTATGGAAATGAAAAGCAGACATTATCTCCCTTGTAATGACTAACAAGAACAGCCATTCCTGATCATACACAGGTCCTTTTGACTTCGAGTGCTCACTTTTGCAAGCTTTACTTAATGCCGTGTAAATCACCCTATTTTCCAGGTCTTCTTTCTTTCCAGTTCTCCTTACTATACACAACTTCTCAAGGCAGTCACTTCCACGCCCATGGCTTCAGTGGCTTTCTCTATTCTCTGGGGACAATAGAATTTTAAATGTTTTGTTTCATGTATTAGCTTTATTTTATGCAAGATGTCTCATTTCTATAACCATAGATTCATAGCTATTCCATGAAAATAATAAATGAAAACTGGTGATTTTTTAGCATGTAACTTTTAGGGAATTTCCCCAGTTAGTCTTAATGGTTTGATTTAGTATGTGTGTTATTTTTGAAAACATATGTTGGGATGTCACAAATGGACTTAGCCTGCAGAGATTTATATTCAACTTTTGACTAGAGGGTTCCATTTTAATGTGACACTGAGAGTGAAAAACTATCTTTTCCTCCTTACCTATTTCTCTTCCCACATTCTCTACTAGGTGGAAGACACCGCTACGTACCCAGTCTTCCCCAGCAGAGCCTGAGCTCTCCTCTATTTTCCCTCTTCTTTCACATCTCATGACCAAGCACTTCCTAGTCTGTCTCCCAAATGATCACAAACATTTTCCTCCACTTTTGTCACTGCCAGTGCCTTTAGCATTACTCTTCCTCTAGATAAAGTCTCTTAATTGGTCTTGTTGCTTCCTTCAATTCTTCTTTATTATCCAGACCACTCCCCACACATCTGGCAGAGACTCCTCACCCTTCTATGGTTCAATGACTCAAATTCTCAGCATAAAATTAAAACCACCCCAGCATCAAATTTGGGGTCAAATAGAGGTGGGCTTGTGTCTCAGTTTCATACAATGTCCAGCAGTGTGGTCTCAGAAAACAGGAACTCCTGAAGCCTTTGTTTGTATATCTGCCTACACTCATTTAGAGTTGGTACTGTTTTACACATACAGTGTCTGGCATGTAGAAGGAACTTAATCAGTGTTGAATGAAGGGGAGGCATTTTAAAATCCACATGAAAAAAAGGTTGTTCTGGCTGGAGCAGTGTTCATGCCTGTAATCCCAGCACTTTGGGAGGCCAAGGCAGGTGGATCACTTGAGGTCAGGAATTCGAGGTTAGCCTCACCAACATGGTGAAACCCCATCTCTACTGAAAATACAAAAATTAGCCAAGTGTGGTGGCGGGCTACTGTAATCCCAGCTACTTGGGAGGCTGAGGCACTTGAATGAGAATCACTTGAACTTGGGAGGCAGAAGTTGCAGTGAGCCAAGATTGTACTACTGTCTGGGCAATGGAGCGAGACTCTGTCTCAAAAGAAAAAAAAAGGTTGTTCTTTTAAAAATATGCTAATCTACAATGTCAATTCTCTAGGCTTGACTTTTGCCTTTACTTTCTGATATGGTTTGGCTGTGTCCCCACCCAAATCTCATCTTGAATTGTAATCCCTATAAGCCCCACATATCAAAGAAAGGGGACTGGTGGGAGGTGATTGGATCATTGGGGCAGTTTTTTTCAGGCTGTTCTTATGATAGTCAGTGAGTTCTCTTGAGATCTTATGAGGTTTGTTTTGTTTTGGGGACAGAGTCTTGCTCTGTCATCCAGGCTGGAGTGCAGTGGCATGATCTTGGCTGACTTTAGTACCCACCTCCTGGGTTCCAGCGATTCTCCTGCTCAGCCTCCTTAGTAGCTGGGATTACATGCATGTGCCACCACGCCCGGCTAATTTTTGTTATTTTTAGTAGAGGATGAGATTTCACCATGTTAGCCAGGCTTGTCTGGAACTCCTGACCTCAGGTGACCTACCTGCTGTGGCCTCCCGAAGTGCTAGGATTACAGGTATGAGCCACCATACCCAGCTGAGATCTGATGGTTTTATATGTGTTTGACAGTTGCTCCTTCACATGTTCACACTCTCTGTGTGGCCACCATGTAAGACGTGCCTGCTTCCCCTTCTGCTATGATTGTAAGTTTCCTGAGGCCTCCCCCAGCCATGCGGAACTATGAGTCAGTTAAACTTTTTCTTCCTTTCATAAATTACCTAACCTCAGGTATTTCTCAGAATCAGTGTGAAAATGGACTACTACCCTTTCTGATAATCATGCTTGAGGATTTGGGGAATTCAGACTACCTGGGATCAAATCATAGCCCCACCCTGAGCAGTCATGTGACCTTGGGAAAGTTACTTACCTTTCCCATCCCAACTTCTGTAAAATCTGTAAAATGAGATTGTTTCTGAGGGTTAAATGAACAGAGCACAGTGGGGACACTGTCAGGTACATACTGCTTGCCAGATATTGAGTATTCATCTTTATTGAGTTAGGACTGTGATACCCCACTTTATGGCTCTTGATTTTGTATGACAAAGTCATGGTTAGTGCTTTGTTAGTAAAAGAAAGAAAATCCGAAAGTCCCTGCCATGGAAGGAAGAAACAGAGGGGGGAAGGGAGCGGATAAGCTTCAGCATTTCAGAGCTTGGAAGGACAAGTTAGACTTCTATTTCATGGAGAAGGAGGTGGAGGCAGGTTGGGTCCTAAGGTGTCATTCAAAACACACAGCCATAATGCTTTAGTGAGAGTAGAGCTTGGGTGCCAGGGATTGCTGTGGTCAAGTTGCAGACAAAAACTACCACTCATTGGAAGACAGGAGAGGAGCATCTCATTACAAACACAATCAACAAACAATTCACATGTATCTACATTCAGTCAGCAAATACAAGTTGTCCAACTTGGTTGCTAATGGGACCCACTCTACTGACAGAGGCTTCATATAGAACTCAAAGGGTAAGATGGCTTCCAGTAACAAACCACTGGGTGCTTTTCTTAGGACTAAAAAGCTCAGGAATCTGGTGATGAATGAAAACCTCAGTCCCACTGGCACTACATGAGGAGCCAGGAGAGCAGCAGCATTATAAGCCACAGAGTGGGGCAGCCCAGGCAGGGGCATTCTGAGCTGTGGGGGAGGGCATTGTGGCAGTTAGGGTAGGGCATTGTGAGGTGTGGGGTGGGGCATTGTGAGTCACATGCCTGGATTCTCACCTGGGCCAATGGGCTTCAGTCTGTAATAACTGCAGAAGGAGGAGGAGTTCCTCTGTCTTTACTCTCTTCAGGCAGTTGTTGTGGTCTCTCAGCGCTTGTTGGGTTCACAACCTACTAAATAAGCCGGCTGGTCTTCACCTTCCTAGACAAGTCAACTCAGAGGAGGTGGCAGGGGCGAGTCTTGGCTCGAGTCCCAGCTGGGGCCAGGCTGTGGGGTGGGCAGGCGAGCAGCGGGTGATACCATCTCTGCAAGTGCAGCATAGCCTCAGCCTAGGGCAGCGGGAGTGTGTGGCCAATGCTGTGAGCAGAAGCACAGGTGGTGGCAGACAGGAATAGAGGCGCTCATGGGGAATGTACTGAGCTGTTGTGTGCACCCCAAGGTGGATGAGCACCAGGGGCCAGTTTCTTCCCATGAGTCTGAGATCTATGAGGCAGCAGTTGGGGACAGAATGGCAGGAGCACCAGTGAGTCCCATTGTAGCCCCTGCTGAAGTGACTTTTGAAGCTGGTGAGGACCTCCACGTGCACCACATCCATGACCGGGAGATGCGTGAAGGTAAGGAGGGGACCTGTGCCCTTGGCACAACTCTGGCTGCTGCTGTCCCCAGGGTCCCCTGGGAGGCATCCCCCACTTTGAGCTCCTTTTTGCTTGTAGCCAGCTTTCCCAGGGCTGGCCAGGAACAAAGGCTGGCTCTGCCTTGCGTTCCCATTCCCACCACTTAGTCTTTCTCCAGAGTCCACTCAGCTTCTTTTCTCCTCGCCTCCCAAATGCCCAGTTCTTCCTCCCTCATCTCATTCTCCCAGGCTGGCATGGGAGCATTTATTGATGGCTCTTCTTGTCGTCTGTAGCTCTATTTATTATCCTGTGGTTCTTTGATAAGTCTTCTTTGAAATATTCTGTCCCTTTTCTCAATAAAAACTCAAACATCCCAACTTTCCAGTACCCATCTTGTTCTTCCTTTGTACCTATCCGGATGGTACCTAAGTGGAGGATCCAGATAAGTGCCTATTTTTTTCCCCCTGTATTAAGGTAGCTAAATCTCAGGACAATTCATATTCAAATATTTGGGGATTTCTTAAAATCAGAGTGGTGGTTGCCATGCGAGAGACTATATGGTATGCTTAATGGGCTGCTGTAAATCACCTTGATAGAAGCTGCTTAGGTTCTTCTAACCATAATTTTATCACAGAAGAAAAGAAAATGGAAGGTACTTAAAGTAATTGTGAAAGGTGTGAAATGTCACAGCCAGGGCTGCAGAAAAATGGGTGTGTATGTGTGGGGGGGTTTCCCCAAAGCAGTTTACCCATGAGGCACTGATTACTTTAAAATTCTTACTGTAACACAAAACGTGTCTCCAGGTTTATTCTGGTGACTTAACAGACTTTATTTTCCTCCTTATTCTAAAAAAGAGGTGGGGATGGTTCGTGGTCAAAACTTTCAAAAGACATGAAATGTCAATGTAGGTTTTTAATGTGTAAGATAAAGATTGAGGGTTAAAATGCCAGACCTTACCTGTGTAAGAGTGTTTGCTGCCATGGCTTTCCCTTTGTCCTTCCCCCTCCTGACAATAGCATCTTGTTCAAAGATAAGAAAGTTGAAGTTTTCCAGTCTGTACACTGCTGGGAGAGGCAGGGGCCTGGGAGGGGGTCGAAAAGAGAAAACAATCAGTTGGTTTGCTTGTAAAATTTTGCAAAGATAGGAATCTAGGTAAAAATAATTCTGGGTGACAATATGGTTCTTGAATAAAAATTAGAATTTTAAAAATAGAAAACATTGTATCACAAAGATATTAAATCCAGTTGGCTCATTGGTTTCATTTAAATGCCATTACCGTAGAGGAAATGTTTTATAGCTTTTCTATTTAAACTTTGGGCTCTCAATTTATTAAGAGGTAGGATAACTAAGACTCATGATGAAATGACTTTGTAACTTGGAAGTACTATACTCACCTTTCAAGATATTTAAGGATTTCCTTTAGCATAAACAAATATTATTATGAGAATGAATTGATTATACCTTTATACACAAAGCATATAAGTACTTGTGTAAACTTATACTCTGGTTGATAGATGGGTAGTGTTGGATGAGAGCCCAAAAACAAGGCTCTTTAATTGTTATTCTTTAGGATTACAATAAGTTTATGTATGTCTCATTTGGCCCTTTCCAATACAAATAAGGCCTGTGTATGTTCTCTGTATGTATTGCTAATGAAGAAGATATAGAGATCTCACATGACTATGGAAGATAGCTACTCAACAGAACTAAGGTTCTGTGTCTTCAGAATGACATGGAAGTGACATATATGTTGAATTGACTTTTTAAAAATTTTTAAAACTTCAGAATGTGTGTCTTTTATTTTGCCTATAAAATAGACCTGTCTTTTAAAACATACCGCCATCTTGATTTATTTTATGCAAAGTTGATTTTACACAACTCAAAGGGAACAGTTACCCCTTCATTTTTTCTTGTTAAATAAAGGAGGGTCTCACTGTGTTACTCATGCTGGCCTCAAATTCCTGACCTGGATTCAAGGGATTTTCTTGTCTCAGCCTCCTGAGTAGCTGGGACGACAGGCATACGCCATCTTGTCTGGCTCCATCTTATGTCTATACAGTCATTTCAATAGATAAGAATAAAGGTAGAGGTAGTTAAATGGCCTAAATACAGCAGTCCAAGAAATGAGTTGATAAACTGTTATAAGTGATCACATCTTTTTTTGTTTCTCCCTCTATAGATATGGCTTTGGAGTCCGACCCTTCTAACCATCCAGAAGCAAGGAAATCTCAAACAGATGGTGAGACAATGTTGTTTTTTCTGCCAAGAAAGAGTGAAAACTCTTGTTTGATCAGATGTATTATAGAAAGTATTTAGAAAAACTCATATTGGTTTAAATTTTTCATATTCAGTTGTTATTTTAACATGTGGTATACTTTCCTTTAGTTGTTACTATGTTAATGAAATATGTAAACTTTTTGTTTAAACATTTTGCCATCTTTTTATCAACATAATTTGTTGTGTGATGGAGGAGTCTTAGATTTATCTTTATGTATAATTCTTTGTCCCTTTTCCTGTGCTCCAGAGAGTACATTTTAAAGATGAATGATAGAACTTAGGCTTCAGCTTGGTTTTCATTTAAATAAATAATAAAACATAGTTGTTCATTGTCGGGGATTGAATCTATGATTTTAGCCTCCTCTGACACAGTCCTCTGACCACATGTGTTTATCAAATCCATGTTTATGTTATTCGAAACTTTTAAGTTATTAACCTTTTCATTTGATGTGATGTAAATTTAAACATGTTCTATTCCTGCTTATTTTCCTTAATGTTATGTGAAATCCTGGTTTGTTTGCTAAAAAGCCATACACAGCCAGGTTTTCCAGTTGATTTAAGTAGCAAGAATACAAGTGAGGATCTATAATCATATGTGAATGTTATTTACTGTAATGCAGCACTGTCAAATATGGCAGTTTGTAACTTTTGTTTTTGTAGTTTGAGTAGACTTCACCTCTCTTGAGTTGGTTATTTCTGGCTAGAATTTTTGTTCATTTTTGCATTACTATAAAGATTTACCTAAGGCTGGGTAATTTATAAGAAAAAGAGGTTTAATTGGCTCATAGATGTTCAGGCTGTATAAGCATGGCTTCAGCATTTGCTTCCAGTGAGGGCCTCCGCAAGCTTACAATCATGATGGAAGACAAAGGGGAAGCAGGTAGTTCCACACTGTGAGAGAGGGAGGAGAGGAGGGTAGGGGGAAGGTTTCACAGTCTTTGAAACTACCAGGATGAGAATTTGCTTCTTACTCTTACTCTGGGGATGGCACCAAGCCATTCATAAGGAATCCACCATCATTACCCAAACACCTCTCACTAGACCCTGTCTCCAAGATAAAGGGTCACGTTTTAACATGAGATTTGGAGAGGGAAACATATCCAAACCAAATAAGAATTGTATTTCCCAGTTCCGTTCAGAGCCCTGGGCTTCTCACACCTAGAGAGCATGGAAGCAGAAAAAAGAAAAGCTATTCCATGTTAGTAGATGACCAGTAAGTGTGGTTGGATATGCTTAGCAGGAGTCTGGTGCATCTAGAGATAGGTGCCAGGCCAGGAAGTAGTTCTTAGAGCTGTTAGCTGTTAGATTCTGGTAATTAAGCTATAGGTAAATGCAAAATGGGAGAATCCTAATGGATCATGGCTCATATATGGAACAGGTAAACTTTTTTATTCGCTAAATTTTTCATCTGGCCTAATTTTTTTGCCCTTTTCTTTTGTACATGAGTATTGTTTCATTCATATATAACAAAGATAAAAAGTAAATTAGGTCAAAAAGTAAATCTAAGTTTTTAGGTTTTACTTTATGAGATTTATCATGCCAGACAGTTTAAATTATAAATTGTTGAAAATAATTTTTTGAAATGGAATTTTATCTCATTTTATATAGGAGTAGTCAGTAAGATGTTAACAACTACTTTTACTTTATATTATTTGTGTCAGAAGTGACCAGTTTATTTTTTCATTCTTAGCGCACGAAAAAAGACAAAGCAGCTATGCAAACCATGTAAGTAAACACTAATAAAGGTGAGAAATTGATAGTTTGATGTAAAAGTATCTCTCTCTTGAGTCCTTTAAATTATAATTGGGACCCAGTGGTGACAGCATGGACCTCTTTTTGTGTATTTTCTAAATCTCTTCTACTTTCCTACATATCAAATTTGTCCAGAAAAGTCTTCAGCTTAGTGTGCCCACCTTTTAAGGGTTTCTGACATTTAAGTTAAATTTCAATAGTCTTGTTGTGGTATAAAGATCTGCTTTAAATATTTAATCTTATTTTTCATGAAATAACAAAAATAGAAGATCTAAGTTAATTGTCATCACTGTGTATTGGTTTTCTGCCACAGCAGGTGAAAGCATACCTTCCCTGCTACGCCATGACCTTATTTTTCTCCCTCTGTTTCTTTCAATTGTAGCACACTTTTGAATTAAATCAGTAACATTGACATGATTGTCACTATCCAAATATTATTCACTGCTAAATCATATGGTGTTTTCACTGTGTCTCTGCATTACATGTTCCTTCGTTTGTTCTCTGAAATAGTTCTGAAATTTGAGCACTTCTGCACTTCTTCTGGATCATCTCTTTTTTCCTAGCCTATGCTGGTTTATCCAGCAGTAAGTAGCCTCGGGGTGGTCTGTCACTTTGTTAAAAAATTATTTTAATAATTATTGTTAAATTATATTTTACATATAATTTACATTTCACATCCATGATTTTTTAGCATGAAGCTAATTTTCTGACTGTATTCATTGGCCTGTTTTCTACCAGCTGTTTTCCCGCCCAAGTGTTGTAGCATTTATCACATGCCTTTCAAAGATATTTCCCATCTGCTAAAACATATCTGTTCCTCTTTTATTTTTGGTACGGGTGGGCAACTTTCTTTGGCCTTTTGTCATTCTAGTTCAATATAGAGTGGCTTTCCCTAGACATGCTCAATGTCTGCTTTTCTGTGCTATCTCTTTAAAGTCTTTTTAATCTCACATAACTGCTGCCTTGTGTGGGATCGCCTGAGTCCTAGATTCTGTGTTTCCTTCTGTCCTGTTATCCTTTCTAGTTGTACTTGAGCACGTTTTCCTGGACAGAGATGTTTAGAGATCTGGCCAGTCTTAAAATCCTTCTTGATAGAGAATAAACTTCTAGATTGAATCTAAATTTTACGGTTCTGAAGATATTCTGCAATTGTGTTCTCATTACAGTGTTGTTCTTGAATCTATTGCCATCACGTGATACATTATTTATAACTGGGTTTTATGTATCTGTGGAAGCTGTTTAGGAGCTTTACTGTCTCTGAGATTCTGAAATTTCATAATAATATCTTGGTGGGGATCTTTTCATTTTATTGAGGCTACTAAGTCTGCAGACTGTCTCTCTCTGAGAATGTTTTTATTTTCTCTGTTACTTTTTTTCAGACAGTCTTGTTACTCAGACACTAGACTGCTTAGACAAGTATATCTGCATTGGTTTAAAATTTTTCCCCTTCTGTTTTTTTCAGTTTGTCTTTTTTTTTTTTTTTTTTTTTTTTTTTTTGGAGGCGGAGTTTTTCTCTTGTTACCTACCCAGGCTGGAGTGCAATGGCGCGATCTCGGCTCACCACAACCTCCGCCTCCCAGGTTCAGGCAATTCTCCTGCCCCAGCCTCCTGAGTCGCTGGGATTACAGGCACGCGCCACCATGCCCAGCTAATTTTTTGTAGTTTTAGTAGAGACGGGGTTTCACCATGTTGACCAGGATGGTCTCGATCTCTTGACCTCGTGATCCACCCGCCTCGGCCTCCCACAGTGCTGGGATTACAGGCTTGAGCCACCGTGCCTGGCCTCAGTTTGTCTTTTTATTCTACTTCTGGGATATTCTGTGAGTTTATCCTCTACTATGTCTATTGAATTTTTATATTTTTTAGGGTGTTTTAAGATTTTATTTTAAAGTTTTGTTCCTGATTTTGACTGGTCCTGTGAAATTTTTTTTTGTTATTTCAATCTCTCTTGTTGGAGGCTTTTCTACAATGTGTGGTGGTCCCTGGCTTACTTGATTTGAAAGCATGACTTGTGTTAACTGATGGCACCAGTGTGAGGTTTTGGAAGCCAAACTAGCTTTTCATTTGGGGGACCTCAGTGTATTATCTGGGGACCTTTATTCGAGACAGTTCAGTTTCTTGAGAAGGATCTCCCAAGTTTCTGCCTGGAAAGTAAAAGCATGGCTACTTGCTTTCCAAAAGCAGAGTTAGGGAAGAAAGTTGGAGTTCCATTTTTGGTATACAGTTTTGTTTATATCTCAGGTTTAGGCCATGGTAGCCGTGAGCCAGAAATTCTCAGGTTTGGTATATTCAGGGAACACACATCTAAGTTTCTTATCAGATGGGAGGACAGGTGGACGTGGGGCTCTAATCACAGATTTTCAACTGACCTTGATGGCTTTTGCCCTACTTTTTACATTTTACCCTACTTTTCAAAGTGCTATTTGCCGTGAAATTCACAGCCTGCCTTTAGCTCTGCAAGAGAAACTGCTCACTTCTGTTCCAGTCACTTTCTTTTTCTGTTTTTCTTATTTATTTAAGACCTATATTTAAGTGTAAATCAAAGTTTAATTTCAATATCATTAATGATATTTACCAAGACAGCTCTTTAGTGATGTATCTATAATAAGCATATTACAGTTTTCTTCTAAGGCCTTGTTTGATATTTTCATTCAAACTTTATACACTGTCATATTATCCCATTACTTGACAACATAGATGGAGCTGTTTTCATGAATGCTCACTGTGTTAGAAATATTTAAGTTAATTAAGATTTATTTTTAGCTTGGTCAGCATAGCAAGGCCTCATCTCCTCAAAAAGGTGAACTAAGAAATTAGTCAAGCATGGTGGCATATGCTTTTAGTTTTACCTACTGAGGTGGCTGAGGCAGAGGATTGCTTGAGCTCAGGAGTTTGAGGCTGCAGTTAACTATCATTGCACCACTGCCCTCCAGCCTGGGCTACAAAGTGAGACCCTATCTCAGAAAAAGGAAAAGAGTTACTAATTGTTTGAAAACATATCTGAAATTTGTTCTGCCAAAAAGCAGAGAGAAAAATATAACCTTTGGCTTTTATTTTATTTTTTTTATGTTTGCTGAGAAGAATGCTGTACTTTATTTATTTTTCATTTCTTTTTGGAGGAACAGGTGGTATTTGGTTACCTGAGTAAGCTCTTTAGTGATGATTTGTGAGATTTTGGTGCACCCATCATCTGAGCAGCATCCACTGAACCTGATTTGTAGTCTTTTATCCCTTACCCTTTTCCCATACTTTCCCCTGAGTCTCCAAAGTCCACTGTATCATTCTTATGCCTTTGCATCGTCATCGCTTAGCTCCCACATATGAATGAGAACATGCAATGTTTTTCATTCCTGAGTGACTTCACTTAGAATAACAGTCTCCAATTTCATCCAGGTTGCTGGGAATGGAATGCCATGAATGTATTCAATATTATGGCCGAGTGGTATTCCATCATATATATGTATATGTATATCACAGTTTCTTTATTCACTTGTTGATTGATCGGCATTTGGGCTGGTTCCATATTTTGTAATTGTAATTTGTAAATTGTAATTTGCTGGAGTTCCTTGTAGATTCTGGATAATAGCTCTTTGTCAGATGTGTAGACTGTGAAGACTTTCTCCCACTCTGTGGGTTGTCTGTTTACTCTGCTGATTGTTCCTTTTCCTGTGCAGAAGCTCTTTAGTTAAGTCTCACTTGTTTGTATTTGTTGCATTTGCTTTTGAGTTCTTGGCGATGAAGTCTTTGCCTAAGCCAGGGTCGGGAAGGGCTTTTCCAATGTTATCATCTAGAATTTCTGTGGTTTTAGGTCATAGATTTATGTCCGTGATCCATCTTGAGTTGATTTTTGTGTAAGGTGAGAGTTGAGGATCCAGCTTCATTCTCCTGCACGTGGCTTGCCAATTATCCCAGAACCATTGGTTGACTAAGGTTTACTTTTTTCACTTAATGTTTTAGTTGGCTTTGTTGAAGATCAGTTGGCTATAGGTATTTGGGTTAATTTCTGGGTTCTCTATTCTGTTTCATTGGTGTATGTGCCTGTTTTTATACCAGTTCCATGCTGTTTTGGTGACTATGGCGTTCTAGTATAGTTTGAAATCAGGTTAGGTGATGCCTCAAGATTTGTTGTTTTTGCATAGTTTTGTTTTGGCTATGTGGGGTCTTGTTTGGTCCCATATGAGTTTAGGATTGTTTTTTCTAGTTCTGTGAAGAAGGATGGTGGTATTTTGATGGGAATTTCATTGAATTTGTAGATTGCTTTTGGCAGTATGGCCATTTTCACAATATTCATTCTATCCATTCATGGGTATTGTATGTCTTTCCATTTGTTTGTGTCCATTATTTCATTCAGCAATGTTTGTAGTTCCCACCAGCATGTGAAAAAGATAATCCACCATGATGAAATTGGTTCTATACAAGGGATACAGGGATGATTTAACATACACAGGTCAATAAATGTGATACACCACATAAACAGAATTCAAAACAAAAACCACGTGATTGTCTCAATAGATGCAGAAAAAGCATTTGACAAAATCTAGCCTCCTTTTATGATTAAAACTCTCAGCAAAATTGGCATAGAAGGATCATAGCTCAATGTAATAAAAGCTGTCTATGAGAAACCCACAGTCAACATAATACTGAATGGGAAAAAGTTGAATGCATTCCCCTTGAGAACTGGAACAAGACAAAGATGCCCCACTCTCACCACTTCTGTTCAGCTTAATACTGGAAGACCTTAATACTGGAAGACAGAGCAATCACACAAGAGAAGGAAATAAAGGGCATCCACATCAGTAAATAGGAATTCAAACTGTTGCTGTTTGTTGATGATATGATTGTATTCCTAGAAAACCCTAAAGACTCCTCCAAAAAGCTCCTAGAACTGATACATGAATTTAACAAAGTTTCAGGAGATGAAATTAATGTACACAAATCAGTAGCTCTGTTATACCCTAACAGCAACCACGCTGAGAATCAGACCAAGAACATAGCCCCTTTTATAATAGCTGCAAAAGTAAAATAAAATACTTAGGAAAGGACCTAACCAAGGAGGTGATAGACCTTTACAAGGAAAACAACTTTAGTATTTTTCATGGGTTAAAATGAGAGGCAGCAGGTATAGTGGAAGAAGTCAGTGGCTGGGCATCGGCATCCAATGGGTCCTGGACCTTTGATAGTAAGCCTTTGGTTTGACTTACTAAATTACAGGTGTAATTATTTTCTAGTTTTTGTTATTAAACTTCTATGTAACCCCTTCTATTTCTTGTTAAAGATCATAAAATTTCACCCTCTGATTTATGCTGACTGAAGTTAGATGATTTGTTTCTTTTTGTGATTGCCTTAAATAATACCTATGAACAGTAAACTGTTAGTAGTGTTTTTGGTGTAATTAAATGTAGTAAGACTGAATGAATTTGTCAAACACTTGTCGAAGTTTTTGATTTATTCAAAATTCTGTGCTCAGCAGCTAGAGATAGGAAGAGTAAGAGCCCTCCCTTACTCTTACGGAGAGGCATACTTTCTCATGAGGGGAATACTCTGCAAGTATTTCCTTGCTCAGGTGATGGGTACACCAAAGTCTCACAAATCATCACTGAAGAACTTACTTTTATAACCAAATACCACCTGTCCCTCTAAAACCTATGCAAATAAAAAAATTTTAGTATCTTGTAATCAGTGGTGAATTTAACTAATTAGTGGGCAAAGAAACCATTTTTGGTGTGGCTGCTGTCAAAGAGATCGATCCAAGAGGGTAGATGGAGTCAAGTTTGCTGAAACAAGGAAAGAGAAAGGCAGTAGGCAGAGAGCAGGGGTATAGCAGGAAAATGCCTAGGTGCAGGTCAGATGATTTATAGAATGAAATTAATCAAGTTTTGAAATGAATGGTAAGTGTTCTCTGGGAGTCTCATTTGAGTCATGTCATGGCAGTCTCATTTAAACATGAAGGAAAAGTTAAATTTTTTAATTTGTCATCTGTTTTCAGGGTGTGAGAGAATATTTAAGTGATACTTTTTTTTATCCTCCACATAAGAAAACAGGACTAGAGAAACCTATGGCTTCCTCACTTGGTGGCCCAGCAGCCCTGGCACATAGAGCCTCTGAATCTGAAACACCTATTTTGTTACAATATCACCTGAAATAATACATTTAGGACTAGTAACTTAGTAAATGCATTAGTTTTGTATTCATTGCAATGAAATGCTCCTGTACCAGTATGATTTAATATGTTACATTTTATCATAGTAAATAAATAGAAATTCTCAGCTGCTTTATGTCACTGTTGAAAAAACAGTGAAATCTTATTCATAAAATCCTTGTTAGGTTTGATGACAGGTACCATATTAAGAGCAGCATTTTATAACCCATATCTCAAACATCATCTCTGGAAGTTAAGAGCCTCCAACGGGTTTTCTGTAGAGTGCACATGATACCACACTCAGGCAGTTCATGGAGTGTAAGGAATATCTTAGGGCTTTGTCATTTGACATTTTAACTGAGAAAAAAATACACTTTGATAAGTTTACCATATACTTCCCTTCCTCTTCAGGTTTCTACTGAGCATTTACCTCAATTATATAGTTCATGCTCCACCATATTCATTGATGACAGCACAGCCAGCCACCCTCATCTTACAATGCCACTAAACTCGTGAGTACACCTGTGCTGCCAAGGGACAGACTCGTTTATTCTAAAGTTATTTCAGCCATTTGGTTGTCCTCTTCAATCACTTTTAAGAAATTGGAGTCAACTATATATTGATATCCAGATTCTAAATATTAAACATCAATTTCTCTTTTAATCTTAGACATCATGGTGGAAGGAAAATCAGTTAGCAAATAAGCAATTTCAGAAAAAGTGTAGCTATTTATTTGATGCCTTTGTACCTTAAGAATGTTGAGTGCAGTGAGAAGGATAGGTTCCCTTTATTGAATTTTTTTTGTGTGCGAAGAATTAGTTTGTTTAATGAGTTGTAGGCCTAAATCAACATGTACTACTTTGGACATTAGTCTTGGAGGAAGGAACAGCTTTTTCTCTTCTGGCACCACAGTGTATCAACATTTGAATTTCTCCCATTGTGCATGAGCACCTCATGGGCCACAAAGATGCACTTTGAGAGCACCCTGAAATGAAGTTTATTTGAAAAGGAACAACCACCAACACCACCACCACAGGGGCTGTCCAGTGTACATTATTATCATCTCCTTGGGTCATGAGTGTTGATTTTTAGAACATAGTTTGGAAAGTGCTAATTTAGAGTATTAATGTCTTTATTTTTAATTTTACTTTTAATTCTAGAAACATAACTACTTAGCTTATAAACAATTTTGTTTAGAATGCGCTAGCCTTTTTAGCTAATTTGATTGTCGGTAACTTTTACTTTAATTAAAAATTGGAAGTTTACACTTGTAATAATGCCACTTTCCTCTCTCCCTTATAACAATAGTTGAGATGAAATTGTGTTTCAGCAAAAACTGGGCTCGAACTCTGTCTCAGGCTCTGAGCTTTGGGACCTATTGAGTAGTCACTAAATGTCTGTAGTCAGCCAAGCCTATTCAATCTTTTTATTTATTTGTTTTTCAGATGGAGTTTTGCTCCTGTTGCCTAGGCTGGAGTGCAATGGTGCTACCTCAGCTCACCACAATCTCCCATGTTCAAGCATTTCTCCTGCCTCAGCCTCTTGAGTAACTGAGATTATAGGCATGCACCACCATGCCTGGCTGATTTTGTATTTTTTTTTTTTTTTAGTAGAGATGGGGTCTCTCCATGTTGGTCAGGCTGGTCTCGAACTCCCGACCTCAGGTGATCCACGCACCTCGGCCTTCCAAAGTGCTGGGATCACCACATCACCTGGCTGTCTCTTAAATCTTCGAGCAGGAAAACAAACAAACGAACAAACTACTTCGACTGGAGTCCCTGCTTTCTTTTGAATTCAAAAGATTTTGATGTGTTAGCATACCATTCAAAAGCAGCTTTTAAGGTTAATCTTGCTGAAATAAATTTCATGCTTTTTTCCTCATTATTCTAATTTTTAGAAGTCTACTTTCAAAAGAAAAGTAAGTTTTAACTTGCCATCAGCAAGTTAAAATTTTTTAAAAAAATATTTGCAATTGGTGAAATAGAGGTTTATTGAGCAAATTAATAGGGCAAATTGGCTTCAAGAAAAGATTTTGGAAAATATCATGAGTTAGTAGTGCACTGTTATCAGTGGGATAGATGGAACTCACTAGGGATCACTTTTACAAAGTTTTTCTACAAAATACATGTCTGCAAACACATGCATCTTCCCATCTCCACTTTTCCTCCATCCCTAGGCACTGAGAAGCTTTTAGGAAAATAGGGATCGATGTGAGGCATCTTCATGTAAAGAAAAGCATGCCATAAGATTCTGATTTTCACCCCAACTCAATCATTCCAAATTTTCCTGTGCATTGAAATCACCTGGGAAACTTTTAACAACAACCCTCGATGTCCAAAGTTATATCCAATGCTAATTAAATCAAAATGTCTCATTTTTAAAATGAAGCAATTATTGAAGCTTCTCAGGTGATTTTAATGTGCAGCAAAATTTGAGAGCCACTGCCTAATTTGAGTTTAGGATGAGAAACTGCTCCTATTTGGTGGGACCTTGGGCAAGTCAGTTTTTTAAGATTTGTTTCCCTGATCTGTGAAATGAGTGTTGGATTAAATGTCATGTATGGTCATTGGTCCTTTCCAGCATATACCTTCAAATTCTGTGATTATAAAATTATTTCAAGGCCGGGTGTGGTGTCTTACACCTGTAATCCCAGCATTTTGGGAGGCCAAGGTGGGTGGATCATGAAGTCAGGAGTTCGAGACCAGTCTGGCCAACATAGTGAAACCCTGTCTCTACTAAAAATACAAAAAATTAGCTGGGCATGGTGACAAACGCCTGTAATTTCAGCTACTCAGGAGGCTGAGTCAGGAGAATCTCGTGAACCCAGGAGTCAGAGGTTGCAGTGAGCTGAGATTCCGTCGTTGCACTCCAGCCTGGATGAAGGTTCAAGACTCCGTCTCTAAAAAAAAAAAGTTATTTCAGAGATGAAAACCACTGGAAGTAGTTTTAAATGCTTAAATGTTAATGTTGCAGGCATTTTGAAAAGTGCTAATATTATATAGACCTATTACTAAAATTGAGATTTGCCTTCCCTCAGTTATTTTGAGCCGCATTCTATATGCTGAGGGCAAATGGAAGCACATAACTTATCTAAGAGATGCTCTTGTTTTGTGATACACAGCATCTGTGGGTAACTTAGAAATACAGTTACATATATCTGAAGAGCTGTATCTGTTCATAAATATTTCAGTTAAACTAATTGAAGGTACCTGCCATTCATATTACACTGTGTCATGTTACATGGCCTTGTTAGCACTGCTTATTTTAGGATCACTGTACCTATCATTGATACCGTGTGAGCTTATGTTTACTAATATATTTTCTAATAATTATGCAACAGAGATTTCAAATAACTTTTATTTGTTAGAAAGCACTTTCATTATGTGATACATTTTTAGGGAAATCATAATAAAAAATGGGTAGGTAGGAGATAAGGAACTAAACTAAAATGCAGGGCCTAACATCTTAAAAAAGAAACCACTACTTTGTGGCTGAAATTTAAGCATATGTACACATAGATATAAATTGCATTAGCTGGGCGCGGTGGCTCAAGCCTGTAATCCCAGCACTTTGGGAGGCCGAGGCGGGTGGATCACGAGGTCAAGAGATCGAGACCATCCTGGTCAACACGGTGAAACCCCGTCTCTACTAAAAATACAAAACATTAGCTGGGCATGGTGGCGCGTGCCTGTAATCCCAGCTACTCAGGAGGCTGAGGCAGGAGAATTGCCTGAGCCCAGGAGGCGGAGGTTGCGGTGAGCCGAGATCGTGCCATTGCACTCCAGCCTGGGGTAAAAAGAGTGAAACTCCGTTTCAAAAAAAAAAAATAAATAAATAAATAAAATAAATTGCATGAGGCTGAGTGTGGCGGCTTACGCCTGTAATCCCAGCAATTTGGGAAGCTGAGGCAGGGTGATCAATTGAGGCCAGGAGTTTGAGACCAACCTGACCATCATGGTAAAACCCTGTCCCTGCTAAAAATATAAAAATTATCCGGGCATAGTGGTGGAAACCTGTAGTCTCAGCTACTTGGGAGGCTGAGGCATGAGAATTGCTTGAACCCTGGAGGTGGAGGTTGTGGTGAGCCAAGATCACGCCACTGCACTCCAGTCTGGGCAACAGAGTGAGACTCTGAGTCAAAAAATAAATACATACATAAAATAAATTGCATGGGACGAAAGGTCTTGTGGGTAGAAGAGCATATAACAGGGAAATATGTTATTATTTATATATTATAATAATCAACAGAAACACATCTTCTAACAGCATATCGCCTTGCATTTTGGTTTTCATGTTTTTGCTGAAATCCAAGAAATGAAAACAAAAAAGTGCCCTTGTGGTACTGTTCTGAACCAGAAGATTTTAATTTCAGGGCCACTGGGAGAGTTTCCTCTGCATCCTTTTTAAAAAATGTCTTCAGGCCTAACCAGTGATAACATCTATTTTTATGAATGTTTTTCCTTCCGCAGTGTGGCCTTGGAGATATATTATCATATCAAGCAAAGGTGAGCTTTTTAAAAACCTGTCTTGTTATTGTAGCTAACTACTTTGCAAGCTGTCAAGCTCAGTGTTAGGTCACAGATCTAGACATCATAAGCTGTATTGTGCCTACTAAAATATCAAGGCAAATTATTTGTGTTTTCTTTGGACCTTAAGACTCTCTTAAATCTTAAATGACTGGGAATCTCAAAGAGTATGTGTTTATATTGATTATATTGATATTTACTGTTGTAGAACTATAAAATTGAGATTTTTTTTTTTCCGAATCTATTTTTAGCTGAGTTTTCACAGCCTTACCACTGTTGATATCAAAAACTAGATAATGCTTTGTCCTGTGCACTGCAGAAAGCTTAGCAGCATTGATGGCCTGTACCAACTAGATGTCAGTAGTAACCCATGACCCAAGTTTTGCTAACAGAAAGTATTCTTTGAGAACAATATTGTTAACGTAAATTTTTTAATGAAAAAATAACTTTTTTCTCATGTATCAGGAAACTGGAAATAAAAAAAAGAAAAAACTTTTTTCAGCAGAAAGTTGAGTAAAAAGTGTGTCAGGTATTTCTATTATTGAAAATCTCTAATGTGGAGCTTAGTAGAAGAAAGCTGAGTTCTCTATCTCTTTCTCTGCCATTTGCTTTAAAGAATTTACTTTAAGATGGCTAGGCATGGTGGCATATGCCTGTAATCCCAGCACTTTTGGAGGCTGAGGCAGGCGGATCAGTTGAGGACAGGAGGTTGAGCCAGCCTGACCACCATGGGAAAACATGTCTCTACTAAAAATACAAAAAAATAGGTGGGTATGGTGGTGCATGCCTGTAGTCCCAACTGCTAGGGAGGCTGAGGCAAGAGAATCGCTTGAACCCAGGAGGCAGAGGTTGCAGTGAGTGGAGATAGTGCCATTGCACCCCAGCCTGGGCGACAGAGTGAGACTGTCTCAAATTAAAAAAAAAAAAAAGCATGAGGCAATAACGTGACCTAACATGCAAATATGTAGTTGGTAAAAGGTGTATTTTTAAAGCTCTGAGACAGTTGTGGGTATTCATTAATGCTAAGTCAAAACTTCACAAGTGCTACTTTCTTAAATTAGTTACAGTGGCATTTTACATATTACTAAATTTATTCCATCAGTACTCACTCGTCTTTCTTGCACGGTAAATTGATCTTTTCCCTCATACTCGCATTTATAATATTATGCATTAGTTATTTGGAATATGTTGGTTTATGTTTTATTTTGTCAAAAATCACTTTTAGTTTAACTGCCAATCTTATTTTAAAATATCTTTAAGTATTGAAAAGCTGTCAAGCTATAGTAGAAAGAACGAGTTTTTCAGAGTCCTCAGGAAAGCTTAAATTTTATCATTGGGAACAAATACTTATTTTCCTTGAAGGGACAACCTCATGTCATTTATTTTTGAGAATGATAGTTGCCCTTTTTTTTTTTAGACCAAGTCTCACTCTGTCACTTGGCTGCAGTGCACAGGCACAATTTCAGCTCAAGCAGTCCTCTCACCTCAGGCTCCTGTGTAGCTGGAACCACAGACATGTGGCACCACACCTGGCTAATTTTTGTGTATTTTTGGTAGAGAGAGTTTCGCCATGTTGCCCAGGCTGGTCTTGAACTCCTGAAGGAGCTCAAGGGATCTGCCTGCTTTAGCCTCCCAAAGTGCTGTGATTTTACAGGCATGAGCCGCTGCACTGGCCCAGTTGTATTTTTACATAAAAATGATGTCCTGTGAAAAAAGTGATTGTTCAGCTCACAATTAAATCACGAATTCTTTTTTTTTTTTTTAAACACAACGGTACTACAGTCAGCAGAAGCACTTCTTGTTAACTTTCCACTGATTCAGAATATTAAAGCGACATGTCAAGATTTAGTAACACCATTTTTTACTGCTTCATCAAAGACATTCTTAAGTACTTCAGCCTATCTTTTTGAACTGTAATGGACAATAAAGGATAGAATGACTACTAGTGTAATTGGTACCACTGCCTTGATTTAGGCTGAGAAACCAGCAGTTTTACCCACTTTTGCTTCTATACAGTCATGGCAAGTGTCTATGAAAAAGCAGTGTCTTTGTATTACTTTCCTAATTAAAAAAGTTTTTTTATCAGCTTTCTCAGGTTGAATTAGTATGATTATCAGAACAGTGTCAGGTGGGCACTGTGGGTCAGGCCTGTAATCCCAGCAATTTAGGAGGTCAGGCAGGTGGATCACCTGAGGTCAGGAGTTCAAGACCAGCCTGGTTAACATGGTGAAACCCCATTTCTACTAAAAATACAGAAATTAGCTGGGCATGGTGGTAGATGCCTGTAATCCCGGCTACTTGGGGGGCTGAGGCAGGAGAATCTCTTGAACCTGGGAGGTGGAGGTTTCAGTGAGCCAAGATTACACCATTGCACTCCAGCCTGGGCAACAAGAGTGAAACTCTGTTTCAAAAAAAAAAAAGAAGGAAGGAAGGAAAGAAAAAAGAAAGGAAAACAAAGAAGGGAAGGGAGGGGAAGGGAAGGGAAAGGGAAAGGGAGGTGACCTCTTAGGCCTTCTGGAAAAGGGTCTTGGGGATCCCCAGAGGTCCACAGAGCACATTTGGAGAATCACTGGTTTATTACACAAGCACAATGCATTAGTTTTATGAAGTTTAAAGTTTGTCAAAGATTGACCTCTTTTAAAATAAGGCAGATGAGTTTTTAATTCAAACAACAGAAAATAAATACATCATGAGACTATGCTACAGAGAACTAAAGAGAAAGAACGTTAGAAAATCTGAATCACTTTTTGATTTATTAAAGTTCTAAAGACTTTATTGCCCACCACTACTGCTTCGTAAAATGTTCTCGTGTTTCAGTGTGTGGTTAGAAGAGTGAAAATATGTTTGGTTTGTTGTCATTGCTTGTTAAGGGTCAATACTTACAGACAGTTCTGTCTGGTTATCGTAAAAAATAATTCATAGCACAGGACATGTGCTGAGGAAGAAGAGGTCGGGAAACCCTCTGCAGGCCAGGATCCAGGTGAAGAATTTGTAAAAACTGTTTGCTTTGCTGAAGTAAGCACCAGAGCACATAGCAGGCATTATTTACTAAACAGATAGTTTACTAAGATATTTAACAGTTTTTGAAGTAATGCATATTCTTATTTTATAGAGATGCCGATAGAACTTTGGGCATCTTTGATGAACGGTTACACCCATTTACAGTAAGTGGCACTTTTACTGAAGTTGTATTTGCATCATAGACTGGCATTTGTTTCATGCTGAACTCAAAGTCATCTTTCTTTAAATCCTCTTCCCCATTTTGTGTTACGTTTAGTCATCTTAAGTGCTGTAAAAAGAATGTGCTGGAATAAGAACTGATCTGTAGCTCTCCAGTAAATGAGCTAGTATTAGTAAATATAATATCCAAATAACAGAAAATGTATCTTTTAAAAAGACAAAAGACAATTACATAAACTCATATTGCAACAAGCAATATGAGTATATGAAGTACTTTTCACACAGAAGCATGATTTTTATGAAGAGAATTAAGAATAATTTAAGTTTAAATCAACTTACATGGTGTAAAAATTTAAAAATGTGCTTCCTCGGATACGTAATAGCCACATGTGGCTAGTAATTATTGTATTTAACACCGTAGGCTTAGAGCCTCATGGTTAAAGGAAACTGTGTTTTCTCAGTTTATTGCCGAGAAGAGTGACATATGGTCAGTAAGACATTAAAGCCTAAAGGTAACTTACATTTGGATGGAATTATGTGGGGGAAAGAGTAAAAAAGAACAATAATTTTCTGAGGTTAAGCTCATATTATTTTTAAGTGAATGCTGATGAGTATTAAATCATTATGGTATTTTAAGATTCCACTGTTCATATTGTAAAATCTAAAAGACATCTCACTACGGTGGGCACAAATGTGAACACTGCTGTCTTAAGAGCACTTTAGGTTTTTTCTTCAGTGGATACTTATATTGCATTTTTTCTTCTTTCAGCAAGAATGGCTTCTGGAGGAATACTTTAAGTATGATCCTGGACACAAATTGATTTTCACATTTCTTCGTACTCTATTTAAAGCCAAAAGGCTAACAGCTGACTTGGCAATCAGAAGTTTGGTGAGCTATTTTCTGTTTATAAAGCGTCGTTAGAAATTGGTCTTGTAGAGCAGACTGGCCAACATGGTTAAACCCTGTCTCTACTAAAAATACAAAAATTAGCCAGGCTTGCAGACATGCCCCTGTAGTCCCAGCTACTCAGGAGGCTGAGGTAGGAGAATTGCTTCAACTCAGGAGGCAGGGTTTGCCGTGACCAGAGATCAAGCCACTGTATTCCAGCCTGGATAACAGAGAGAGACTCCATCTCCAAAAAAAAAAAAAAAGAAAGGAAACAAAAGAAATTGATCTTGTAAACAGGGTGGCCTGGTCCTGTTTTTAAATAAAGATAGGTTTCTGAAATTATCTCAGAACTTTAAGAGAAACTTAAGAAAGCAAATATACACATTGGAGTTGTCATCATCATCATGGCTTAAAATGTTGCCATTGCTTTTCTCATCACAGAACAATTGCTATTAAAGGCAGCAGGAGGGATTTCTGATTTCTCCCCCCACACTTCAGTGCACACATGCACACAGTGCACAGTGCACACACATCCAAGGCATGTGGAGGGCTTGGAATGGGGAGTAGTAACAAAACCATCTGGTTGATGGGCAGGAATAAGATGCCTATGTCTAAGCTGAGGCCCAGGCAGTATCCCCAGGCAATTCTGATGCATGTTGTGATTGAGAGCTGCTGCCTTCAATTCATTGTTCCTTGGATGTGCCTAATCTACCCCTGCTGGGCAGAGTAGGTAGCAGAAATATTTGATCTATGATTGTGATATGGTCCCTTGCTTGGCCTGGTCAAGCAAAGCCTTTGTAGAACATAAGAATAAAAGGCACTTACTTTCTGGTCAAAACCAGAAGTATTCTGGTTTTTCACAAAAGTTCTTATCACAGCACTTCAACCCAGCTAAGTCAAAGGCCAGTCCTCTGTTTTGCAGGTATACATCGAAAGACTTATAAGTTATGCCGATATCAACATTTGTCCAACCAACTGGAAGAGGATTGTCTTCGGAGCCACTCTTCTTGCCGTCAGGGTTGGGCACAATGTGGCTGTGTGCCATGAGCACTACTGCAAGCTCTTTGAGAACATTACAGTTGATGATATGTGAGTTTGAAGGTTTTTGTGAACTTTCTAACCATTTTTGAATATTTGCTCCCATAAACTTAAACACTTTAAGAAATATTTTTAAAGGTTACATTGTGCAGATAATAAGAATGGACATAAATACCACATGCTCTTTCTCCCCAGCTTTAGAACAACCATTCATATTTTTCACTGTTCATTGGTAGGTCTTGGTAAATTGCTGTTGTAAATAATCTCATAAATGGAAAAGTATATTTCTAGTGAATGTTTTTGGCAAATATCTTACCAGTGTACTACCAGAACATAATAGTACAGTAAATATCCTTATGGCTTTTTACAAGCTATCTGCAAGTTCCAGTCTCTTTGTAAGGAGCATACGTCTGGCCTTTGAAATAATTGTTTGGTCATTGACAGGTCTTGGGTCTCTGCATTGTGAAGTATAGCTTCACCCTGACTTATACATTGTGTGTTTGCTTTTGCTGGTGTTCCCCCTGCTTTTATCTGAAGATCTGTTTTATAGAAACCTTGAGATACAGAATAGCCTCAGTTCCCTGTGCCCCTGTCCTCTCCTCATTAGGAGTGTTGCATCACTGGGCTGATGAGTTAGAAGTTCCAGTGTTCCCCTCAGGCAGTCTGAGAAACATTGCTGGGGCATCACCTAATGCTCACCACACTCAGGAGGTTCCTGGGGTTCTCATGCAACCACAGCAGCACTTGGGAGGGTCCCGAGTTACCTAGGAGAGTGCAAGAAATCTTGCTGAGTCATGGGGTTGCTCACAGATGGCACCAACATGCCCCTGAAACAGGAGCCTCATGGGTCTTTCATCCAGTCTGGCCTGATGACTGCTGTAAAGGGAAGGTCTTCGGAGCTGATTGTCAGGGTGAGCCAGGGAGGCATTTCCAGCAGAGGCTCACGCAGTGTCCACTAGACAGCGAGAATGGCTTTGTAGATGACACTTAGGAAAATCTGAAGGAACACCTCTTTTTTTTTTTTGAGACAGAGTTTCACTCTTGTTACCCAGGCTGGAGTGCAATGGCGCCATCTTGGCTCACCGCAACCTCCGCCTCCTAGGTTCAGGCAATTCTCCTACCTCAGCCTCCTGAGTAGCTGTGATTACAGGCACGCGCCACCATGCCCAGCTAATTTTTTGTAGTTTTAGTAGAGACGGGGCTTCACCTTGTTGACCAGGATGGTCTCGATCTCTTGACCTCGTGATCCACCCACCTCGGCCTCCCAAAGTGCTGGGATTATAGGCGTGAGCCACCGCGCCCGGCCCAGGAACACCTCTTGACATTGAGCAGCATATGAAGATAAAGATCCTCAGGCAGTGGCAAGAAGTTTAGGTTTTTCTGGGTTTTTGTTTTTACATTTGCTTATTACTCCAGATAAGAATGTCATTCAGAATGTGTGCAGTCACAGGGTTGGAGCCTGCTGGCTGAATAGAAGTCTCTGCCATTTGTGCTCCCCACAGGAATAACAAATTGAGCAACTATTTAAATAAAAAAAGCACCTCCATAGGAACTAAAAATTAGGTAAGTGATCACAGCACATGGTTTTGACTTCATATCACTGAAAGAGGCACTGAACAACCTAGAAAAGACAGTCTTGAATTGCTGATTCCACCCCTGTGAACCTGTGGCAAGGAGAGAGGCTACATGCTTGGGGCAGGGAGAGCACAGCAGCTGTGGGACTGCCTGAACTCAGTGCTGCCTTGTCATAGCAGAAAGCAAAACAAGGCTGAACTCACCCAGTGCCCACCCATGGAAAAAACATTGAGACTAGCCCCAGCCAGAGGAGGATTGTTATCCCAGTGGTTTTAACTTGAGTTGTGAAACTCTGGGGTCCTTAATACACCTGAAAGTCTGTCTAGGCCATGAGGACCACAACTCTTAGGCAAGTCCAAGTGCTGTGCTGTACTTGGAGCCAGTGTGTCTGGGGGCATGTGACCCAGAGAGACAGCAGCTGCGGCAGCTAGGGAGTGCTTGCCCACCCCTCCTCCAACCCTAGACAGTGCAGCTCGCAGCTCTGACAGAGACCTCTTTCTTCCACTTGAGGGGAGGAAAGAGGAAAGAGCACTTTGTCTTGCAACTTGGATACTAGCTCAGCCACAGTAGGAGAGGGCACTGGTCAGAGTCATGAGCCTGCCCCCCCATTTCAGGTCCCAGCTTCGGGATAACATCTCTAGACAAGCTCTTGGCCAGATGGGAACCTGCTACCCTAAAGGGAAGGACTCAGTAATGGCAGGATTCATCACTTTCTGATCACTTTCTGATGAAAGACCCTTTGGGCCCAGAAGAATCATCAGTGGTGACCATTTAGTACATGCCATGGGCCTGGAGTGAGACTGGAGAGAGATATTCTCGCTTCAGGTGTGACCAAGCACATTCCCAGCTGTGGTGGCTACAAGGAGAGACTCCCTCTGCTTGACAAATGCTGAGGAAAAAGTAAAGAGTTTTCTTGAGCTTAGATACCAGCTCAGCTACAGTCAGAGGAGTACCAGGTGAGCTGTAGGAGTCCACAATTCAGGCCTTGGCTCTTGGATGGCATCTCTGGACCTACCCTGGTCCAGAGGAGCGCCCACAGCCCTGAAGAATGAGTTCCAGGGCAGGCAGCATTCACCACAAGCTGACTGAGAGCCCTTGGGTATTATTAAGTGAACATCCATGGTGACCTGGCGCTAATCCCCATGGGACTGTGATGATGTTATATGTGGGGACAGACTACTGTGCCTGGGGAAAGGGGAGGGAAAAGCGGGAAGGGATTTGCCTGGTGGATTCAGTGCCAGCTCAGCCATGGTAAAACAGAATACCAGGTAGATGTCTAAGGTTTATGACTCCAGCACAGGCTCCCAGATAGAACCTCTGAACCCATCCAGGGACCAGGGGTGCTTACTGCACTTAAGGGAAGGACAGAGGCCTGGCTGGCATCACTACCTGCTGATTGTAGAGCCCTGGGCCTTTGAGTGACGTTAAGTGGCAGTGTGTACTTGTTACAGTGGGCCTTGGGCAGTCACAGTGCTGTGCCGGCTTCAGACCTAATGCTGTCTGGACAGTCTTAGTGCTGTCCCAGCACAATACAAGCACCCCTGTGGTTGTGGCCACAGGAGTGCTTGTGTTGCTCCTCTCCCAGCTCCAGGCAGCCTAGCACAGAGAGACAGACTTCCTTTGTGGGAAAGTAAGGGAAGAAGCGAGTCTCTGTCGGCTAATCCAGAGAATTCCTCGGGGTCTGATCTCAGACCACCAGTGTGGTACCTCCACAAGGCTTCAAAACCAATGACATTCTTCACAGAAATAGAAATAAAAAAATGAACTCTAAAATTTATATGCAACTACAAAAGACTCAATATCCAGAGCTATCCTGAGCAAAAACCAACAAACCTGGAGGAATCACATTATCTGATTTCAAATTATCCTCTACAGCTATAGTAACCAGAATAGCATGGCACTGTGATTAAAAACAGACATGTAGACCAATGGCACAGAATAGAAAACCCAAAAACCAATTCATACATCTTCAGTGAACTCATTTTCTATGAAGGTGCCGAGCACATACAATGGGGAAATAACAGTCTCGTCAATAAGTTATGCTGGGAAAACTGGATATCCATATGCAGAAGAATGAAACTAGACCTCTATTTCTTACCTAATACAAAAGTCAAATCAAAATGGATGAAAGATGTAAATCTCGGTGGGGCTTGGTGGCTCACACTTGTAATCCCAGCACTTTGGGAGGCCAAGATGGGAGGATCACTTTAGGCCAGGAATTCGACAGTAGCATGAGCAATGAAGTGACATTCTGCCTCTGTTTTTTAAAAAAAATAATAAAAAGATTTAAATCTAATACCTCAAATATGAAACTGAAATAAAACGTTGAGAAAACTCTCCAGGATACTGGACTGGGCAAATATTTCTTGCATAATATTTCATCAGCGCAGGCAACCAAAGCAAAAACAAGCAAATTAGGTCACATCAAGTTAAAAAGCTTCTGCACCACAAAGGAAACAATCAATAAGGTGAAGAGACAACCCACAGAATGGGGGAAGATGTTTGAAAACTATCTGACAAGGGATTAATTACCAGAATATTTAAGGAGCTCAAATAACTTCATAGAAAAAAATTGAATCTGATTTTTAAAGTGGGAAAAATATCTTAATAGACATTTCTGAAAAAGAGGATGCTTTAGGCAGGCTTGGTGACATGTGCCTGTCAGCTGTTGGGAGACTTAGGTGTGAAACTTACCTGAGCCTGGGAGATTGATGCTGCAGTAAGCTGTGATTGTGCCACTGCACTCTAACCTGAGTGACAAAGTGAGACCCGTTTCAAAACTCCTTAAGAAAGGCATACCAATGGCTAATACATATATGAAAAGATAGTCAACATCAATATCATTGATCTTCAGAGAAATGTGAATCAAATTACAATGAGAGATCATCTCTCACCCCACTTAAAATGGCTTTTATTCTAGAGACAGGCAATAACAAATGCTGGTGAGGATATAGAGAAAAGGTAACACTTGAACACTGTTAGTGGGAGTATAGTTGAAGTACAACCACTATAGAGAACAGTTTGGAGGTCCTCAGAACCAAAAATAGAGCCACCATATGATCCAGCAATCTGCCTTTTGGGTATAAACCCAAAAGAAAGGAAATCAGTATATTAGAGATACCTGCACTCTCATGTGTGTTGCAGCACTATTCGCAACAGCCAAGATTTGGAAGCATTCCAAGTGTTCATCAAGAGATGGGTGGCTAAAGAAAATGCTGCATATACACAGTGGAGCACTATTTGACCATAAAAAAGAATGAGATCCTGTTATTTGCAACAACATGAATGGAAATGTTAAGTGAAATAAGCCAGACAAAGACAAACTTCATGTATTCTCACTTATTTGTGGGAGCTATAAATTAAAACAATGTAACTCATGAAGAGCTAGAGCAGGAGAATTGTTAGCAGCAGCTGGTAAAAGTAGCATGGGGGATGAGGAGTAAGGGGTAATGGTTAATAGGTGCACACATTTGGTTAGAAAGAATAAGATCTATTAAGTATTTGATAGCACAACATGGTGACAACAGTCAAGAATTATTTAATTGTACATTTTACAGTAACTAAAAGAGTGTAATTGAATTTGTAGAATTAAAAAAAAAGAACACATGTTTGAGGTACAATGGATTCTTCATTTACTCTGATGTGATTATTACACATTCTAGGCCTGTCTGAAAATATTTTATATACCCTATGAATATATTCAACTGCAGTGTACCCCAAAAGAATTTTAAAGTCATCATTCAGAATTACCACAGTGTATATTTACAACTGAAATGAGGCTTCTTTTGACTAAGAAGAGACTAGTGACTGTTGGCTGCTATTCAAATGGCTGCTAAATTACCACTTTGCTAATAGTAGAAACTGAGTTGTCATGGTGATTTTGCTAGTAGCCATTTTAGCAAAGGATGTAACAGAAAATTAATTTGAAACAAATAGATATACTTTGAAAGTTGCAGAAGCTAAAGTGCTGTTAATGACTACTTTCATCAGTGTGTACACTGGTGTCTTTGTGTGTGTGTGTGTGCGTGAGAAAGAGAGAGAGAGAGATGGAGTTTTGCTGTTGTTGCCTAGGCTCGACTGCAACCTCCATTTCCTGGGTTCAAGTGATTCTCCTGCCTCAGCCTCCCAGGTATCTGGGATTACAGGCATGTGCCACCACACCCAGCTAATTTTGTATTTTTAGTAGAGACGGGGTTTCTCCATGTTGTTTCTCCATGGGTCAGGCTAGTCTTGAACTCCCGACCTCAGGTGATCCACCTGCCTTAGCCTCCCAAAGTGCTGGGATTACAGGTGTGAGCCACCGAGCCCAGCTTGTAAACTGGTTTCTTCAAGGGAGCAAAATTTGTAATGATGAACACTTAGCTCCAGTATAATGGCAGTTAAATTGATCTCAGAGCCGGTAGCTAATCTGGTGGGGCTCTAGCTCTAGTTACAAGGTGAGAGAATACACAGGGAAATGTGCAGGTGTCCACAGATGTGAGCTTCAGAAGCAGTGGTGACAGAGGCCAGCTCCAAGACAACCAGTTTTTTTTTTTTTTTTAAAGGTGGGGTTTCACCAGGATGGCCAGGCTGGTCTTGAACTCCTGACCTCAGGTGATCCACCCACTTCGGCCTCCCAAAGTGCTAGGATTACAGGTGTGAGCCACCGCGCCTGGCCAGTAGACAACCAGTTTTACGGTGCTATTTGTGAATGCAGAAGCATCAGGAGCTATGGTCTGAACAGGAGCTATGTTGCTGATCTTTGTATATTGAAAAACATTACAACAAAGTGTTTAATGGACATTTTCCTTGTCCCTCTGCTGTTGATTATTTATAATGGTCTCTTTTTGACTGTAAATTAAACCATTTAAAAATAAGTGTCTATCAGATTTTTTCTTCAAACTTTTCAACATCTGTTTGTCTTGTTAGAATATATTTTCCTTCAGAAACATCACTAATTGTCAGGGAAATGCAAATTAAAACCACAATGTAATACCACCTTACTCCTGCACGAATGGCCATCATTATAAAATAAAAAAATATACATGTTGGTATGGACTTGGTGAAAAGGAATCACTTACACTGCTGATTAGAATGTAAACTAGTACAAGCACATGGAAAACAGTACTGCTGTTCAATCCAGCAATCTCACACTGGGTATCTACCCAAAGGAAAAGAAGTCATATGAAAAAGACACATACACATGCATGTTGATAGCAGCACAATTTGCAAGTGCAAAAATATGGGACCAGCCTCAATGCCCATGAACTAATGGGTAGATAAAGAAAATGTGGAATATAGACACCATAGAATACTGCTGTGTCATAAAACAGAATGCAATAATGGCCTTGACAGCAACTTGGATGGAGCTGGAGGCCATTATTCTAAGTGAAGTAACTCAGGAATAGAAAACCAAATATCATATGTTCTCACTTTTAGGTGGGAGCT
This sequence comes from Sapajus apella, assembly GCF_009761245.1. Taxonomy (NCBI): domain Eukaryota; kingdom Metazoa; phylum Chordata; class Mammalia; order Primates; family Cebidae; genus Sapajus; species Sapajus apella. The sequence goes on from NW_022437107.1 coordinate 638,520, forward strand.
AAGCTATGAGAATGCAAAGGCATAAGAATAGTACAATGTCCTCTGGAGATTCTGGGAGGAAGGTTGGGAAGGGGGTGAGGGATAAAAGATTACATATTGGGTAAAGTGTACAGTGCTCAGGTGGTAGGTGCACCAGAAGCTCTGAAATTACCCCTAAAGAAATTATCCATGTAACCAAAAACCACCTGTACCTAAAAAGCGGTTGAAATAAAATTTAAAAACATTATTGATAAACAGCTTACACACACACACACACACACACACACACACATACACATATACACACTCTAACACATGTAAGTTAAACTGAGCAGCTCCTATTCAGGAAATTTGCTGTGCTTTAAATGCTATTCAGCCATTTAAAAAACAACACAAAACTAAGAAGGTACACATCCTGTAGGGATAATGATTTTTTCCAATAACTACTATTAATAAACATGATAATTTTATAAAAAAGTGTATTTTATACATTTAAAATATGTTTATGGAAAAACACAAAAGGGATTATGAAGTGCATATATTCCTGTAGTAAATTAAGTCCTGGTCAGCTGATTATTTGAACATTATCTGATTTACATTCCTGTAGCCTTGTGGTTATATGAATAGGAAATTAATGTTGGAAGTAGTTTCAGCTGGGTTTTTGGTTAAACAACGGAGAAACCCACATATCTGCTTATATCCTAGCTACTCTCCATACCGGAGAACTTTAAGCATTTGTTGACTTAGCTAGTGGATGAAACATTGAAACTTAAAAACCAAGAAACCAAATGTATTGTTGAGGTATTGTTTTTATACAATTAAGTCTTTACAGGGATTACTATGAGAGTGGTAAGATTACTCTAGTTTTTTATTTATTTAAACATTTGACCAAGTGCTGGATACAGTGGCTCATGTCTGTAATACCAGCACTTTGGGAGATCAAGGTGGGAGTATCCACTTGATCACAGGAGTTTAACACCAGCCTGGGCAAAAAGTGAGACCCTGTCTCTACAAAAAGAATTTTTAAAAATAGCCCAGCTAAGTGGCATGAGCCTGCAGTTCTGACTTGAAAGGCTTAGGTGAATGGGTTACTTGAGCCTGGGAGGTTGAGTCTGCTGTGAGCTAGGATTGTGCCCCAGCACTTTAGCCTGGGTGACAGAGCAAGAACCTGTCTCAAGAAAAACAAAAACAAAACCTTTGGGCAGGACAGCTGAATAATCATGTGGCAGAGGGCTGCTCCCATCCTGTTCCCCTCTCAGTGCATTCAACTCATCCCCACAGTCTTGTGGTCAGGGGTGACAGATGCTGAACACCTCGGGGTTTCATTTCTAACTCAACTCAGGTGAAACACTGTGTAAGGCCGGCACCCTACCAGAAGGCATCTCCTAAAATGAGTTTAGCCAAGATGTCTCTCTCTGATCTTTCTACCATTGGAAGTGTAAAGAGTATTTCTGTCCCATAATAGTGACAGATAATAAATGGCATCTATCATTTCTGTCATCTGATCACTATTTTGGTGCCTTGGGAGTGAGCATGGAGTCTGAGTTGTGCAATGGAACCTCAAGAATGAGCCCCAAGTTCAGCTGTAGGAGTGCAGAGGAGGCTGTCACCTTTCTCCTCGTCCCAAACTTGTGCTGGATGCAGAATGGACTGCAAGCAGCTGTGCCCTGTTTGGACATTAGCATAGCAATCCATGTACATAGGCTGTATTTGTTTCAAAACAGAATTTGGAGCAATTTTAGTAGCTCAGTGTGATATTTTTAAATAGAGAAAAATTTTACTAACTGACAACAGCAACAACAACAAAAAACTGCCTATTAAATTCATATAGTAATCTTTAAAGAGTATCTACAAAACTGTAACCAAAATGTTTTCTTGCAAAATAAGCGGAAGTACAAAGACCCTTTCAAATGAAGAATCACTGAGAAACAAAATAGAAGTATAACATTTGCTTATGTACATTTTTGAAGATTATACAAGAATCAATTTGCATCAGGCTTTCCAATTTACGAACATTGATAGGATTTCCCTCTAGGGGAAGTTTTCACGTAAATGTTGAAGAAATTCTTAAAACTGAAAACTTCTCCATATTTGGTATTCGACTAGGGTTCCAATCCTATGTGCTTTCTTATTTTTATAGGGTGTATCTGCAGTGTGTGTTATCATGAGTCTTGGGCAAATATCACATAAATGAAGGCATTTCTACATGCTATACATTCATAGGTTTTATTTCAGAAATGAGTTCTTATCTTCATGTGGAACTGTAACAGCTGAAGACCTTACCACATGTTTGTATTTATAAGGGGTTTACTCCATTGAATCCTTTCATGTTTTCAAAGAAATGAAAAAGCTGAAGGCTTTACTGTGTTTCTTATGTTGTTTTTCTCCATATTACATTTGAATATGTCTTTGAAAGCACGTGGGAAAATCAAGTTTATTAACATGTTTTTTACATTCAAATTTCTTTTCCAGTATAAGTTATTTCTAAGTTTTCAAGGAGAGCTGGGAAAGTTGCATGCTTTCTTGTATTTCCTCAATCAATAGGGTTCTGTCCAGTGTGAGTTCTTTCATGCATTCTAATAAACTAGAGCACCTGATGGCTTTACCACATTTCTTGCCTGAGAATAATGTTTTTGAAGGTAGCCCAGTGAACTAACATTGTGCTGTGTTGGTTTTGTTGTGTTTCCCCTTCCCCAGGAATGAGTTGGAAAGGCACTTTGTGGAGCTAATTGATTTTAATATCAGCGTTGCTGGCAGCATTCATGGCAGATACTACTTCGATCTTCGTGCCTTGGCACACAAGCATGGCCTGTATTTGCCAGTTTACCTTCTTCAGAGAGAAAGAGCATGGAAGCAGGGGGTAAGGCCACGAAGTTACTAAGTGGGTTTTCAGTCAAACACCAATGCCAACATCTGTGACTAGGTCATATTGAGTAGTGATTAGAAAAATGGAAAGCTTCAAAAATAACTAACATACTGAAGAGCTTATTAACCTTTTGGCATTCTATTTCCTGTATCTTTTATGGTTTTTACAAGGATCCACGTTGTTTGAAAATTATAGATATTCTCTTTTGTGATCATAATTCAGAATGTTTTAATAAAATTTACTTCTTTCTTAATGAATCTGAACCTTTGCCCTTGCAAATAATCATACATAAATGATTTCTTGCCATTGTATTTCTAATGAGGTCAATATATGTAATGCACTCACCACTCCTGACTATTTTTTACTGCTCAGTTTGCAAATTTCTGTCATTTTCTACTTTGTATTCCACAGTGCAGTCAGTCCCATGGGTTTGTTAGACAAAGCAGACCTGCACTTAGACTGTATGAGGTGTGCATGTCTCAAGTACTGGATGCAGGAAGTACATGGGATTTTACTGGAAATGATAACTTTTATGGGACAAAGTAGTATTTATGGTTTGTGACTTTTGGTAAGTACACAGCAAAATTACAGCTGAAAAGGATGAACCTTTAAAATAGGCATGTTCTATGGCACCTTGAAAGTATTTTAAAATAATACATTTTTCTAGCATAAGTAGTGCAAGTCAAGTAGTGCCTTTTGATGCTTTAGTTGTTAGACTTCGTTGACATTCCAATACAATCCAGCCCATGCCTGCCTCATTAAAATTTGCTTTGAGTATGTAGTAACTACTGTAGATTGGGTAGAATTTGAATAGATTAATAAACTAACTTTTTACAAAAGTGTGTGTTCATTATGTTTAAGGAACAAGTGCACAGGTAACAGGTACTGTTCTTAGAAGCAGGTCACAATATTGTGACATTTTTGAGATCCCAATTTTTAAGTAACCTAATAAAACAAGCTCTCCTTTGCTCCAGCAATCTAAATTTAGCCCTGAAAGATGACCTTAGTGAGCTGCCAGAAGTTGGCAGTGTAAACCTCAGCCAAAGTAGCTGTAGCTGAACTATCTAAAGGAGTCTGCATGTGTGGCTTCTCATATTTGACATTCTTAGGCTTTTTCAAGGATGGAACAAGACAAAGTCTTCTATACTACTGACAAAATTGGGTCTTTCAGTGTTGATGATTTAATTCGTCTTCAGCATGCTAAGGCCATCCTCTCCTGAAGGAAGAAATGAGGGGTAATGTAACATCTGAACCCCTCATCAAAAAAGACAGGAACATACCACTTCTCCTGCCAAAGAACTAGAAAACTTAGTATTTTCAAAAGAAGAAACACCTCAATTCAAGTGAACTCAAGGACAACTAAGATTGTACTTCCTAGTAAAGAATGGGACCTTGTCAGGGCAACAACACACTCTTACACTCTTCTGTCCCTTTTAATGTAAACTGTGTTTTAGAAACCACTCCAAAGTGAAGGCTCCTTCTGCCCACAGAAGAAAAGAAAAAGCAATGGGACTTCATGTCGATACCAACTGTATGTATAGTATGTACATTTTGGGGCTTTGTATCTACAGAATAGATATAATGTAGATGAGAGATTTAGTGACTTGATATGAGTTTGGTGCAGGTGCATTTGTCACTGAGCCAAATGAGGCTCATACTAAGTCAGTAGTTCAAATGCAGGCATTCAGTACTCTTTATGATGTCCATTGTATAGTACCTATCCCATGAAGTGGAGGCACTGTCCTGTTAAATCCAGAACTTACATATCTGAGCCAGTGGTATTTTATTTGTAGACAATTAACTTGAATCTTTACATTATTACCAGTAAGTGATTATAAATCTGCTTGACCCTTTATCTAAAAAGCTAAATCTTTGTGGCCTTAAGATTTTCTTTCTCCAACCCCAGTTTCTATGTCTTGGAGACACGCTGCTGGCAGCCAAATTGAATGCTTATATTTAGGGGAAAGACAGAAATAATTCTGACCATCAGTTTTTTTTTCAGAATTGCAAAGGGAGAAAAACTCCTCAAAGACAATGAAAATTTATTCCCTAGCAAGATTGTGCAAGGCCCTGCAAAGTAAAATGCCCTCAGGCACACCCGGGGGCACAGTGCAGAGCCTCTCAAGAAGGTGGTTATTGAGTACTTCCCTGAGCAGAATAGGGGTGGGAGGATCCCTACAATAGGATGTCCTGACTTACACTAGAGTCAGGCGTATTATTCCAGCCAGGAGTGTGACTCTTGGGTGTGTCATCTTGAAAGGATTTATTTTCTTATTTCAACTTGCATTTTTAAGTATACAATGAATTTTATTGATAAAGCCTGGAAGATGGGAAAATATTATCAAAAAAACATAAAAATGTGACTATCAGAAAAAAATCTACTCATATATTTAATTTGTTAAAAATTTTTATTTTTAGGGCCGGGCGTGGTGGCTCATGCCTGTAATCCCAGCATTTCAGGAGGCTGAGGCGGGCGGATCACAGGGTCAGGAGATAGAGACCATCCTGGCTAATACAGTGAAACCCTGTCTTTACTAAATATACCAAAAAAAAAAAAATTCATAGTTTTATTTGTTCTTCTCCTAAAAATGTGTAATAAGTACCTGAGGTCAATATTTTTTGTGGATGATTTCAAGTAGAATCTCATTAGTTTCAGGAATATTACTGGGTGAGATTTTTCTTTGTAGCTACAGAGAAATAAATTCATTTCCACAAGAAATTGTGGTAGACAAATTAGTGATTTACGAAAAGAAAATTAGTTCCTCTTTTCTGTATGGTGGAGTATTTGTGATAGTGGAAAAATCTATTCTGTATCCTGTTATCTGCATGTCTGAATTTAATGTTAAATTCTATGAGATAAAACTCAACATTCCTGGAAGTGTTGATATATGATTACTTAATAATTAATTATTTGTCATTATGCAAATAATAGCTAAATGACATGTTTATTGTCTGATGGATATTTTGGCTTTTCTTGAAGTATAAAATTTAAGTACCTTACATTTTCCTTTACTCCTGTAAACATAAGCAGTGAGTTTGATCAATTTTGCTGGAACTCCGACACCTCCTGTGTTCAAGTGATTCTCCTGCCTGACCCTCCTGAGTAGCTGAGATTCCAGGCATGTGCCATCACACCCAGCTAATTTTGTATTTTTAGTAGAGATGAGGTTTCTCCATGTTGGTCAGGCTGGTCTTGAACTTCTGACCTCAGGTGATCTGCCGGCCTCAGCCTCCCAAAGTGCTGGGATTATAGGTGTGAGCCACTATGCCCTGCCAAACACTGAGGTTTTCTTTTGTTTTGTTTTTAACTTAAAACCAAATGAATAACCTTGACTGGAAATCAGAGACCTGAGCCTGTAGACTGCAGCCTAAAGCCAAACTTGACCTGTCAAAGGAGTTCATGAATAGCACAGTCATTTCTTCCTGGGGAGCTTCCCCTGCATGTGTCCCAGCATGCTCACAGCCGCCATAGAAGGACCTTTATACTGAGGGGAGCTACAGAGCCCTGGAAAGCTGGAAATGAACAAGCAGACATGGTGAGAGTTGAGATGGGAGGCAGGTTGTGATGTCCTTTGTGAGGGTGTAATTCTTATTGTCCTGAGGCTGCTTCTAGATACTGCCAAATAAATTCAGATGTGGATAAGAAGTGACTTTATTCTAAAGGAGTATTGCAATGGGGAAAGCACCAAGCATCAGATCTGCAAGCATCTCACAAGAGGCAGAAAAGGGCTGTGTTTCATATGGAGGAGCAAACAAGATTAGAAGGAAGGTGGGAGGAAGAGAGGAGAATGGAGAATGGCAAAATCAGATTCAAGCTTAGGGAATGTTTCACCCCAAAGTCAGCCTGGTCTTAGGAGGAGCATAAAGTGGGTGTTGTATGTTGGCTCAGACTGAAGGTGGAGCAGAGTCAGGGAGGCTGGGGAAAGGAGAAAAATTTAAGCAAAGTGTATTTAACAAGTATTTTGTTCTGAACACTGAAGATAAGATGATTAATTTATAAGGGAAAAATGAGAATTTAGAGAGTTTGTGGGTGATATCTAAAAGAGGAAGCATCATCTAAGTAATAATGAAAACAGTATTTATTTGCAGTAAGCTGTTCTTACAGAAACAAAGGATGGAGAGTTCTTAACCATGGCTGTTTACCAAGATTGACTAACCACCCCGTCTTTTCCTCCACTTTACTTTGTCCTATACATTTTTTTTTCTATTTAGTTTTACTGAGTTGTATCCTATATAAAACCTGGTAAGCATAGGTAAAATTTCTCTGCTCAGTTCTGTGAGAAGTTTTATCGAATTATTGAACTTGAGCAAGGGGGTTATGGAAGCCCATGATTTATGGACAGAAGTATAGGTGGAGTCGCTGGAACCCAGGAGGCAAAGGTTACAGTGAGCCAAGATTGGACCAATGCGCTCCAGGGTGACAGAGTGAGACTGCATCTCAAAAATAAATATTTTAAATAAAATCTTTGAAATATGTTAAATAAAATCTTGTTTTAACCAATTGCTGTTTTTATTCATGTAATTTTGTTAATATAAAAGACCCACCCTAGAAAGAGTATTACGATTTTCTTCTTACTCATACCCAACTAAATTATACCACCCTGTTTTCTAAACAAAACAAAACAAAAAACAAAGTTCCTATTAACTAATCTTATTACAACTTACATAGATGCTTCACAACATGCTTAGACTTTCTGTTTTGCCTAAATATTTCTCTTTCTTGACCAACCCAGTCATTTTACTTTAGGGCAAAAAATTTACCACATAAAATTTCTTCTTATGTAAAGTTGATTTTTTTTAACCTTATCAAAAATTCCTCTTTATATCTTTAACTTTCTTTCTATGTCTTATTTCCTGGTTCCTTTTACCTCATTTTATACATAACTTTTATAGAAGCTTTGAATTAGACAAAGATACTTACTTTTAAATACGAACATTTAAAAAATGTTTTCCTGTATTTTTTATGTTGGAAATTACCCAGCTACTTAACATCTACAAATAGCCTTAAATCCCAAATCATATGACAGATCTGTTTACAACCATTTGTTCCATTACATTTACAAGATTATTTAATATTTTACCTAGGTTATTTATGAAAACTATGATATTATTAAATGTAAATTCCCTGTTAACCATTTTTATAGCTGTGAATTTCAGGTGTTTAAGTAATTTTCCTTTTTTTTTTAAATGGAATTTTGCTCGTATTGCCCAGTCTGGAGTGCAGGGGCGTGATCTTGGCTCAGTGCATCCTCTGCCTCCCGGATTCAAGTGATTCTCCTGCCTCAGCCTCCCAAGTAGCTGGGACTGGAGGCACCTGCCACCATGCCCAGCTAATGTTTTGTATTTTTAGGAGAAACACGGTTTCACCATGTTGGCCAGACTGGTCTAGAACTTTTTACCTCAGGTGATCCACCCACTTTGGCCTCTCAAAGTGTCGAAATTACAGGTGCGAGCCACTGTGCCCAGTCTATTTGAGTAATTTTCTTAAGGTTAAGTATAAAGGTATTTGTACCAATAACTCAGAATGCAGCTGTTTTCATTAAACCAAGTTATTCCATGTCTTATTTATCAAAAATTACACAAGCAAAGATCATTCTGTCTTGGGCTGGGTTAAAGTTTTAAAACCCTTATGACAAATCTTACAGTTTTCTGCAAGAATAAGCATGAAATCACTTGCTCAACAAATGCAAACAAAAAATACTAAAAATTATTACAACATTTTTGATATTATTTTGCCAATAGTTTGAAAGCCAGCTTATTTATAAAAGGTTTTTCTTAAGCCACATGAACTTGAAAAACCATTTGGCGAGGCTTCTTTTATGGATATAATGGTTGATTTATGTACTTGTATTTTTCTTTAAGCCAGTGAATTAGAGCTCTCTATAATAGAGAAACATTGTGTGCACAACACATAAATACACAAACCTATTAGCCATGCTGACAGAAGTATGTCTTACAGATTCCTAAGATCTCTTTTTTCCCTATCCTAGACTTTAAAATTTCTTTTGTCTTTTTATTTATTTATTTTATTTAAATAGGTTTTTGGGGAACAGGTGGTGTTTAGGTTGCATGGGTAAGTTCTTTAGTGGTGATTTCTGAGATTTTGGGGCACCCATCACCTGAGCAAGGTACACTACCTGATGTGTGGCCTTTTATGCCTCACCCACCTCTTACCCTATTCCCCAAGTCCTCAAAATCCATTATACCATTCTTATGCCTTTGCGTCCTTATAGCTTAGTTCCCACTTATGAGTGAAAACATAAGATGTTTGCTTTTCTATTCCTCGGTTACTTCATTTAGAATAATGGTCTCGAGTTTCATCCATTATATTGTTCCTTTTCCTGGGTGAGTAGTGTCCAGAGCATCAATGAGGTCTAGGGAACTCCAAGACTACTGAGAGCAGGTGGGATAGAGACATGGGTGAGAGTGGATAGTTGCTATTCTCTAGGCCCTCCCTGCATCATGGTGCAAACTGCTTTGGTATCTATGGGTGGCACCTGCCAAGGTTGCTGGGACTCAGGGATACAAGGACGGAAAAGGGAAAGAGGACATCCTTCTCTCCCTCACATACCCAGGTATATCTGCTAGGAAGAGGAGGGAACGAGGTGTGCCTACTCCTCTGTTTCTGGATGGGTAGCCATCCATCTTCAGTTTGTACCCCTATCGAACGCATCCTGAACCCCTGGGACTCCTTTGAACAAAAAACCTTTTGGCCGAGTGCGGTGGCTCATGTCTGTAATCCCAGCACTTTGGGAGGCCAAAGTGGGCAGATCATGAGGTCAGGAGTTCAAGACCAGCCTGACCACCATGGGGAAACCTGGTCTCTACTAAAAATACAAAAATACAAAAATTAGCCAGGTATGGTGATGGCCTGCCTGTAATCCTAGCTACTCAGGAGGCTGAGGGAGGAGAATCCCTTGAACCCAGGAGGCAGAGGTTGCAGTGAGCCGAGATTGTGCCATTGCTCTCCAGCCTATGAAAGAGTGAGTCTGTGTCAAAGAAAAAAAAGAAAAAAAAAATCCATCTTTTCCATTCTCCTCCTCTGTCCTCTCTTCACAGATAGGTAATTGTGTCTCCACATTATGGGACATTTTCCTCCGATGCATCCTCCAAACTGAGAAAAGTTAATTTCCCAAACCTTAAACTGGTTGGCTTAGGATTGGGCTCAGGGGAAGGGAACCCAGAGGCCCAACTAGCTGGCCAAAGGGTCAAGCTTTTTTACCAGTTGGGCTTTTGGCCTCCCTCTCCCTTTCCAAACTGGTAAAAGGCCTTGGGACTTTTGAGCTGTCCTTATCCCTCCCCCTGTTTTGATTTATTTTGATTTGTTTTGTTTGAGACTGAGGTTATAGTCTTGTTGCCCAGGCTGGAGTGCAAAGCTGAAATGAAGGAAAAAATGTTAAGGGCAGCCAGAGAGAAAGGTCGAGTTACCCACAAAGGGAAGCCCATCAGACTAACAGCAGATTTCTTGGCAAAAACCCTATAAGCAGAGTGGAGGCCAATATTCAACATTGTTAAAGAAAAGAATTTTCAACCCAGAATTTTATATACAGCCAAGCTAAGCCTCATAAGCAAAGAATAAATAAAATTTTTTTACAGAGAGGCAAATGCTGGGAGATTTTGTCATCACCAGATCTGCCTTACAAGAGCTCCTGAAGGAAGCACTAAACATGGAAAGGAACAGCTGGTATCAGCCACTGCAAAAACATACCAAATTGTAAAGACCATTGACACTATGAAGAAACTGCATCAATTAATGGGCAAAATAACCGGCTAGCATCATAATGACAGGATCAGATTAACACAACAATATTAACCTTAAATATAAATGGGCCAAATGCCTCAATTAAAAAACACAGACTGACTGAATAAAGACCCATCAGTGTACTGTATTCAGGAGACCCATCTCGTGTGCAAAGACACCCATAGGCTCAAAATAAAGGCATGGAGGAAGATTTACCAAGCAAATGGAAACCAAAAAAAAGCAGGGGTTGCCATCCTAGTTGCTGATAAAACAGACTTTAAACCAGCAAAGATCAAAAGAAACAAAGAGGGCATTACATAATGGTAAATGGGTCAATGCAACAAGAAGAGCTAACTATGCTAAATATATATGCACCCAATACAGGAGCACTCAGATTCATAAAGCAAGTCCTTAGAGACCTATAAAGAGATTGAGACTTCCACACAATAATTGTGGGAGACTTTAACACCCCACTGTAAATATTAGATCAATGAGACAGGAAAATTAACAAGGATATTCAGGACTTGAACTCAGCTCTGGACCAGGTGGATGTAATATACATCTACAGAACTCTTCATCTCAGATCAACAGAATATACATTCTTCTCAACACCACATCACACTTAGTCTAAAATTGACCACATAATTGGAAGAAAAGCACTCCTCAGCAAATGCAAAAGAACGGAAATGATAACAATCTCTCAGACCACAGTGCAATCAAATTAGAACTCAGGATTAAGAAACACACTCAAAACCACAAAACTACATGGAAACTGAACAATCTGCTCCTGAATGACTACTGGGTAAATAACCAAATGAAGGCAGAAATAAAGATGTTCTTTGACACCAATGAGAACAAAGACCAGAATCTCTTGGACACATTTAAAGCAGTATGTAGAGGGAAATTTATAGCACTAAATGCTCAACAGAGAAAGCAGGAAAGATGGAAAATCAACACCTTAACATTGCAATGAAGAGAACTAGAGAAGCAAGAGCAAACAAATTCAAGAGCTAGCAGAAGACAAGAAATAACTAAGATCAAAGCAGAACTGAAGGAGATAAAGACATGAAAAACCCTTCAAAAAAAAAAAACCAATGTCCAGGAGCTGGTTTTTTGAAAAGATCTACAAAACAGATAGATCGGTAGCCAGACAAATGAGGAAGAAAAGAGAGAAGAATTAAATAGATGCAATAAAAAATGATAAAGGGGATATCATCACCAATACCGCAGAAATACAAACTACCCCCAGAAAATACTATAAATACCTCTACATAAATAAACTAGAAAATCTAGAAGAAATGGATAAATTCCTGGACACATACATCCTCCAAAGACTAAACCAGGAAGAAGTCAAATCCCTGAATAGACCACTAACAAGTTCTGAAATAGAGGCAGTAATTAATAGCCTACCAACCAAAAAAAGTCCAGGACCAGATGGATTCATAGCTGAATTCTACCAGGGTACAAAGAGGAGCTGACACTAGTTCTTCTGAAACTATTGCAACCAATAGGAAAAGAAGAAGTCCTTCCTAACTCATGAGGCCAGCATCATCCTGATACCAAAACCTGGCAGAGGAAAGTTCAGGCCAATATACCTGATGAACGTTGATGTGAAAATCCTCAGTAAAATACTGGCAAACTGAATCCAGCATCACATCAAAAAGCTTATCCACCATGATCATGTTGGCTTCATCCCTGTGCAAGCCTGGTTCAACATACACAAATCAATAAATGTAATCCATCACATAAACAGAACAAATGACAGAAACCACATGATTATCTCAATATACGCAGAAAAGGCCTATGACAAAATTCAACAGTACTTCATGCTAAAAACTCTCAATAAACTAGGTATTGATGGACCATATATCTCAAAATAATAAGAGCTATGTATGACAAACCCCACTGTCATACTGAATGGGCAAAATATCATATTGAATGGGCAAAAACTGGAAGCATTCCCTTTGAAAACTGGCACAAGATGAGGATGTCCCTTCTTATCACTCCTATTCCACACACAATTGGAAGTTCTGGCCAGGGCAATCAGGCAAGAGAAAAAATAGAAGGTATTTGATTAGGAAAAGAGGAAGTCAAATTGTCACTGTTTGCAGATGACATGGCTGTATATTTAGAAAACCCCATCATCTCAGCCCAAAATCTCCTTAGGCTGATGAGCAACTTCAGCAAAGTTTCAGGATACAAAATCAATGTGCCCAAATCACAAGCATTCCTATACACCAATAACAGACAGAGAGCCAAATCATGAATGAACTCCCATTCACAATTGCTACAAAGAGAATAAAATACCTAGGAATAACACTTACAAGGGATATGAAGAACCTCTTCAAGGAGAACTACAAACCACTGCTCAAGGAAATAAGAGAGGACACAAACAAATGGAAAATCATTCCATGCTCATGGATAGGAAGAATCAATATCATGAAAATGGCCATACTGCCCAAAGTAATTTATAGATTCAGTGCTGTCCCCATCAAGCAACCATTGATTTTCTTCACAGATTTGGGAAAAACTACTTTAGATTTCATATGGAACCAAAAAGGAGCCCACATGGCCAAGACAATCCTAAGCAAAAAGAGCAAAGTGGGAGGCATCACGCTACCTGACTTCAAACTATACTACAAGTCTACAGTAACTAAAACAGCTTGGTACAGGTACCAAAACCCATATATAGACCCATGGAACAGAACAGAGGCCTCAGAAATAACACCACACATTTACAGCCATCTGATCTTTGACAAACCTGACAAAAACAAGCAATGGGGAGAAGATTCCCTATTTAATAGTGTTGGGAAAACTGGCTAGCCATATGCAGAAAGCTGAAACTGGATCCCTTCCTTACACTTTATACAAAAATTAACTCAAGATGGATTAAAGACCTAAATGTAAGACCTAAAACCGTAAAAACCCTAGAAGAAAACCTAAGCAATACCATTCAGGACATAGGCATGGACAAAGACTTCTTGACTAAAACATCAAAAGCAATGGCAACAAAAGCCAACGTTGACAAATGGGATCTAATTAAACTAAAGAGCTTCTGCACAGCAAAGAAACTATCATCTGAGTGAGCAGGCAACCTACAAAACGGGAGAAAATTTTTGCAGTCTATCCATCTGCAAAGGCCAAATATTCAGAATCTACAAAACACTTAAACAATTTTACAAGAAAAAGACAACCCCATCAAAAAGTGGGCAAAGGATGTGAACAGACACTTCTCAAAAGAAGACATTTATGCAGCCAACAAACATATGAACAGAAGCTCATCATCACTGGTCATTAGAGAAATGCAAATCAAAAACACTGAGAGACCATCTCATGTCAGTTACAATGGTGATTATTAAAAAGTCAGGAAACAACAGATGCTGGAGAGGATGTGGAGAAATAGGAACGCTTTTACACTGTTGGCGGGAGTGTAAATTAGTTCAACCAATTGTGGAAGACAGTGTGGTGACTCCTCAAGGATCTAGAACTAGAAATACCATTTGACTCAGCCATGCCATTACTGGGTATATACCCAAAGGATTATCCATCATTCTAGGATAAAGACACATGCACACGGATGTTTATTATGGCACTGTTCACAATAGCAAAGACTTGGAACCAACCCAAATGCCCATCAATGATAGAATGAATAAAGAAAATGTGGCATATCATGGAATACTATGCAGCCATAAAAAGGATGAGTTCATGTCTTTTGAAGCTAGAAATTATCATTCTCAGCAAACTAACACAAGAACTGAAAACCAAACACTGCATGTTCTCACTCATAAGTGGGAGTTAGGAGAACACATGGTCACAAGGGGAATATCACACACTGGGACCTGTTGGGGGGTGGGGGGGCTAGGGGAGAGATAGCATTAAGAGAAATACCTAATGTAGATGACAAAATAAATCCTTTTTTTTTTTTTGACATGAAAGCCTTTCTTTTTAATTTGGTTGATAGGCATTTGACAAAATAGTATAAAATAATCTGTGACCAGATATTTAGGTATTTACATGAACAAGGTATTTACAGTAACAGAACTGAAATACATAAAATTGATATATTTAACAGAAATGTCTATAAAATTTTCTACTGTGAATCTGGAAGACTTTCAGTTCCTACTGATTAACCTGGTCTTAAGCCCCCACAGGCAACTTGTAGGGCCCAGGAGTAGGATATACAAGGTCTAACTCATTTGGCAATTAAGAATCATCTATTAGTGTGAACTGGTGGGTGCTGGGCGGGGTGGGGGGGAGGGGGGAGGGAAGAACCAGATCTTACGGGAAGTTACAGAATGGAAGACTCCACTGAAAACAAAAATGGACAAGAAAGACCTAAAATTACACTTATCTTTCTCTTGTCTCCTGTGGGAGAAGGCTGCAAAACTATTTTAAATACTTACTCAATTTTTCCCATTAGCAGAAAATCGGCAACCCTGAGACTTCAACTTTTCATGGCATAAAACTTAATACACATCTAGTAACTGATTAAGATTTATAAAATAATTTTATATCAGATAGAAAATAACTCTTATGGTTTAAAAATACATGTAAGGAAACAAAATTTCTCAAATTTATTTTTTATGCCTAATTCTTAAACATTTGAACTAATAATTTCTATTGTCTGAAATTAGTTCCACACACAGATACACTTTAACTGAATGCTTTGAGTACACCTTGCTCTTGATTATTAAATGGAATGCCTACTTCCTTGTATTATTATTTAGATATACTTAAAAGAAGAAGTTTAATCCACCTGGAATATATAGAAATGTATTGATTTACAAGATAGCCACATAGACAGAGACCAGGAAAAAATAATCAAATGCTCATTCTTAGTAACACAACTGAGGCAGTGAAACACGATACACTATACATGTCATCTACTGATCCAACTAGGCTACTTGATAAGCTATGCTTACAAAGAATGGTTTCATCAAACACCTTAGCAGAGCAAATATTCATACTGTGCTGAAATATCAAATTTGTTGCTCCTACAGTGGTGGTTCAAGAGCTTCCACTAGCTTTTTATTTGCCTCTTCATTATGCCAGCTTTGACAATGGGTTAAATGTTTCTTAAAATCTCTTGGGAAATTTGATTCAAATTTACAACATGGACACTTGAGTAAACTTTGCCCATGGACTGCTACATGATTTTTAAGGAGAGATTTCAAA
Source organism: Sapajus apella (assembly GCF_009761245.1). Lineage (NCBI taxonomy): Eukaryota > Metazoa > Chordata > Mammalia > Primates > Cebidae > Sapajus > Sapajus apella. Next base: position 654,281 of record NW_022437107.1, read on the forward strand.
AGAAAAGCCTTTCCACAAATTGTGCATTTGTAAGGGCTTTGAACATTGTGCTTATTAACCAAGCGATGCAAAACAGCACCTTTTTTCATAGCATGGCAGCAACAAATTTTGCAATACTACTTTCCTTTTCCACGCTTCATATATTTTGCAATCTCCTCCTCAGAGGTAAAATTTTATTTTTCTTCAGTAAACTGTAGCACATTTCTAGTCTGCTCTGGACTAGTCATGTCCATTTTGTTCTCTTTGCTAAAAGCAGTGGATTCCGCATCAACCTGCTCTTGATCACTGTTTGATTCGTGGCTCTTAATATCCATTGCATCCAAATCTGTTTTAATGTACTCACTACTACTATGCTCAGAATCTGAGCTCTCTTGGTTGTCTTTCTTGAGTTTCTTTGAGAAAGGAAATCAAGTATCTTCTAAGCGTTTCTTAGGTGAAGCTAGAAGTTCTTCCTGAACCAGAATATCACATTTTTGATCATCTATGGCACCCATCTGTAGTTCATCACCAAGCTCAACAGCCTTCTGTGATTCCAAGAATATAGCAGATTTAGGGAGTTCAGGGAAAAGGATATGCTTCTGGGGCTCTGAAAAAAGGGCATTTTTGCATGGCTCTGGGGAAGCAGGAGGGGCTGTTTTGGCAGGCTCAGGAAACCGGGCAGGTTTCCTAGGCTCAGTATCAATAGAACAGGCTTCCAGACAGCTGAGGTTGCTTTGGGGACTCAGATGGCCCAGAAGAACCTGTTTTTCTGGTCTGAGGGAAGACAGGTTTCTGAGGCTCCAGAAAATAGGAAGACTTCCACAGATCAGGAGAACCACCACGGGAACTTTTCTGGGACTCAGGGAAATAACATATGGCTACTAGCAACAGTACTGGTCTACACTCTTGAAAAAAATTGGGTAAAAGCAAAGGTGAAGATGAAGGAATGTTCTGTGTTAATAGGTATTTTTCTATGAATGTATTCGTTTTCTTAAGGGCAGTATAGAAGTATTAATGTATATTAACTTGGCTAGGACTTATTTGAATACATTTTAAGGAAAATCTTTACAGTTTTAAAAATAAGTCACACGTTAAAAAACCCATTTGTTAATGGTGTTGAAAGAATGGAATGCCTAGAATCAACTCTGCAAAACACTGAGGCACAGATAATCTTTACTCAAAGATCAATTCCCCAGGGTCAATTTTCTGGATATATTTGCATTGACCCTCAAGTAAGGTTAAGAGTGATTACATGTCCCTTAAATTTATTATGTTCCTAAATATTGCTGTTTTTCAGCAATTTGGCCAAAGCATGGCTAAATTATAAAGTCAAGAAAGCCAAGATGGCTGGGCCTTTCTAGTGCATGTAAATTCTTCATAATACCCCTACCAGAATCAAGATGGATACGATGGGGTGCTCTGATCCATTTCAGATAAAAGAGATAAAAGAGAGCTATGTTCTACTCACTCTTCTTATCAACATAAACCAATAGTCTGATTCTTATTATTTATATTAAGGTAGTCCATATCCTTTTGTTAGAGCAAATAGAAAAACAAACTTCCCTACACTGATGACATGGGACACTATCATGGATGTGGAGGAGCCTTTCACCCTGATTGCCTACTACTGTTAAAAGAACTAAAACAGGTATTCTTGGCTGATAGAATCCAATATTCAAATCGTATTTTTATTCAGGAACTTGGCTGTACATTGTAGAGAACTCATTCTGGTCGGCTCAACAGGAAACGCTACTGTTCTAAGTCAGTTATTGTCAGCAGGCTGCAGGCAGACCATGTTCTGCCAGGAGACTGCCTGCAACAGTGTTTTTATACTTTTGAATGTTTGTATGTTTTCAGTGCCTGTGGCTAAGCATCTTCAATTTGCCATTGTTCACAACTGGCCCCGCTATACATTTGGTGACATCCAAGGGCTTTTGAGTTGGCAATCTTCGTTCTACCCAAACTACTGTCAGATTCTTTTATAGTTAAGGAAGCTCATTGACAAGAATTTCTGGTCCCAGTCACTTACATTTTGCTCTATGGGTCTCAACTTAGTGGTTATGCAGGCTTTCAAACAAATCCAAAGATTTGAGGTCAATATTGACTCTTCATCAGGCAGTTCTGGAAGTCCCCAGTTAATTAACTTCTGTCAAATGTATGGTTGAAATGAAAGCTGCTGGAGGGAAAACTTACATGGGAATGCTATGATAGGTTAGTCTAAGTTCTTTCTTTGTAACAAGTTAAATCACAAGCTATCTACTTGAACTATGTTAGCTTTTCCTATAACAATGTTTTTTTCCTGAAATAAAATGTAATGTTGTGTCCTTGGCTTTATAAAGAAATGTTGGATGGGGCCGGGCGCGGTGGCTCAAGCCTGTAATCCCAGCACTTTGGGAGGCCGAGGCGGGTGGATCACGAGGTCAAGAGATCGAGACCATCCTGGTCAACATGGTGAAACCCCATCTCTACTAAAAAATACAAAAAATTAGCTGGGCATGGTGTTGCGTGCCTGTAATCCCAGCTACTCAGGAGGCCGAGGCAGGAGAATTGCCTGAACCCAGGAGGCGGAGGTTGTGGTGAACCGAGATGGCGCCATTGTACACTCCAGCCTGGGTAACAAGAGTGAAACTCCGTCCCCTACCCAAAAAAAAAAAAAAAAAAAGAATGTTGGATGAAAAAAATTCATTGATCAATGTCTTTATGTAAAGACATATGGGATACATTACTGTATCACTAGTGCAGTGCTAGAAAAAAAGGCTCCTTTGAAATAGTGTGCTTCCTTTTAGTGGATGATGAAAATCCCCTCACCTGTAATGCTCCCTTTTCTCCTTGGCTGTCAGGATATTCAAATTAACTCACGACTCCTTCCGTACACTGTTGCTCTCCTCTTTATGTGCTTTCTCGTGTCTTTTACCTTTAGTGTTTTTCTACGTGCATGTACATAAATTTGCTTGTAACCAATATCAATAGCCTTTTGGAAGTATACGGTGTAAAAATTGCAAATAAATAATAATAAAACATAAAAAATTATTATTTTGTTAGAATCTTTTTTATTCAGAAAAAAACCCCCCCAAAACCAAAAAGCTTTCCAGCCACACACAGGACCGGTATGGGTAGGGGGAGGTGTCTGTCCATCCAGCTTTGGCCCCCAACCCATGTGGTTTTGGCAGCAATAAGGGGTGCGGGGTAATGGCCCCCAAAATAAAATGGTATATGTGTGTATGGGGAGGAAAGGGGTGCAAAGCTGTGGGGAGCAGTGAAGGGGAAGGGACAAACCAGGTCAGTACTGGGCATGCAAATGTGGGAGGCCATTTCATAACATTTCTTGTGATCAAACAACCGTGGACACCTTCTTTGCCCATCAGCAGGACTAGCATCTTGTCAGTCTTGGTGACAGTGACACTGAAGGTGGGGCCTCCACCGGTGCTCTTGGTATGAAGATCCATGCTAAATTCCCCATCCTGCAGCAGCGAGTCCCGGATGACTGAACACTCTGGCCGCCAAGTGTCAGCCCCCACGTAAAAACTTGACCGTCCTTTGCAACCAGGACACTAACCTCAGCTGGAGTGATGTTATCAAAGGTTTTCCTGGGGACCGCAGCCCTGACGGAGGGCAAGTCCTTACAGCCCACGATGGCCATATCCTGACAGGTCCTGTCCGCCATGAGGCTGTCGATGTAGGCGTTCCACCCGGCCATGGCGCCGCTACTGGGGCTGCTCTCAGCGCTGCTGCTGCGGCTGCGGGCTGCCCACTACCAGGACACCCGATCATCCCCACGGCACCCAGTACCTCTCACCACACCCGGTCACCCCCACCGCACCCAGTCACCCTCTGCAGCCGATCATGCCCACAGCACCCAGTCACCCTCTGCAGCCGATCACGCCCACAGCACCCAGTCATCCACACCACATCCGGTCACCACTAGGGCACCTGGTCACCCCCATGGCACCTGGTTCCCCCACTGCACCCAGCGGGGCCTGAGTGCCGCAGTCCACGCTCCAGGTCAGCCTCCGGGGATCGGGAGGCAGATGCCATCTCCGTGATCATCCTTTTGGGAAACGCTGACTTCTTGGGAGGAACTGTGCGGTCACAGAGCTCACTGCCTGCAGGTGCCTTGGCCCACACCGGAGGAACTCATAGGTGATGCGCCCTGCGGTGCCCTCACCCAGGAGCTTATGAAGAGAAGAGGAAATCCTAAGGGCAACACCAGGCAGTGATAAGTCCCGTGAAAGAAGGACAAAGCGCTAGAAAGCCACCCAGAAACCGGGAAGGCTCCCTGGGCGTGGGGGTGCCAAGCAGGATCCTGAAGGTCTGATGGGACTCAGGAGAGGAGGTTGCAGAGGACAAGGTGTGCGGAAGGGGCAGCAAAACTAGAGGACACAGGTGAAAAGGCAACCTCTAGACATCGCAGGTGATCCTGTTTGTGGCCACGGGCCATGGTGGGGTGGGTGGGAGTAAAGGGATATCTTAAGGCCAGATTCTTGAATTATTTGCAGAGGAGTTGTTTGAGCAGATTCTAAGGGAAACTTGAAGCTCATTCCTCAGTGACTGAGACGTCCAGAAATGTAGGCTAGGGGATGTTAAAGGTGCTTTTGTGAAGGAAGAGAGGAGGAGGCCCAGTCAGAATTTGACATGCTGTGCCTTGAATAGAATGCAGTTTGAGACAGATTTGTACAGCTTCCTGGATATTGAAATAAATCCATGTTCAGGCTAAGCAAAGTGCCTTTTGGAAAAGCATTAGGTGTCAGGCTCCTAAGGGGTAATGGAAAGGTGTATATAAAATAAGATCATCTGCACACATGAGGTGTTTCTGTTGGTGCATTCACCAAAATGCATCAAGACTTCCCGCACTTTGTATTAGGTGTGTACACTTTGGAATTACTGAGATAAACCTAAATTACGTCTTCAAGAAGGCATTTGTGCAAAGCGAAATAAATGATAATGTTTACAAAAATGGTCAATAATATTCTGGTATTAAAGTTTTTTTCTTAGTTTTAAACATTTCAGCTAATAAAAATAATAAATAATCTTTGAAAAATCTTGCAAAATTCGAGAAGTACTGGAAAAAGTGTTAAAAACATTGTCTCCTCTAATTGTACCTTTTAGATTTGGTTACTATTAATATTCCTAGTTTAAATAATAAAAATGCTATGACATTTATCACTAGGAAGTATGTGCTAAGGTGAATAAGTTTAAACTGAAAAAGAGTTTTGGAAAAATTAAAAAGATATGTATTATAATGTTAATGATGAAATTCAATAATCTAAAAAGTGAATATTAAAGGAAAGATTTAACATACAATGGTGATATTTTAGAGCAAGACTTTTTGTGCTTAAAAAAAAATCTGGGTTTTATCTTAAATTGAGACCTAGTTTAGTTGCTGATAATCTACTGGGAAATATTGATTAGTGTAAAACAATGTCAACATTCTACCAATGCAAGATGGAATCTAAAGGAATTCAATTTGTGATTATGTGGGTTTGAAAATGAGAACAAACAGAAAATGTGGATAGTGTTTGGTGGGAAAAAAAAAAACTGAAAAAATAAAACTACAGAGAAAAAGTCAAAAACCTATCCAAAATGCCTCAGAGAAAGCCTAAGAAAAAGGATCAAAAGGGCCCAGGGACCCTTGGAGAGTGCAAACAAGGCCAACATGATGAAAAAGACAGCTTTTATAGAATGCAGCAAGGTAATAAAAATCAAATAAGAAAGCTTTCAAAAATGTCATGTAGTATACAAAGTTGGAAATAGTACAATTAGAAGTATCCAGACAAAAACATTTTAAAAATGAATTTTGAAGAAAATTATAAAATTAATTTGGAAAATTAATTCAGAAGGAGAAACTGACACTTTTGGTATTACTTGTCAGAGTACAAAAGCTTGCTCTTGGGTAAAAAAAGGCTTGAAGAGACAATTTTTTGAGGTTTTATCCAATGTTTGTAGCTATTATAAGCTACATATGTATGCACACTTAATTTTTAAAAAAATATAATGCTATCAAGTTTTTCTGTTGGTTTGCTTGTCTATGCCTGCGTCATATAAACATATTAATTAATATTGGCTTGCCATATTTTGATAGCCGTTAAAGCAATTATTTTTACGTTTTTCTTTCATCACCACAGAAAGTTCTTTCATGGCCCATTTCAGGTGAGTCTCATACTCCATTTTGATTTTTATCACCATAGATGAATCTTGCCTGTCCCTGAACTTCATATAAATGAAATCACACAATATGCATAACTGTATATCCAGCTTCTGTCTCTTAACATAATAAAGATTCATACATATCACTGTCTGACTCAGTTTTTCATTTCTGTTTATTGCTAAGAGTGTTCTGTTGTATGCATATGACACAATTTATGATCCATTCTCCTTCTGAGGGCATTTGAGTAATTCAGGGATTGAAATATTTATGAGAATATCCTCTATGTTCATTTTAGTAAAAGTTATAAATACTAGAAGTATATTTTATTAGGCAGCTATGCGGAAGTGTAATTTATTGCTTATAGAAAAGATATATGTTTAACTTTATAAAAACTGCCACATCATTTTTTGAAGTGGTTGGAGTTCTGGTTACCCCACATGTTCATTAACATGTAGTTTTGCTGATCTTTACGTCTTAGCTGTATTTGTGGGTAGGGTGTGAAGCGGTAAATTAGTATAGCTTTAATTGTATATTCCTCAAAAATAATGAGTTTTAACAGCTTTTCAAATGTTTATTGCATAGTTGTATGTTTTCTGTGGTGAAGTGTCTAAGTATTTGCTCATTGTTTTAAAGGTTATTGTCATTATAGATGTAGAGATGCATTGTATAACTTTCAGGCACAAACCTTGTGTCACATGTCTGCGCTGTAAGGAGTCTATCCCAGTTCATGATCCCTCTTTTTATTTTCCTAGCAGTAACTTTGATGAGCATCTTATAATTTTGATGAAAGCTAATTAAATTTAATTTTTGATGCAAAAATTTAATTTCTGTGCTTATGGGTATTGCTTTTTGAACATTGCCCAAAAAAATCTTTGACTATCCAAAACTGATGAAGACGTTCTATAGTTTCTTCTAGTAATAATACATATATATATGTATTTTATTATTACTTTTTGAGACAGAGTTTTGCTCTGTAGCCCTGTAGCCCAGGCTGGAGTGCACTGACCCGATCTCGCCTCATGGCAACCTCTGCTTCCCATGTTCACGGCAACCTCTTCTTCCCAGGTTCAAGTGATTCTCCTGCCTTGGCCTCCGGAGTAGCTGGGACTACAGGTGCATTCCACCATGCCCAACTAATTTTTGTATTTTTAATAGGGATAGGGTTTTGCTATGTTGCCCGGGCTGGTCTCAAGCTCCTGATCCCAAGTGATCTGCCCACCTTAGCCTCCCAAAGTGCTGGGATTATACCATGAGCCACCGTGCTCGGTCTAGTTTTAGTTTTTATGTTTACAGCTATAATGACCTCAAACAGATGGAGTTTGCTTTATGGCCCAGGCTGGATTGCAGTGGCATAATCATAGCTCAATGCAGCTTCAGACTCATGGGCTTAGGTGACCCTGCCACCTCAGCCTCTCAAGTATCTGGGACTACAGGTACACACTATCATGCCTGGCTAATTTTTTTTCTAGTTTTGGCAGACAGAGGATTTTACCATGTTGTCCAGGCTTGCCTTGAACATGGGCTAAAGCAATCCACCTGCCTTGGCTTTCCAAAGTGTTGGGCTTACAGGTGTGAAGCACTGTGCCTGGCTTGTGGTCATTATTGATACTTATATTAGTTCACCTCAGGTAATCCACCTCCCTTGGCCTCCCAAAGTGCTGGGATTATAGGTGTGAGCCACCATGCTAGCCAATTCTCTGTTTTTGTAATTCAAATTAGTCTTTTGCCCCTTCAACCTAGAAGTTTTCTGCTTATATAAATTAAGTAGGAATGCAGTCGGCTTCCTATCAATCCCACTTCTAGGAACACCATGGTTAACCAATGCCGGAGCTCTACATGAGTCAGACTCTTCTGACTGCCACTTTGCCTCTGCTGTCCATTGCAGTAGCTATGCCTACCTTGCCTTTGGTGGTTGAGTGTTGCCACTTGGCCCCTGCCACCTCGGGATCCAATTATTTCCATTTATATTTAAATTTTGTAGTTGAGTGCGGTGCTTACTGTTAGATCTGACATACAGAAAAGCGCAATTACAGGACTCTTCAAAGATGCAGATGCTGCCCTCACAAATCTGTTTCACAAGGCATTGGTCAAGGGTATATCATCTGGATGCTCCCAGCTGGGATGAGTAGATGTAAAGTGACTAATCCACTCCACCATCCCAATCTCCTTGAACCTTTGTATTCCTTCCTCTGCATTAAACCAAGGGAGATCAGGCATTTCCAGCTCACTCACAGTGGATCATCTTCTAATCCATAGTTCAGCTAACTAAGCAAATAAACTATTAGAACCTTTTTTTAACTCCTTGAGTGGCAACATTCAATGCAGAGTCCCTACTTAGTGGGCCCAAATCAGTAAATTCAGCCTGATTCAACCCTGTGTTTCTTATTATCCCACCATTATCCCGCACCCTTAATATCCATTCCCATGCCTGTTCCCCATATTTGTTTATATGAATTAGAAAACTCAAGCAGTTCTTTTTTAGTGTAGCGCACATTCTCAACCTCACCTCTAGGGGCCCATTGGGCCTTTAGTGATAGGTCTAGAAGCAAATGGGTGTTGGGGGTGGCTCCTGAGGAGAATCAACATTATCTTGCCTGGCAACTGCCTCAGGGGAGGCCATCATTGTTTCCTCAGGCAGCACAGGGTTTATCTCCTCAGACAAAGGTGGAAAGGCTGATGCCAGCATGGGTCAGGGAGGGGATTTTGCCACTACTGGGCACAGGGAAGCTGTTTCTTCTGGTAAAAAGGTTTTATCAGAGTTACAAACTCAGTGTCCCCAGCTTCATCAGGGTCCTCCCACATGTCACCATTCCAAGTTGCAGGTCCTATTTTTTTCCAACCAGTGCCCTCACTTTTGCAGTAGATGCCTGGTGAGGCTGTGCATGCACCTTTTGTTGCAGGCCAGCCACTCGCATGATAAGAGCTTGTGTCTGTGTCTGTTTTTCCACAATTTCATTTCTTTCTCTACAGGAGATAAGACTCACTCAGGGCAATCTTATCAGATTTGAGGCTCAATATCTAAAATCTGCTTCTGAAGCTGGGAGATAGAATCCCTGAGTTCATCTTTTATTTTTTGAGACAGAGTCTTGCTCTGTTGCCAGACTGGAGTGCAGTGGCGCAATCTCAGCTCAGCTCACTGCAACCTCTGCCTCCTGGGTTTAAGCAATTCCCCTGCCTCAGCCTCCTGAGTAGCTGGGACTACAGGTGCACACAAACACATCTGGCTATTTTTTTTTTTTTTTTTTTTTTTTTTTTGTATTTTACTAGTGACAGGGTTTCACCATGTTGGCCAGGATGGTCTTGATCTCCTGACCTCATGATCTGCATGCTTCAGCCGCCCAAAGTGCTGGGATTACAGGCTTTAGCCACCATGCCTGGCCTAGTTCATCACTTTCTTTCATCACTTGGTCCCTTGAATGTAGGAGCAACCAACCGGCTTCATTTTGTTCCTTGGTTTCCACATATAGTCAAAGGTATTATATATAGTGTCACTAAACTCTTTGCCTCTCATGAGTAATGACTCAGGAGTGTCAAATGCATTTATTTTGCATAACTCTCTAAACAGTTCATGTCAAGGACTACCAGTGTTCTTCATACTATTAGAAGTAGAGTCTTTAGCGTTTTGGGGTCCAATCATATTAAGCAGCCAACTCCTGAAACCCCAAAACCAACAAAAGAACTCCATTTCTAATATTCTGTTCCTCTAAAATGATTCCTGGTATGAAAATCTGTATTGGGGTTCTCTAGAGGGACAGAACTAATGGAATGTATGTGTGTGTATGTACCTATATATGTAATATATATTACATATATGTAGGCAATATATTACATACATACATACATATATACATGTGTAATATGTAATATTACATACATATATACATATGCAATATGTAATATGTATATGTGTATGTATATATTACCTACATATATGTATATATGTATGTATATGATATATTACCCACATATATGTATATATGTATATGATATAGTAATACATATATGTATATAATATATTAATACATATATGTATATGTATGTATATAATATATATTACACACACATATGTATGTTATATGTAATACATATGTACATACAAACAGAACTAATGGAATGTATGTGTGTATGTATGTATATACGTATATATGTATACATATTCATGTGTATATACATATATATTACAAATTAATATATATATTACCTACATATATTACATATGTATATACATATATATGTATATACATATATATGCTGGGATATATACATATATGTAGTAATGTATACACACATGCATGTGTAATATATGTGTATATATATGTAATAGATTATCTACATATATGTGTATATACACATACATGTAGGCAATCTATTACATATATACATATATGTATATACATACATATGTAGGTAATCTATTACACATATACACATATAACATATTACATATGCATGTGTGTATACATTACCTACATATATGTATATAATACATGTATATATATGTGTGTATGTATATGTTTGACCATAGTATTGTTTTTTTTTCCATAGTATTTTTAATATTGTGTTGAATCTGGGTAGGAACAGGGTGACAGTTGTCAGAGGAAACTTCATAATAAAAAGATACAGTTGATTATCATGATTCATGGTATTTATGTTCCGGAAAGTTACCACAAGCACTTAATGAATTCAATATCACTTAAGTGATATTGAATATTAAGTAATATTGAATCATTGCTTCCAGAAGAAATATAGGATTAGTTCCTGCCAGCTTCTGCCCACATTTTTGTTAGCCAATCCATACATAATCTTGTTTTATATGGGTTTCTTTTAAAAAATATCTCATTTAATATACATAGTTGATTTCTTAATATTGAATTTATGGCCAACGGCACTACAACTCATGCCTGAATAAAGCTTATTTAACACACACATTTTTTCCACAGGCACATCACATCCTTCTTGCACTTAGGAACATGAGAGACAGTTCTTCAGTCCTACAGTAGGGGACTATTCTAAACAGTGAAATCACCAGCAAACCCCAGAAAACTGAAAAGTGTGGCACCGCCTGTACCAGGGAAGGGCACTTGTTTATACTACGAGAACTGAAACAAGAAGCCAGAGTATTGCCTTTTTCCGTTTCACCAGGGAATATGTATGTTAGCTGACTGAAATTTTTAAGTGCTCAGTGCATGTACTTGATAACGACAGAACCAAGAGTATTGATTTTGGGCTTACAAATAAGTTTTAATGAGTAGATAAATTTGTAGTCACAAAATCCATGAATAATGAGGATTAACTGTATGAAGATCAGTAAAGATTCTGAGATTAGATTGAAAATTATGGTCTTTAAAGTTCACACTGGAAAGAGAAACCAGAAAGGCTGAAATAAATAAATGGTTAAAAAATTATATATGTATATTTACGTATGTAATATATACAGTTATATATATAATATACATTATATATATGAAAAGGATGACGATGAAAAAAGTAGAGTTGTGTGAGGTACAAGACTGTTTATGAAATAAATTGACAAATAGGGAAATTTTATGATTTGATGGCTATGGCAGGTTCATTAATGACAACTGTGGTAGAAGAAAATAAAGATACAACAGCAGAATAAAACTACATACGTGATCTTGTTTCCATAGCCTACATGTATGCTTTTTCTGGACATTGGCTTTTTGTGTGAATCAGCTAGAGTGAGAATAACTGTCTGGACAATAGTAGTTTTCTTTTGCACATGAAAAATTATTTCTCTCTGAAATTGTAATTTGGTGTTGATGAATGGAAGAGAAAAGAAGAGCCAGGCAAGGTGGCTCTTGCCTGTAATCCCAGCACTTTGGGAGGCTGAGGCAGGCAGATCACTTGATGTCAGGAGTTTGAGACCAGTCTGGCCAATATGATGAAATCTCATCTCTACTAAAAACACAAAAATTAGGGGCCAGGTGTGGTTGCTTATGCCTGTAATCACAGCACTTTGGAAGCTGAGGTGGGCAGATCACCTGAGGTCAGGAGTTTGAGACCAGCTTGGCCAAGATAGCAAAACCCTGTCTCTACTGAAAATACAAAAATCAGCTGGGCATGGTGGTGAGTGCCTGTAATCCCAGCTACTCAGGAGGCTGAGGCTGGAGAATCACTTGAACCCAGGAGGTGGAGATTGCAGTGAGCCAAGATCATGCAACTGCCCTTCAGCCTGGGCATGACAGAGTAAGACTTCATCTCAAAAGGAAAAGAAATACAAAAATTAGCCAGGTGTGGTGGCAGGTGCCTGTAATCCCAGCTACTTGAGAGGATGAGGCAGGAGAATCACTTGAACCTGGGAAGGAGAGGTTGCAATGAGCCAAGATTGCAGCACTGCAGTCCAGACTGGGCAACAGAGCTAGACTCTGTCTGAAAAAAATAAAAATAAAATAAAGAAAAGAAAAGATGCAGTGATGCATTAGAAACATATGTATTAGTGAGTATTTTACAGCAGAAGATAAAAACTTAGGTACACATTTGCCTCCTCCAAACTTAATTTTTCCTTTGCTCTTGCCCCTCAAACACTATTGCCTAATATTTTCTTTCTGGCAATTATCCCTATTCAATCCTTTCTATGATTCCCCTTCATGCCTCTATAATTCATCCAAAAGTATGATTTGTTGCATTTTGTGTTTATTCCACCTTATCCAGTTTTGACAGTCACATTTCTAAAGTGCCAGATTAGTGTGTTTTTATTTGCAGATTCCTCTCCTCTTTTTTCCTGTTTGGTTTCTTTTGTCTAATCCTGAGGGAGTGAGATGTATGCCCTCAGGATTACTTTCAGACCAGATGCCTGGGCGATTCTAGAGCATTTACATATGAAGTCCCATAGACACTGTAGGGAAAACATGGGGAAAAAATGCTATGAGTGTGGGAATAATTTTGGCAGGAAGTCACCCTTCATTGACACTGAAAGAACTCAAAAAGGCAAAACAAGCTTTGAATATAATGAATGTAGGGAAATCTTTAAGAAACCAAGTCTCTCTCAGCATACATACACAGAAAAGAAAACCTTTCAAAATAGTCATTATGGGAGTTCTTTTTGGCATATGTCAGTTCTCCCTAAACATCAGCAAACGCACATAGGAGAAAAACTCCATGAATGTAATGAGTGTGGGAAATCTGTCAGCCACAGGTCATCTCTCATAGCACATAAAAGGATACACAGAGGGGAGAAACCTTATGAATGTACTGAATGTGGGAAAACCTTCACAAATAGGTCAGGTTTTACAGTTCCTTGGCAGATACACACAGGGCAAAAACTCTATGAGTGTATTGAATGTAGGAAAGCCTTCAGATAAAAGTCAGGCCTTACAGTACATCAGAGAACACACACAGGTGAGAAACCCTATGGCTGTAGTGAATGTGGAAAAAAATTCTGTGAGGAGTCAAATCTCCGAGTACAGCAGAGAATTCACACAGGGGAGAAAACCTATGATTGTAAAGAATGTGGAAAAAACTTTGTTTATAATTCATTCCTCATAGCACATCAAAGGATACACACAAGTGTAAGACCCTGTGAATGTACTGAATGTGGGAAAACATTCTCACAAAAGCCAAACTTCACTTACCATCAGAGAACTCATACTGGAGAAAGGCCCTATGAATTTAATGAATGTGGGAAGTCTTTCTCAGTGAAGTCAAAACTTATTGTGCATCAGAGAACTCACTCAGGGGAAAAACCCTATGAATGCAATGAATGTGGGAAAACCTTTTTCCAGAAGTCATCTTTTATAGTACATCAGAGAATGCACATGGGGAGAATCCATATAAATGTAATGAATGTGGGAAAAGTTTTTCCCAGAAGTTGTCCCTTATTGTACATCAAAAAAGACATTAAAAAGAGAAGCCATATAAAATGTATTCAATGCAGCAAAACATTTAACCAGAAATCAGCTCTTACTAAACATCAAAGAACTCACTCAGGAGAGAAACTTCATAAATGTAACTAATGCAGCAAAACTTTTTACCACAAGTCATCCCTCACAGTATATTGGAGAACCCACACAGGAGAGAAACCCTACAAATGTTATCAATGTGAGAAGACCTTCTACCAGAACTCATCACTCATAGCACATCAGAAAACACATAGAAGGCAGAAATCCTATGAATCTACAAATGTGGAAAAGCCTTTTATCAGAGTTCACTAATCTGAGAAAGAACAGAGAGAAGTCCCTCTAAGCATCTTCTGAAAGTCTAGAAACCTTTTTTTTTTTAGATAAATACTGATTTTAATTAAACATAAGGTAAACTCTAGGTATCCGTCATCTTTCAGCCTAAAAATTAGCAAAAACTGTTGAAACAATGCACAGTTTTTTCCCCATATTTGTTATGTTGTGTCTCCAGTTACAAAAAAATTTTAATGAAAACGGTAAACATAAAAATAGAAGTTTGAGATTTTTTAAAAAGTGTATAAAAACCCCCACAAAACTTGTCAATGTTGTTCCTTATCCTACAAAATAGCACCAGTAAGAGGAGTAAAAGATGTTAAAAACCATTACGACAGCATTTCTGAAATGCAGCTTCTGAACTCCCATTCCCCCTAAAAATGACTTATCGTGGAATAAAAAAAAAATTTAAAAATCTCCAGAGGGAGAACTGAGCTTTTATTGCCATTTTCCCTGTCATCTCTTAGATGAGGGAAAGGTGTGAGAAGTGTGCTTCTGTCCCTGACTGCTGTCACTGCATCTGAGTTTAGTAAAAAGATGAGGAATGAAGGTAGCAGACTTCTAATCTGGGGACCTGTGCCAGTGGAGGGTAGGTCTCTTGGAGAGGGGATGGGTTTGAGGGAGTGTCTTATCTAAGCTCCTTCCTTCACACTCTTCTCCTAGGGAAGAGGGAGGTATGGAGGAGCTGTAGTTGTCTACATAGTATGTGGCAGCTTATATTATAGAACTCAGCACACCCCTTCCTGAGCTCCCCAGACGGTTCTATTGCAGTCACTGGGAGGGATTTAGCTAAGAGTGGCCCCTGCCCTTGGGTTTGTGGGGGAAAAAATAGCCCTGAATGTGATGATGATGTCATCCCTGCTGAAATCATCATCATTATGGAAAATACTCTAATGGGTCCCGTGCAGACTCCACATCTTGTATTTAGGCAAGGGGAATGTGCCGGGTAAAAGACATATACAACATTTCCTCTTCTGCTTTCCCTGAAGAAAACTATCCTGGACCCTTAAAAATGTCCTGTAGTTACATGCCTACAACTGCACACACCTGGCAACAGAATCGCAGCCAGTTTTCAGAAATTAAAGTCTTGCAATAACTGTCTTGGGTGATTTTTCAGCATTAACCTGAGTATTGGAGAGCTGTCGGCACTGTGGTTTTGGTATCTCAGCCATTGTTTCTCTGAGTGGTAGATCCAGGAAGGAAAGAAAAAGCCACGCTGCTACCTACTTCAAGTTTTAAAGTTTTAAGAGAAGGAAAAAATGAGCACCGTGTTTGGCTGCTCCAAGCAGCCAGGTCTGAATTGTGCACCAGGAGGCGGCACCTTGGGCTCCCCCTGCAACAGAGTCAGGTGGCTCTGCCCCCACTGAGGAGGAGGGAACTGAGGTACATGCTATGGCCCACAGAGCTGAGGAAGAGCAGGGCCTGGGGATTCCTTCAGGAATCACACCTCCTCGGTCCTAACTCTGCCACACACCCAGTGGCTTTGGAGCCTGGCTGGAACTATTCTCATGCAAAGTAGTCCTTTAGAGGGGCGAAGGGGTGTCGGATGACAGGCACACTCCAGGACCTTCCCAGCAGCTTCTGGGCGGGCGCCACGGCCCATGTTGGAAACGTCTGTGTAGTGCACAGGAAAGCCAAAGATCCTTTCGAGCTCAGTGCACCACAGAACATCTTCTTTGCCATTCATGACAACAGGGAAAAGTTGGTTTTTCCCCTGTTTGATTGAGTTCGACTTGGTGGTTATTGTCTGTCCTTTCTTTAACTTGGCTATCCTATTGTATTCCAAGCAGTCCTGCAGCTCGAGTTTATCATTCTTTGATGCTATCACGGGCCTGTTCATCCCAGGCAGGTTGCCCCAAAAATATCGGGCCCTGTGAGCAGCAGAAACTTTGATGGCATCAATCATCACTGGATTACACTCCAGGAACCGCGAGATGTCCCTCTTGTCGCCAACCTTCATGGCTACAACATTCTCAAACATCCAGAAGAACGGCCGGTCATCACCCTCCCTGGGGCGTGAGTAATTCAGCAGGTGGTAAAATTCAAAGAAGAGCCGGCCTGTGCCCTCATATAGGCCTTTCCTGGCTGGATTCACATTTGAGAGATCATTGCATGGGCTTCCACCTATCACCAAGTCAAATGGGCCCCATTCTTCAATACTTTTCTTTGTGATGTTCCTCACGTCGTTCACGTATTTGATATTCCCCTCGTGCTTCACGGTTCCAACAGCGATGGACTCCTCACACGCTTCGGAGGCGACGTACTTTCCCACCTTTATGCCCAACTCTTTGAGGACTAGGTAGCCTTTGCGATTCTATCAAACAGAGATAGGACTTGAATGGGCCGCATTCGGGCTGCGGGAATGGCAGGGTACAGCTTGGGGGCTTCATATTCAAGCCCCGTGTCACTGGTGAAGAAGGCCTGTAGGCGCACGTTCCAGTCCTTCCGGCACCGCAGGATGCCGTGACAGCGCTGCGGGAGACTCGTGTAGCAGCTCCAGGGCTCCTGTAGCTTGGCCTCGGCCGCTGTGCCTGTGCCCACCAGCACCTCCAAGCACTCCACACAGAAGCACAGGCAGCAGCTCGTGTTGCTGCAGAGCAGCAGCTCTCGGCCCTCACAGCACACAGTGCAGTAAGACTGATAGCCATCATCACCATACTTGTAAAACAGCTCGAGGAACTGATCCCGGCATGTCTGACAGAGGCCCCCCTCAAAGACAGGGTGAAAGGACACGGGATTTTTCCTGCCACAAGACAAACAGCCATCTTCCAGGTTGCTCTTGTTGTTGGGAACATCTGAAGCCATTTGTTCTCGGGTCTGATCTTTATCCCCTAGGTCTTTGCCGTTGTTATAGCAATTTGTCTTGAGGCGCTTGGGTGGGGGGCAGTAGTCAGAGGCGGCTGAGTAGTCAGCTGTGCGTCTTTGAGTCTTGTTCTCGTATTTCTTTGATTCTAATTTCCTACTGCCTGCATGATGCACCTTCGACTTATTAACCACTGGTTGCATGTTGTTGGGTTTGAGGCCCTCGATCCCAGTGGGCTCGAAGCCCCCGTGGGCCCACTCCAGCATGGGCTTCAGCTGGTCCTCCAATGAGTCTCCAGGGCTGCTGGGGAAGGTCTTGCCAGCTCGCACCCTAGCTTTCTCCAGAGCATGGTACATGGCTTTTCGATAGGAGACGAGCTTATTGAAGGTGGCCAAATTAAAGTGCTGGCTGAACAGCCCCAGTGCCACCAGTTTGTCTGCAGAGATCTCGGAGAACTTGCCATCGCCAAACCACTGGACCCACCGCATGCCCGACATGGCCTGTCGCTTGGAGGTGGCCTTCCAAGATACCACCATGGCGAGCCACCAGGAGAAGCCCTTGATCTTCCCCCACACGAGGTCCCCTATTCCAAACTCCTTCCCATCCTGATACTCTGAACTGTCTCCATCTCTACTGTCTGCCTCCACCTGCGGGGACTCCATGCCCTCCTGCTGGCTGTCCTGGGCTAGGCGGGCGTAGGGGGTACTGCTGCTCTGGGGCATCACATCTGTGTCCTCTGTATCGTCTGTCAGGTCAATGGTGAGGTAAGGGCTGGGAGGGGACGACCATGGCATGCCTGCCAATGCTGTCGCCCGCCCTCTCATGGACCTGGTAGCCGGGAACTCCACGGGGGACTCCTCCACATGGCTGCGGCCCTGCCGGCCTCGGGTGGAACGTGGGGAAGGCCAGTGCCTCTCCCTGCTGGAGGCACTGTTGTTATTTCGGGTTCGGACAGCTGGGCTTTCTGACCGAGTCCTGGTTTCCTGGAAGAGCTTCGGCATCACTGGGGTGTCAGAACCATCCCCATCTTCCCCATCGCCATTGCCTGTCAAGTCTTGCGTATAGCTTAGCAGACTGGACACCTCCCTCTTGGAGAGTCTCAAGCTTGATCTTCGGCCTCTGATCTCGGGGGTGCGGATGGCCTCCAGGATTGGGGGCGAGTCGGAGGACTTGTCACGGCAGGCCCCATTGACGAGGATCGAGTCTTCCCTCCTGCCTGCGCCCTCCTCTCCATTGAGATGCCTGGTGTCTCCCTGTATGCTTTCCTGCCGCAGGGCTGACTCGGGCGCGGCTGGGCAGCGGAGCCGCAGGTTGGGGCGGGCTGGCGTGAGGCCTGCGGGCGGCCGCGCAGGGCGCTGGGCTCGCGAATCTCCGGCGCCGATTGCCGAACTAGGTTTACTTGGGCCACTTAACCCTCGCGCTGCGGTCCGGGCGCTGCCGCCCGCTAGCCCGCCCACCAGGGAGGCGGTCCCGTCCGTCGGTGGGCGCTCGGAGCGTCCACGCGGGCTGCGACCGCCGAGCCGGGGGCCTTTTTTGTTGTTGTTGTTGAGACAGAATCTTGCTCTGGTCACCAGATTGGAGTGCAATGGCACGATCTTGGCTCACTGCAACCTCTACCTCCCGGGTTTAAGTGATTCTCCTGCCCCAACCTCCTGAGTAGCTGGAATTACAGGTGCCCACCACTATGCCCAGCTAATTTTTGTATTTTTAGTAGAGACGGCGTTTCGCAATGTTGGCCAGGCTGGTCTCGAACTCCTGACCTCATGATCCGCCCACCTTGGCCTCCCAAAGTGCTGGGATTACAGGCGTGAGCCACCACACCTGGCCCAGAAACCTTTGTTTACTTGACCTACTCAGCTTACATTAAAAACAGTGAAGGGAGGGCTGGGTGTGGTAGTTTACGCTTGTAATCCCAGCACTTTGGGAGGCTGAGGTGGGTGGATTGTGAGGTCGGGAGATCGAGACTAGCTTGATCAACATGGAGAAACCCTGTCTCTACTAAAAACACAAAAAATTAGCCAGGCATGGTGATGCATGCCTGTAATCCCAGCTACTCAGGAGGCTGAGGTAGGAGAACTGCTTGAAACTGGGAGGTAGAGGTTGCAGTGAGCTGAGATCAAGTCACTGCACTCCAGCCTGGGCGACAGAACAAGATGCCATCTCAAAACCAACCAACCAACCAAACAAACAAAACAGTGAAGAAGGGCTGGGCATGGTGGCACATGCCTGTAATCCAAGCACTTTGGAAGGCCGAGGTGGGTGGATTGCCCGAGCTCAGGAGTTTAAGACCACCCTGTGCAACATGGTGAAACCTCATCTCTACTAAAATATAAAAAATTAGGAGGGCATGGTGGTGGTGCCTGTAATCCCAGCTACTTGGGAGGCTGAGGCTGGAGAATCGCTGGAACCCAGGAGGCAGAGGTTGCAGTGATCTGAGATCACACCACTGCACTCCAGCCGGGAGATCCTGTCTCGGAAAAAAAAAAAAAAAAAAAGTGAAGGGGAGAAACTTTGTAAACATGAGAAATATTTTGCCCAGAAATGAAGGACCATCTTAGTGAGCAGCACATATTCGACATTTGAAACATCTTATGACTATTTTGAATAAGTCGTAGCTTTCAAAATGATTCATTTTTGGTTATATATCAGATATTTTAGCTCACTGGAAATATACCAGTTTGGGAATTGAGACTAGAAACTTTCTCTAGAAATACTATACTAAAATTCTTATTTCTGATATAACAAAATTTTTTTGAAAATATTCAGTTGCAGAAACACTGTGTACTAGGACGCTAACTTCAAAATGAGCAATTAGGTTGAATAGTCATAAACATAGCAAACACGAATGCAAAGTGTCATTAGGTTATATGAGTATGCTATATAAGAGAAATATTGTATGTGTTGATTTTTTCACTGGAACCCATCATAATCTTATGTAAATGTACACTTAATTTAATAATTTTAATGAGGTATTTAAAATTTCCCACACATAGTGTTTTTCTTTTTTTAGCTTTAAGAAAAAAATGTCATATGGTACCAAAAGAGAGACTGCATAGCCAAGTCAATTCTAAGCAAAAAGAGCAAAGCTGGAGGCATCACACTACCTGACTTCAAACTATACTACAAGGCTATAGTAATGAAAACAGCATGGTACTGGTACCAAAACAGAGATATAGACCAATGGAACAGAACAGAAGCCTCGGAGGCAATGCCATACATCTACAACCATCTGATCTTTGACAAATCTGACAAAAATAAGCAATGGGGAAAGGATTCCCTGTTTAATAAATGGTATTGGGAAAACTGGCTAGCCATGTGCAGAAGGCAGAAATTGGACCCCTTCCTGACACCTTACCCTAAAATTAACTCCAGATGGATTAAAGACTTAAACATAAGACCTAACACCATAAAAACCCTAGAAGAAAACCTAGGCAAAACCATTCAGGACATAGGCATAGGCAAGGACTTCATGATGAAAACACCAAAAGCACTGGCAACAAAAGCCAAAATAGGCAAATGGGATCTAATCAAACTCCATAGCTTCTGCACAGCAAAAGAAACAATTATTAGAGTGAACCAGCAACCAACAGAATGGGAAAATATTTTTGCAATCTACCCATCTGACAAAGGGCTGATATTCAGAATCTACAAAGAACTAAATCAGATTTACAAGAAACAAACAAACAAACCCATTCAAAAGTGGGCAAAGGATATGAACAGACACTTTACAAAAGAGGATATATATGAGACCAACAAACATATGAAAAAATGCTCATCATCACTGGTCATTAGAGAAATGCAAATCAAAACTACATTGAGATACTACCTCCCGCCAGTTAGAATGGCGATCATTAAAAAATCTGGAGACAACAGATGCTGGAGAGGACGTGGAGAAATAGGAACACTTTTACACTGTTGGTGGGGGTGTAAATTAGTTCAAACATGTGGAAGACAGCGCGGCAATTCCTCAAGGACCTAGAAATAGAAATTTCATTTGACCCAGCAATCCCATTACTGGGTATATATCCAAGGATTAGAAATCATTCTATTATAAAGACACATGCACACGTATGTTCATTGTAGCACTGTTTACAATAGCAAAGACTTGGAACCAACCCAAATGCCCATCGATGATAGACTGAACAGGGAAAATGTGGCACAGGGAAAACGTGGCACATATACACCATAGAATACTATGTAGCCATAAAAAACGAGTTTGTGTCCTTTGTAGGAACATGGATGAACCTGGAAACCATCATTCTCAACAAACTGACACAAGAACAGAAAACCAAACACTGCATGTTCTCACTCATAGGCGGGTGTTGAACAACGAGAACACATGGACACAGGGAGGGCAGCACCACACACTGAGGTCTGTTGCGGGGGACTAGGGGAGGGGCAGTGTGGGGTAGGGAGTTGGGGAGTGATAACATGGGGAGAAATGCCAGATATAGGTGATGGGGATGGAGGCAGCAAACCACATTGCCATGTATGTACCTATGCAACAATCCTGCATGTTCTTCACATGTACCCCAGAACCTAAAGTGCAATAAAATATATATTAAAAAAAGAAAAAAATGTATATTTTTAATAAAATGTTTGTGGAGTGTAAATTGATGTATTAAAATATTGTTACATTCTAGTCATATATAGATAAGTGTTACCATTTGATATGGCTTGGCTCTGTGTCCCACCCAAATCTCATGTCAAATTGTAATTCCCATGTGTCAGGGAAGGGGCTTGGTGGGAGGTGATTGGATCATGGGGGTGGAGTTCCTCCTTGCTGTTCTTGTGATAGTGAATTCTCATGAGATTTGATAGTTTAAAAGTGTGGCACTTACCCCTTTTCTGTGTCTCTCCTGCTCTGCTATGGCAAAATGTGCCTTGCTTCCCCTTCACCTTCAGCCATGATTGTAAGTTTCCTGAGGTATCTTAAGCCATGTGGGACTGTGAGTCAATTAAACCTCATTTCTTTATAAATTACCCAGTCTCGTGTAGTTCTTTATAGCAGCATGATAATACACTAATACACCATTATTACTAAACTACTTACCCAGTAAGGAATCCAGATAGGCCAGACATGGTGGCTCATACCTGTAAACCCAGCACTTTGGGAGGTCAACGCAGGAGGATTGCTTCAGCCCAGGATTTTGAGACCGGCCTAGACAACACTGTGAGACACTGTCTCTATAATAAAAATGTATTATTAAACAAAAAAGAACCCATACAGTGTGATTGTAAACTCAGTCAGCCAAATGGAATAATAAACTATGCAACAGTTAAATACATTATTTAAAGGATTTTTGCTTCCACCCATGAAAGGAACTTTTGCTTCCACTCATTCTCCAGGATTTGTTGTCTTAAACAGCTGGCAAACTGGCCAAGACATATGAATTTGAAATAACTAGAAAACTGGAAAAATGTATGAAACAATTGTTTTGAGACTTGGGTATTAGGAATTGCACAATCGTGATTCCTGAAAGAAAGGAAGCAAATATGGCCAGTTCTGTGATTGGCACAGCTTCTTGTCAGAAGGAAATTCCCAGACTATGGCAAAGATAGAAATAACTCCAAACATATTCTAGGAAGCGTAAATATTTCAGAGTTCAAGAAGGTTAAGGCTGTAGTATGTGGACTGGCATACTGGAAAGGGAGCTAGCAGAGAGAGCTTGCGAAATCTGAGTACCAATCTGCATATGCAATGGGTCAATTCTTTAAGGCTTGGCAAAGAACAGCTGCTGCCAAAGGAGCAATTATTGGGGAACTCGAAGACAAACACTTCCCAGAGCTCATACAGAGTTGGGAATCATTCAAGCCCCCACCAGCCAAGACTCTTCCTCCTTCAGTTCCTGAGATGACAGTCTGTTTTTCTGTTAGTATGGATTTTTGAAGGTCCCATGGGTATACTGGGAGTGGGCAAGGATTGGGATGTTTGGGCTGCCATAACAAAATACCACAGGCTTGGCATAAACAACAGACTCATTTATTTTTGCATAATTCTGTAGGCTTAAAGTCCATCATCAAGGTACTGCTGGCAAATTCTCTTTCTGGTAAGTGCTTCTGGCTTCTGGATAGCTGCCTGTTCACTATATCGTCACATGGCATTTCCTCATGATTTTCATGGTGGGGGGATAGGGGAGAGAGAGCCTGTGCTCTAGTATCTCTTCTTTCAGAGACATAGCCTATCAGATCAGGTCCCCACTCCTACTACCTTATGTAACCTTCCCTGCTGCCAAAGAGGCCCTTTCTCAAAATAAAGCCACACTAGGGCTTAGAGCTTCAATATATAAATTTTGGGGGAACACAAACAATTCATTTATTATATTCTGCCCCTAGCTCCTCAAAGTCCATGTCCTTGCATTTGAAATGCATGCATTCCATCCCAACACTCAATCTAGCATTAATTCTATAGATCTAAAATCCAAAGTGTCATCTAAATGTTATCTAAATCATAAAAGGATGATCCTTGAGGTATGATTCATTCTGAGGCAAAGTTTCCAGCTATGAAATCAGTGAAACCAGACAAGGTATGTGCTCCCAAAATGTAGTGGTTGCATTTGCATAGGATAGACATTCCCATTCTACAAGGGAGAAATCTGAAAGAAAAAGGTGATGGTCCCAAGCCAGTCCAAAACCAGCAAGACAAATTCCATTAGATCTAAGGCTTGAGAATGACTTCTTTAGTGCCTGGCCATGGTGGCTCATGCCTGTTATCTCAGCACTTGAAATGGGTGGATCACTTGAGATCAGGAGTTGGAGACCAGGGTGACCAACATGGTGACATCCCACCTCTACTGAAAATACAAAATTAACTGGGCATGGTGGTGCACTCCTGTAATCCCAGCTACTTGGGAGACTGAGGCAGAATTGCTTGAATCCAGGAGATGGAGGTTGCAGTGAGCCAAGATTGCACCATTGCACTCCAGCCTGGGCAACAGGAGTGAAGCTCCATCTCTAGGAAAAAACAAACAAACAAAAAAACCTCTTTGGCTCAATGCCTTTCCTACCTGGGGTAGTGGCCTCTACCCCCACGGCCCTCAGTGGTTGTCCCACCCCACAATTCTGTGGAGTGGCCCTGCCCACAAGGCTCCAGGGAGGGTTAGCCTGGTCTGTTTAAACTGAAGAGGTGGTGTCTTCATTCTTTGAAACCAAGGAGGCAGCCTTGATGATCTTTGGGGTCATTCTTCCCTTACGAAGAATAGTGCATCTCTCAACCAAATAGCTCTATTGTCCCATTCTGCAAAATCTAAGAAGACCAGTCGCCTTCCCTTCTTTATCACTTCACTTCAATTTGACAGTGTTTTTGCTCATATAATTCCTTAATTTCTCTGTTGAGTGGCAATCCAGCCACATCCTTAGTGTTTTCTTTAGAACATGCTTCTCTTTTGCAATATGGATAGCCTGAGAATTTTACAAATCCTTAAGTTCTGGTTCTCTTTTGCCAATCATTTCAATTCTCTGTCTTCTCAGATTTTACTGTAAGCAGTCAGGAGGAACCAGGGCACACCTTCCTTGTTTTGCTTAGAAATCTCAACTAAAGGCTGGGTGAGGTGGCTCACACCTATAATCCCAGCACTTTGGGAGGCCAAGGTGGGTGGATCATGAGGTCAGGAGTTTGAGACCAATCTGACCAACATGGTGAAACCCCTTCTCTCCTAAAAATACAAAAATTATCCAGGCGTGGTGGTGTGCACCTGTAATCCCAGCTACTCAGGAGGCTGAGGCAGGAGAATTGCTTGAACTCAGGAGGCAGAGGTTGCAGTGACCTGAGGCTGAGCCAGTGCACTCCAGCCTGGGTGACAGAGCAAGCCTACATCTCAAAAAATAAAATAAAATAAAATAAAAAAAAATCTAAACTAAATATCTGGTTTTATCACTTACAAATTCTACCTTCCACAAAACTAAGACATAAACATTCAATTCATAACAGATGCTTAAAATGAGCCTTCCAGCCTCTAGAATATGCAATTACTCAGCCTCTTCTCCTCCTACTGGAGCCTCTATCTCTTCATTTATAAATGGGTAGAATTATTTATATCTGAAAGAGTGGAACTAAGCACTGAACAAACCATTATTACTTGTCTAATGTATGCCCCCTGCCTCATGCCTAGTGGGTCCAGAAAAGGGAGCTTAGATATTAAGACTGCACAATTCCAGCTCAGCAACTGGGTGCCATCATGCTCTGTGGTCTCAGAGTAACATTCTATTAAAGAGAAAGGGAAAATGGGAGAGGTTAGGAACCAACGCTCAGCCTCCATGGGGTGTTAGGGCCCTCACGTCTATTACTAGCCTCAGGTGTTCCTTTACAACAATGGACTAACACAGTGGCCCTGGGCTTGGGATTACGCTAGCACCAAGCATTCATACTGGAAGGCTGAGGTGGGAGGATTGCTTGAGCGGGGGAGGTTGAAGCTGTGGTGAGCTTCCTGGGTTCAAGTGATTCTCACACCTCAGCCTCCTGAGTAGCTGGGATTACATGCCAACATGCCCAGCTAATTTTTGTATTTTTAACAGAGACAGGGTTTTGCCATGTTGGCCAGGCTGGTCTTGAACACCTGGCCTCAAGTGATCCTCCTGCCTCAGCCTCACAAAGTGCTGGGATTACTGGCATGAGCCACTGTGCCTGGCCCAAGTAATTATTTTGTATTGATCGATTTTTTCATTGTTTCCTGCACTTCAGTTTAGATTTTAGGGTTTTGTGTACACTTATAAAAAATGAGATCATGTCTTAAATATTATTTATTATTTTTGAGACAGAGTCTCGCTCTATTGCCCGGTGCTCAGGCTGGAGTGCAGTGCTGCAGTCTTGGCTCACTGCAACCTCCACTCCCTAGGTTCAAGCAATTCTCATGCCTCAGCCTCCCAAGTAGCTGGGATTACAGGTGCTGGCTACCATACCTGGTTAATTTTTGTATTTTTAGTAGAGATGGGGTTTCACCATATTGGCCAGGCTGGTCTCAAACTCCTGACCTCAAGTGATCTGCCTGCATCAGCCTCCCAATGTGCTAGGATTACAGGGATGAGCCACTGTGCCCAGCCAATATCCTTGAGTAACTTGCATTTAAAATTTTATGATATGTTGTGAACTCTTTCCATGTCTCTATTCTGTCTTGATAAAATATCCTTAATGGCCAAATATTTTTTCACTTTTCAAAACTGCATTTGGTTTTATCCATATCCTATATTTTGACATTTAGACAATTTCTGTTTTTGCTTGTGTGGGGGATTTTTGCATTAAAAGTAGACAAGATAATTTTGACCAACTTGTGAAATAAATAAAACAGACAAAGCTGAGCAAAATATTTTAGGCTGGGCATGGTGGCTCACACCTGTAATCCCAGCACTTGGGAGGCCGAGGCAGGTGAATCACTTGAGGTCAGGAGTTTGAGAGCAGCTCGGCCAACATGGCCGAAACCCTGTTTCTACTGAAAATACAAAAATTGGGCCGGGCACGGTGTCTCACGCCTATAATCCCAGCACTTTGGGAGGCCAAGGCGGGTGGATCACGAGGTCAAGAGATCAAGACCATCCTGGTCAACATGGTGAAACCCCATCTCTACTAAAAATACAAAAAATTAGCTGGGCATGGTAGCGCGTGCCTGTAGTCCCAGCTACTCAGGAGGCTCAGACAGGAGAATTGCTTGAACCCAGGAGGCAGAGGTTGCCGCGAGCTGAGATCGCTGCCATTGCACTCCAGCCTGGGTAACAAGAGCGAAACTCTGTCTCAAAAAAAAAAAAAAAAAAGAAAATACAAAAATTACCCAGGCACAGTGGTGCACACCAGCAATCTCAGCTATTGGGGAGGCTGAGGCATGAGAATCATTTAACTCAACAGGTGGAGGTTGCAGTAAGCCAAAATTGTACCATTGCACTCCAGCCTGGGTGGCAGAGTGAGACTCTATCTCCAAAAAAAATAAAAATAAAAATATTTTAAACATTCTTTCTAAGCACATAACTAGTAAGACAGTGATCACTGGGGCATGACATAGAATTCACTTGGGAATTCCATGTCAGTGCAATGTATGAGGTTGCTTTTGCTGTGGAGACTCAGGCTGACCTGAGAGAGGCAACAGGCTGAGATTTGCTTTTAAGGGTGTTGCAAGGTTGATGGGGCAGAAAGAGACTTCTGTGGCCCATGGGTGAGATGGACCAGAATACCTCTGCCTTGATTGGTCCCATGGAGGATTCTGCACAGGTAGCATGAACAAGAGGAAAATCAGCCTTCCCACAAACTCCAGCCAGACTTCAAGATGTGTGGGAGGTCAGAACATTCATAAGCCCGGAAATCCCTTTTTATATTGTATTTTTTTGAGATATGGTCTTGCTCTGTTGCCCAGGCTGGAGTGCAGTGGCGTGATCATGGCTCATTGCATCATCAACCTCCTGGGCTCAAATGATCCTCCCAAATAGCTAGGACTACAGGCATGTGCCACCATGCCCAACTTTTTATTTATTTATTTATTTATTGTAGAGACAGAATCTGACTGTTGTCCAGTTGCCTAGGCTGATCCCAAACTCATGGACTCAAGCAATCCTCCTGCCTTGGCCTCCCAAAGTGTTAGGATTACAGGCATGAGCTGCTGCACCCAACATGAAATTCCTTTAAAGATATCAGGGAGTGTGTCCCCTGTGAGCAGCAAGAAAAATTTTTCTGGAAGAAGAAACATCATCTTAGGTCTCTCTCTCTTTTTTTTTGAAAGATAGAAAAGAACATCATATACATAAATTCATTGTATTACACAAATAAACACCTGACTGACAGATCACATCTTGTTTGTGAAATTTATATAGGAAATAATTGATACAGGTTATAATAATTTATGCAGATAATATTAGAAAAATTGGAAAAGATCAAATTATGCAGAATGGAAAATTCACTTAAGAATAAAAGAGGCGGCAGCACACCATGGCTCACCCCTGTAATCCCAGCACTTTGGGAGGCAGAGGCAGGCAGATCACCTGAGGTTAGGAGTTTGAGACCAGCCTGGCCAACATGGTGAAACCCCATCTCTACCAAAAGTACAAAAATTAGCCAGGCATCGTGGTGAGCACCTGTAATCCCAGCTACTAGGGAGGCTGAGGCAGGAGAATCGGTTGAACCCAAAGGGCAGAGGTTGCAGTGAGCCGAGATTGCACCACTTCATTCCAGCCTGGGTGAAAGATCGAAACTCCATCTTAAAAAAAAAAGAGAAAGAAAAAAAAAAAAAGGAAAAAAAGATGCATCACTGTTTTGCTGCTTTGCTACAGAAAATCCTCTCCCAAAGCAAATTCACTGTTATTGGTATAATTCTGATAAGAGTGTTTACATTTCAGAGGTTCTGTACAGCAAAAGAAACAATTATTAGAGTGAACCAGCAACCAACAGAATGGGAAAAAATTTGCAATCTACCCGTCTGACAAAGGGCTAATATCCAGAATCTACAAAGAACTAAAACAGATTTACAAGAAACAAGCAAATAACCCATTCAAAAGTGGGCAAAGGAAATGAACAGACACTTTTCAAAAGAAGACCTATATGAGGCCAACAAACATATGAAAAAATGTTCATTGTCACTGGTCATTAGAGAAATGCAAATCAAAACAACATTGAGACACCATCTCATGCCAGTTAGAATGGCGATCAATAAAAAATCTGGAGATCAAACACCGTATGTTCTCACTCATAGGTGGGTGCTGAACAATGAGAACACATGGACACAGGGAGGGGAGCATCACACACCGGGGTCTGTTGGGGGGGAACTAGAGGGACAGCAGGGATTGGGGAGTTGGGGAGGGATAACACGGGGAGAAATGCCAGATATAGGTGATGGGGAGGAAGGCAGCAAACCACACTGCCATGTATATACCTATGCAACAATCTTGCATGTTCTTCACATGTACCCCAAAACCTAAAATGCAATTAAAAAATATATATATATATAAAGAAAAACTATGATCCAACTGTATGCTGTCTATAAGACACTAGATTTAAGGGTACAGGACATGAATAGGTTGACAGTAAAAAAATGGGAAAAAATTTCATGGAAATATTAACTAAAAGGAGCATGAGTGGTTACATTAATGCCAGATAAGATAAACTTTAAGCTTATAATTGTTACAAGAGACAAAAATGGACATGATGTAATGATAGAAGGGTCAATTTAACGAAAAGGTACAACGATTATAAATATGTATGTGCCATACATCAGGGCTGCCTTCTCATTTTTTTTTGTATGTATTCCATAGATATTATCTTTAATGTTACTATGTGAATTACATAAAACTTTTAAAGTTATTACAATCTACTTTAAACTGATAAAAACTTCAATTGAATACAAAAACTCTACAACCTTATGGCTCTTCCCATTTTATGTTATTGATGTATGTTGCAAATTACATCTTTATATATTATGTTCCTATTAACATAGATTCATAATTATTTTATATGCTTTTGCCTTATAAACTCTATAAAAAAATAAAACGTGGAGTTACAAACAAAAAAAAATCTGGAGATAACATGCTGGAGAGGGTGTGGAGAAATAGGAACACTTTTACACTGTTGGTGGGAGTGTAAATTAGTTCAACCATGTGGAAGACAGTGGCAATTCCTCAAGGACCTAGAAATAGAAATTCCATTTGACCTAGCAATCTCATTACTGGGTATATACCCAAAGGGTTATAAATCATTATATTATAAAGACACGTGCACATGTATGTTAATTGCAGCACTGTTTACAATAGCAAAGATCTGGAATCAACCCAAATGCCCATCGACAATAGACTGGACAAGAAAAATGTGGCAGATATACACCATGGAATACTATGCAACCATAAAAAACGAGTTTGTGTCCTTTGTAGGGACATGGATGAATCTGGAAACCATCGTTCTCAGCAAACTGACCCAAGAACAGAAAATCAAACACCACATGTTCTCACTCATAAGCGGGTGTTGAACAAGGAGAACAAATGGATACAGGGAGGGAAGCATCACACACTGGGGTCTGTTGTGGGGGAATAGGGGAGGGACAGCAGAGGGTAGGGAGGTCGGGGAGGGATAACATGGGGAGGAATGCCAGATATAGGTGATGGGGGGATGGAGAGGCAGCAAACCACACTACCATGTATGTATCTATGCAACAATCCTGTATGACCTGCACATGTATCCCAGAATCTAAAGTACAATTAAAAAAAAAAAGAGTGTTTACATTTCTAAATGTTTTCAGACATCCTGGAATCCAAATGCTGTGACAAAAAGATGCTAAAATGTCTTGTGCCACCTGCCTTGTTACTACAATCTTACATATTTTCAACATGCCCCATAATGATCTTCATGGATACAATATCCATTTATAATTCCATGGGTGAGGCCAGGCACAGTGGCACTGTAATCCAAGTGCTTTAGGAGGCTGAGGCGGGAGAATCACTTGAGTTCAGTAGTTTCAGCCTGCAGTGAGCTATGATCACACCACTGCACTGCAGCCTGGGTGACAGATCCAGACCTTGTCTCAAAACAACAACAACAACAAAAAAACAACCAAAAAAACCCAACATAGTTGCATTGTTGATTATTTGATCAATCTCTATTTTGCTGTTAAAGCAGGAATGTTCACCATAGTTTCCACAGCGCAAAGGACATGTTTTGCCACATGCCAAGTACTCTTTAAGTGTTGAGGTGAATCTGTGAAGTAGTTTAATAATTGCTGTCCCTTATTTTTCATAAACATTTGTATAAGCCAAGCTTGTAAAAATTGCAAGTAATTGAAGTTTGCTCTTGAAGTACAAAGAGTCATCAATGCATGGGTGTTTGCAAAAATATTACCTACGCAGGACATCCAGGTTCCATATCACAGAGGAGAAACTAACGGGAAAAAGGACTTGTAAATCACTTAATGAGATGGGATTTAATTAGGGTTGCCAGGTGTTACATCTAGCAATCACACCCACCCTTCCAAATCTAGCTATTTTTTTCCTTTGAGAATTATCACTACAGAACTTGTTCATCAACTAGTATATTTCTGGTTCTTTCATATTTCCCATTTTCCTTTCACGAGAAGATTCAATGAAGACATGACAGTGTGAAGGAAGTGGACTTCCTAAAAGTTTGTTTTTAATTTTAATTAATTTTTTTGGGGACAAGTTCTTGCTCTGTTGCCCAGGCTGGTCTTGAACTCCTGGCTTCAAGTCATTACTGCTTCACCCTCCCAAAGGGGTGTGATTACAGGGATGAGCCATCAAGCCCAGCCTAGTTCTGTGCTTATTTATTCTGCAAAATTATTGTGTATCTTCTTCAATCTAGAAAGTTTATTAGCCTCAAGGGAAACAACTGAACATGAGTTTCAATCCCTGCTGCAAACACCTTTTGGATTCACCACCGGGTCCCTCATGAATTTTCATTAGTGCAGTCCCTAAGTGATAATTTTGCCATAAGAAGTGAGATCCTTCAAATAATTGTGTTATTACTGGAGTTAGAACTTTGGAAGGAAGGATACAGAGACTGAAATCTTGAAAACTTGGGCAAACACCACGAGAAATGGTAGGAAAATTTGAATATTGACATGCACTGGTCTTTTTGCTGCATTCAGCAAAGTTCTGATAATAGGGTTAAACTAATACTACATCTAGGCATACTGCATGCAGAGATGGAAAAAAATCATGCATTTCTCTCCCTCCCTCCCTCCCTTCGTCACTCCTTTCCTCTCTTTCTTTTCTTTTTTTTTTTCATCTCCCTCTCTTCTCTCCTTTCCCCCCCCCCCCCCCTCCCTTTCCTTTGTTTCTTTCTCCCTTTTCCTTTCTTTCTCTCTTCCCTCCCTCCCTCCCTCTCCCTCCCTCCCTCCCTCCCTTCCTTCCTTCCTTCTCTCTGTATCTCTCTCTTTCTTTCTGCCTTTGTCTCTTTCTCTCTTTCTTTCTGACAGAGTCTTACTCTGTCACCCAGGCTGGAGTGCAGTGGTATGATCTCAGCTGACTGTGGTCTCTGCTTTCTGGGTTCAAGCAATTCTCCTGCCTCAGCCTCCCAAGTAGCTGGGACTACAGGCACACGCCACCATACCTGGCTAATTTTTGTATTTTTAGTAGAGACAGGGTTTCACTATATTGGCCAGGCTGGTCTTGAACTCTGGACCTCAGGTGATCTGCCTGCCTTGGTGTCCCAAAGTCCTGGGATTACAGGCATGAGCCGCCGCACCGAGCCGAAATCCACTTTTTCATAACCTTGCCTGCATTCGTTATATTTACCATTTTATCTGTTTTAATATGTGTGTAGTGATAAGTCATTCTGGTTTGAATTTCTATTTCTCTAATGGATAATGATGTTTGACAACTTTCTATGTCCTTATCTGCCATTTGTATCTTCACTTTGGTGAAATGTGTCTTTGTGTCTTTTGTTCATTCTTTCTCAAATGGATTTTTTGTTTTCTTAAGGTTGAACTTTCAAAGTTCTTACATGATATTGTCCCTTGTCAGATATGGCTTACAAATATTTTCTTCCAGAATGTAGCTTTTTGTCTTTTTTTTTCTTTCTTTTTTTTTTTTTTTTGAGACAGAGCCTTGCTCTGTAACCCAGGCTGGAGTGCACTGGTGCAATGTTGGCTCACTGCAACCTGTCTCCCAGGTTCAAGTGACTCTCCTGCTTCAGCCACCTGAGTAGCTGGGATTATAGGCACCCACCACCACACCCACCTAATTTTTTTTTTTTTTTTTTTCTTTTTTTATTTTTTTTAGTAGAGACAGAGTTTCACCATGTTGGCCAGGCTGGTCTCGAACTCCTGACCTCAGGTGATCCACCCGCCTTGGCCTTCTTTACATCTTCTGAAGGGGTCTTTTATAGTGCAAATGTTTTAAATTTTGATAAAATTCCATTTTTTCCATTTGTTGTTTTATGCATTATGTTTTTAAGATGTCAAGAATTCTTTGCCTAGCTTAGGTACTAAAGATTTTCTCCACTGTTTTCTTCGATAAGTGTTATAGTTTTACATTTAAAACCAAGATCAATTTTGAATTAGTTTTTGTATTAGGTTTGAGGTTTAGATTGAAGTTTTTTTTTTTTCTAACTTACAGATATCTATTTGCTCCAGCACTATTTGTTTAAAATATTGCTCTTTCTCCATTGAATTGCTTTTGCACTTTTATAAAAAACTAGTTTTCTTTACTTGTGTGGGTCTATTTCTGGATTCTCTCTTCTGTTCTATGGAACTGTCTTCTTTCTGCCAATTCCAAACTGTTTGATTGTTTTTAACTATAAGGAAGTCTTAACGTCAGGTAGAATGACTTCTTTCATTTTAGTCTTTTTCAGAAAGATTTTCAGCGGTTGTAGTTCCTTTGGCCTTCCATATAAATTTCAGAGTAAGCCTGTCTACATTTACAAAAAAATCTTGCTGAGAATTTGATAGGAATTATGTTAAAACTACAGATCAGTTTGAAGAGAATTGACATCTCAAATATCAATGAATATGTATGTCTTGACTTTAGATCTTCTTTGATTTCTTTTATTAGTGTTTTGTAATATTCAGCATACAAGTCCTGTACATGTTTTACTAGATTTGTACCTAAGTAATTTTTGTTGTTGTTGAGTGATTGTGAATGGCATTCAGCCTTTAACTTCAGTTTTAACATAATCATTGCTAGTATATACAAATGCAGTCAATATTGGTATGCTGATCTTGTATTCTGTGATCTTGAACTCATTTATTCTCATAGTGTGTATATGCGTGTATCCCTTTGAATTTTCTGTGTAGACAATTGTGTCATTTGAAAACAGTGATAGTTTTTTAAAATCTGAATGTCTAGCCGGTTGTGGTGGCTCATGCCTGTAATCTCAGCACTTTGGGAGACCGAGACAGGTGGATCATCTGAGCTCAGGAGTTTGAGACCAGCCTGACCAAGAAGGAGAAACCCTGTCTCTACTAAAAATACAAAATTAGCTGATGTGGTGGCTACTTGGGAGGCTGGGGCAGGAGAATCGCATGAACCCGGGGGCTGGAGCTTGCAGTGAGCTGAGATCGCGCCATTTCACTCCAGTCTGGGCAACAAGAGAGACACTCTGTCACACACACACACACACACACAAAGATCTGTATGTCTTTTTCCTTCTTATTGCCTTATTGCACTGACTATGACTTCCTGTGCTATGCTGAATAAGAGTTGTGGGAGTGGAATCCTTGCCTTGCTCCCAATCTTATGAAGAAAGCACTGTTTTTTGTTTTTTTCGTCAGTATGATAGTAATTGTACATATTTTTAGGTGCTCTGTTTAAAGTTCAGGAGGTTTCTCTCTATTCCTAGCTTGGTGAGTTTACTATGAATCGGTGTTGAATTTTGTTACATTTTTTCATACATCAGTTGATACGTGATTTTGCTTCATTGGTCTATTAATGTGGTGGATTAATATATTGAACTATTCTTGTATTCCTAGATTTCATTTGGTCTTAGTGCATGATTCTATCGATATATTTATGGATCTGATTCTGTTAATATATTTCTAGATTCGATTTGCTATTTTATTTACTTTTTTTTTGAGATGGAGTTTTGCTCTTGTTGCCCATGGTGGAATGCAGTGGTGCATTCTCGGTTCATTCACCACAACCTCTGCCTCCCAAGTTCAAGTGATTATCTTGCCTCAGCCTCCTGAGTAGCTGGGATTAAAGGCATGCACCACCACGCCCAACTAATTTTTAGTAGAGACAGGGTTTCTCCATACTGGTCAGGCTGGTCTCGAACTCTCGACGTCAGGTGATCCACCTGCCTTGGCCTCCCAAAGTGCTGGGAATACAGGCATGAGCCACTGCACCTGGCCTCAATTTGTTAATGTTTTTGAGGACTTTGTGTATGTAGGATATGAAGGGTATTGATCTGTATCCTGTATCCTTCAATATTAAGGACATTGGGCTGGGTACAGTAGCTCATGCCTATAATCCTAGCAGTTTGGGAGGCCAAGACGGGCAAATCATTTGAGATCAGGAGTTTGAGAGCAGCCTGGCCAACATAGTGAAACTCCATCTCTACTAAAAATACAAAAATTAGCTGTGTGTGGTGGCGTATGCCTGTAATCCAATCCCAACTACTCAGGAATCTGAGGCAGGAGAATCACTTGAACCCAGGAGGTGGAGGATGCAGTGAACACCACTGTATTTCAGCCTTGGTGATAGAGTGAGACTCTTTAAAAAAAAAAAAGGTATATATTTCTGGATTAAATTTGCTAATTTTTTTGAGGACTTTGTGTGTATAAGATATGAAGGGTATTGACCTGTATCCT
This sequence comes from Sapajus apella, assembly GCF_009761245.1. Classification (NCBI taxonomy): domain Eukaryota; kingdom Metazoa; phylum Chordata; class Mammalia; order Primates; family Cebidae; genus Sapajus; species Sapajus apella. Next base: position 689,621 of record NW_022437107.1, read on the forward strand.
TCAATATTAAGGATATTGATCTGTAGTTTTCTTAGCACTATCCGACAGCTTTGGTATTAGGAAAATACTGGCATCGTAAAATGAATTTGTACTTCTCTGATGATGAACAATATTGAGCATCCTTTCATGTGTTACTACCATTTGCATATGTTCCTTCATAAAATGCCCATTCAAATCTTTTGTCCAGTTTTTTTTTTTTTTTAGACAGAGTTTTGCTCTTGTTGTTTAGGCTGGAGTGCAGTGGCGCGATCTCGGCTCACTGCAACCTCAGCCTCCTGGGTTCAGCGGTTCTCTTGCCTCAGCCTCCTGAGTAGCTACGATTACAGGCGCACACCACCACACCCGGCTAATTTTTTTGTATTTTTAGTGGAGATGGGGTTTCACTATGTTGACCAGGCTAGTCTCAAACTCCTGACCTCAGGTGATCCACCTGCATCGGCCTCCCAAAGTGTTGGGATTACAGGCGTAAGACACCATGCCCAGCCTTTTGTCCAGTTTTTAATGTTTTTCTGAATTACTGAACTGTAAGAGTCTTTAATATATTCTGTATGTAAGTCCCTTTTCATCAAGTATTTGTTCTATAAATGTTCCCTCAATCCCTAACTTTCATTTTCTTAATATGACATTTCAAACAACGTAAGGTTTTAAAACTGATGAAACCCAACTTGATTTTTTCTTCTAAGATTTACGTTTTTTGTGTCCTCTCTAATGAAGATTTTCTTCTAGGCACTTTATGGTTTTCATGCTTACATTATTTATTTCTTCTCCATAAAAATATTCAATTGTTACAGAACTGTGTTGAAAACTATCCTTTCCGTTTGAATTATCTTTGCATCTTTGTTGAAGCCACTTGAAAATATATGGGTGAGTTCAATTCTGTTTATCCGCATGTGTATCCTAAATCCAGTACCATACTATCTTGATCACTATAGCTTTAGTCTTCAAAAAAGTCTGTAATGCTAGCACTTTGGGAGGCTGAGGTGGGTGGATCACCTGAGGCCAGGAGGTCGAGATCAGCCTGGCCAACACAGTGAGCACCTGTAATGTCAGCTACTTGGGAGGCTGAGGCAGGAGAATCACTTGAACCCGGGAGGCGGAGTTTGCAGTGAGCTGAGATCACACCACTGCACTCCAGCCTGAGTGACAGAGGTAGACTCCGTCTGAAAAAAGATCTTAAAAAATTGCTTTGATTTTGTAGGTCTTTGAGGTTTATAACTCATGAATACAGTGTATCTATTTCAGGACTTCTTTACTTTCTTCTAGCATTAGTACATGTTTTGTAGCTTTAGTACAGGTCTAATAACTTTGCTCCTATATTTCATGATTTTGATGCTGTGTTTTCATTAATTTCAACTTTTTAAACACTGAGCTTGTATCCTGTGACCTTACCAAATTCATTTATTAGTTTAAAAAAATTTTCAGACACTTTATGCTTTTCCATATAGACAATCATGTCACAGCAGTCTCATGTCTTCTTTCACATTCTCATCCCTTTTCTTTGAGACAGGGTCTCACTCTGTCATCCAGACTGGAGTGCAGTTGTGCAATTACAGCTCCCTGCAGCCTTGACTTCTTGGGCCTTCAGTGATCCTCCTGCTCAGCTTCCTGGGTAGGTGGCACTACAGGCACATGCCACCATTAAGTTTTTGTAGAGATGAGGTCTCACTATGTTGTCCAGGCTAGTCTGTAACTCCTATGCCTAAGCAATCTTCCCACTTTGGCTTCCCAAAATACTAGGATTACAGGCATGAGCTACCACACCCAACCTTTTTTTTATTGGCTTATTGTACTGGCTAGGACATCCACTACAAGGTTAACTGCAAGTGGTGACTAGACATCTTCATCTTGTTCCCAATATTACGAGGAAGCTTTTTACTTCACCACTAAGTACAGTGTCATATGTAGGTTCTCTCATAGATACTGTTTGTTAGATTGTGGAAACTCCATTTAATTCCTAATCAACTGAGCAGTTTTATCATGAATGGGTGTTAATTTTTTTTGTTTTCCTACGTTAAAAGAGCATGTGGTTTTTCTTTATATTAATATGAAACACACTGCTTTTTGAATGTTAAAGCTTGCATTTCTAGGATAAATCCTACTTGGCCATATGTGTTACTGCTATCCTTTTATAGATTGCTGTGTTCAACTTGCTATTTTAAAAAGGATTTTTACATCTATACTGAGATGCTGAGCTATTTTTCCTATGATGTTCTTTCTGGCTTTGGTATCTGGGTAATGTTGGTCTCATGACTTTTCTTTGTGGGAAAGTTAATCAGCTATAAATTCAATTTAATGGGACTATTCAAGTTATCTCTCTCTTGAGTGGGCTTTCGTTCTATTTGCCTTACAAGAAAGTTTTCCACTCAAGTTGCCAAATTTATTGACATTAAGTTACTAATGAAATTCCCATATTACCTTTTTAGTGTATAGGACCTATAGTGATATTTCCACTTTCATTCCTGATACTAGGAATTCTTTCAATTATTTCAAAGAGTCAGGATTTGGTTTCATAAAAATTTCTCTACTGTTTGTCCATTTGTGATTTTGTGACTTTTAGCTCTTTAGCATTTCCTATTCTATTTGCTCTGGATTATTTCTGTTCTTTTTCTCATTTCTTAAGGTGTAAGTTTAGACTACTGAATTGATATCTTCCTTTTTATCTAATGTAAGTACTTAATGGTTTGGTTTCACCTCTAAGCACTGCTTTACGTGTATTTCCCAAATTCTGACATATTCATTCAGTTCAAAATATTTTCAAATTTTTTTTGTTACCTTCTCTTTATTACTCATTTAGGAGTATGCTGTTTAATTTCCAAATATTAAAAGATTGTTTAGACAGCTTTGTTATTGGTTTTTTACTTAATTCTGTCCTGGTGAGAGAATATACCTTGTATGGTTTTCATTCTTTAAAAAATTTTAGTGGGGTATGGTGGCTCACCCCTGTAATCCCAGCACTTGGGGAGGCTGAGGTGGGTGGATCACAAGGTCAGGAGATGGTGAAACCCCATCTCTACTAAAATTACAAAAATTAGCCAGGTGTGGTCGCATGTGCCTGTAGTCCCAGCTACTCAGAAGGCTGAGGCAGGAGAATTTCTTGAACCTGGGAAGTGGAAGTTGCAGTGAGCCAAGATTGTGCCACTGTACTCCCGCCTAGCGACACAGCAAGATGTTGTATCAAAACCAAAAAAAAAAAAAAAGAGTTTTAAGACTGTTTTAGTCCATAGCAGGTGCACTTGAAATGAATGTATACAGGTTGGGCACAGTGTCCCAGTGCTTTGGGAGGTCCAGGAGGGAGGATTGCTTGAGGTTGGGAGTTGAAAACCACTTGGCAACATAGTTAGACCCCATCTCTACAAAAATAAAAAATAGCCACGTATGGTGGCACATGCCTATAGTCCTAGCTACTCCAGAGGCTGAGGCAGGAGGATTGACTGAGCCCAGTGTTCAAGGTTGAAGTTAACTGATTGCACCCACTGCACTCCAGCCTGGATGACAGTTACACACTGTCCCTAAGAAATAAAAAAATGTATTAATATATCATGCTAACAAGTGTTCTACAAATGCCAATTAGTCAAGTAAGCTGATAATGCGTTCAAGGCTTTTATCTCCTAAGTGACTTGTGCTATCAATTACTTGACTATTTAAATATCTAATTATAATTGAAATTTTGCCACTTTTGTCAGCTTTTATTTCATGAATTTTGAAGCTGTTTTATGTGTACTTAAGCTAGAAAGACAGCTTTGCTGTATGATTTCCAAATCCCCACAATACAGAGGCCTTTCCCTTGGGGTCATTCAACTTCTGCTGAGAAGTAGTTCCCATCTCTTGCTGGATGTTAAACCTCTGGCCAGCCATGTATAGGAGCTGGGGAGCAGTATGTGTTTATGGAATGAGGGGGAATGCTCCATATACAACTAGCCATTAGTTTCATTGCTTTCTCTTCATGTCTCACTCCCATCTTCCAAGGTACTAAGCATTTCTGAGCCTGGAGCCAAACTGGTTCCTTCTTTTCCTTATCCCCATATGAAAGCAGCGTAACTGTGCCTGCTTCTGCTGTAATAGCTATCTTTCCATCTTTCAAATTTTTATTTGCTGATAGTCTTTCTCCTATCTCCTTATTGTGGTAGTTTTATAAATTAAAATTTATTTCCTCACATTTCAACGTTGTCCAATGTGATGAGACATGTTTAACAAAAGCACATTCTTGAATACTTTCTCTGCTAGCCATTTTTGCTTATCAAGCTGTAACACGACTTCTGTAGCTTCTGCTGATCCGCTGCCCCCTGCTCCTTATGCATTCACTTTTTTTTCCAGCTCTGCCTCTGGAAGCTATATGTTATTTGTTGTTACCACCTGCTCTCAGCGACTGCAGGTGTGTGCCATCACACCAGCTAATTTTTTTACTTTTTTGTAGAGATGAGGTTTTGCCATGTTGCCCAGGCTGGTCACGAACTCTTAGGCTCATGGGATGCACCCTCTTCCGCCTCCCAAAGTGCTACGCATGTTGCTTTGGATCTTCCCTTGCATTCACTCTGGAAGTATCCCAATAAACTAGCTGTAATCACCAAAAAGAACTACTTGTGTTCCTGAATAGTTGCCTGGGAGGGGCTGTTCAACTTCCTATCAAAATGCTATATGGGAATGTACTACACAAGTAACTTTCTTCCAGCTTTTTGTTGTGTGGCTACAAACTATTGTACCTTTTTGCAACAAACACAAGAATTTCCATGTCAGTTATATTTCCAACTGTCCTCTTGGCCTAAAATGGACACATTGTACATCACAGTTTAGAGGGGGCTAATCAGGACTGGAAAGAAATATGAAAAACACAAGGCACATAATTTGAAGAGAAACCAGAGTTTCAATTTCTCAGAGAATGTGAACAAAGGGTAACATGCCCTGCTTTAGAATAAATATAGAGTTCTTGCCCTTAAACTGCTGAGTAGAATATGTAGTTGAATTGTAAAGTACAGATGCTTTTACTCTACCCATCTGAGAACAAGAACAATCCATCCCTTGTATAGCATAACAAAGTGCTTGATACTTAAATACTTTCAATGAATGATTTTTCAGTGAGAGGACATATCTGAATAACCCTTACATCTCTCTCCTTTGTAGAATATAAAGGTAAGAGTGATACTAAAAATACTTAACAGTTTTTACAGTATGAGCACTGTGAAGACCTCAATAGGTTAATGTCACTTAACGAGGATCTTTCTTGTGAACCCGCTGGTGGATGTGAAGGTTGGAGCTCTGGCTGAAGCCCTTCCCACACTTGCTGCACTCATAGGGCTTCTCTCCAGTATGTACTCTCTGGTGGATGAGGAGTTTGGAACTCTGACTAAATCCCTTCCCACACTTGCCACAGTGATAGGGCTTCTCTCCGGTGTGGACTCTGAGATGGATGCGAAGATCCGAGCTCTGGCTGAAACCCTTGCCACACTCATAGCATTGGTAAGGCTTCTCTCCTGTGTGGATGCACCGGTGAATGTGAAGGTTTGAGCTCTGACTGAAGCCCTTCCCACACTCGCCACACTTGTAGGGCCTCTCTCCTGTGTGTACTCGCTGGTGGATGTGCAGGTTTGAGCGCTGACTGAAGCTCATACCGCACTCCCCACACTCATAGGGCTTTTCTCCAGTGTGGACTCGCTGGTGGATATGCAGTTTGGAGCTCTGACTAAAGCCCTTCCCACACTTGTCACATTTATATGGTTTCTCGCCTGTATGGACAGCATGATGAATGAGCAGACTTGAGCTCCTGGTGAAGCCCTTCCCACACTTGTCACACTTATAAGGCTTCTCATCTGTGTGGACTGCCTGATGGATAAGCAGACTCGAGCTCCTTGTGAAGCCCTTCCCACACTGCTCGCATTTGTAGGGTTTTTCTTCTGTGTGGTCTCTCTGGTGAAGTAGTAGCTCTGAGCTTTGACTGAAGTTCTTACCACACTGACTACATTCACATTGTTTGTCTGTAGTGTGGGTTTTCTCATATGGATGACCATCTGGGCTGGTGTTAAGTATTTTCCCACAGTTATTACGGTCACAGTATTTCTCCTCTGTATGAGCTCTCTGCTGACTATAACTGACCACCTGTGATTTCCATAAATAAATGTCTTTGCAGTTACAGTCAAGGGGATCTAAAGATTCTTTTAACTGGCCATTCTGGCAAGTTGCCTCACCACTTAACAATGGTGAGGCGAGTTCTGGTCCATGAGACACCAGTTTAACTTGAAGGTTCTCTGAACAACTTTCCCCCCTTCTCACTTTTTTCTCAGTGCCTTCTTCCATTACAAAGAGATGTTTGCTTTCCTGATGATCCTGAGGCTCATTCTTACAGAACTTCACTGAAGAGTTTTGTGTGTCTATTTGGCTTGGGACTTTCAAAGGTAAATATGTTTCACTTTCAATGTTTTTGAAATCATCATTTTGAAGAGTCATCATATCGTCCCTGTTTCTCAAAATATAAGAAGATGCTTCTCCCCACTGTTGACAAGGGGAAAGATCTAGTTCAGGCTCCCCATCCACTTCCCCTTGATGATTCACAATACAGTCCCGACTCCCAGTAATTATACTGGCCATCCCTTCCAAAATTAGCCAGCAGGAAAGCTCATGTAACAGATCCTAAGTGCTTTCTGCTGAAGATTCTCCACAGAATTTTCACTCAAGTCTCCTAGGGAACAAAGAGAATTCAGTGGTAAGAACAAAGGGTAGACTTCAAGATTTCAAGAATGGGAGTGCCAAAGGCTTGAAGGCTTAATAACCAGGAAAATATTCAGCTTGTCTTTATAGTCATTCATGTGCTTTGGGTTAATGTCAGGTACATTTGTATCTGGGTACAAGGCAGAAATTTTCTCTTGGCTTTTAAGCATAGCCAAGGAAATTCTTCCCTTACTAATCCTACAAAAGACTGTAAGTCCTATATCCTTGCTGACAATAACATTTCATCTCATCTCACTTCATTTTATTTTATTTTTTGAGACAGAGTCTCACTTTGTTGCCCAGGCTGGAGTGCAGTGTGTGATCTGGTCTCAGTGCAACCTCCGTCTCCCAAGTTCAAGCAACTTTCTCACCTTAACCTCCCAAATAGCTGGGATTACAGGTGCATGCCACCATGCCCAGATAATTTTTGTATTTTTAGTAGAGACATGGTTTTGCCATGTTGACTAGGCTGGTCTTGAACTCCTGGCCTCAAGTGATCCACCTGCCTCAGGCTCCCAAAGTGCTGGGATTACAGGTAATGAGCCACCATTCCTGGCCTACTTTCCTTTAAGTAAATATGCATTTAATTGGTATTCTGCTTTCATAGGTGTTGGGGATACAAGGAAGAAAACAGAAATCCTTTTGGTTAACAAGCTAAAGTTTCCTGGGAAGAAAGACAAATATATCAAACAATGATAATACTAAGTGAGTGGTGTAGATGAATGTATAGTACAATAGAGTACAAGAAATGTATGCACAACCAGCCATGAAGGCATAGAAGAGGAACACTCACCTCAGACCCTGGGGTTTAGGAAGACTTAAAATGACAGGAAAAAAAAGAGAAGTGAAATGTGGAAGAAAATTCGGCAACCAACAGATTGGGAAAAAATTTTTGCAGTTTACCCATCTGACAAAGGGCTGATATCCAAAATTTACAAAGAACTAAAACAGATTTACAAGAAAAAAACTAACAAGCCCATTCAAAAGTGGGCAAAGGATATGAACAGACACTTTACAAAAGAAGACATACGTGAGGCCAACAAACATATGAAAAAATGCTCATCATCACTGGTCATCAGAGAAATGCAAATCAAAACTACATTGAGATACCATCTCACGCCAGTTAGAATGGCGATCATTAAAAAATCTGGAGACAACAGATGCTGGAGAGGATGTGGAGAAATAGGAACACTTTTACACTGTTGGTGGGAGTGTAAATTAGTTCAACCATTGTGGAAGACAGTGTGGAGATTCCTCAAGGACATAGAAATAGAAATTCCATTTGACCCAGCAATCCCATTGCTGGGTATATATCCGAAGGATTACAAATCGTTCTACTATAAGGACACGTGCACACGAATGTTCATTGCAGCACTGTTTACAATAGCAAAGACCTGGAACCAACCCAAATGCCCATCGACGATAGACTGGATAGGGAAAATGTGGCACATATACACCATGGAATATTATGCAGCCATCAAAAACGATGAGTTAGGGTCCTTTGTAGGGACATGGATGAACCTGGAAACCATCCTTCTCAGCAAACTGACAGGAGAGCAGAAGATCAAACACCGCATGTTCTCACTCATAGGCGGGTGTTGAACAATGAGAACACATGGACACATGGAGGGGAGCACTACACACTGGGGTCAGTTGGGGGGAAATAGGGGAGGGACGGTGGGGGGTGGGAAGCTGGGGAGAGATAGCAAGGGGAGAAATGCCAGAGGTAGGTGATGGGGAGGAAGGCAGCAAATCACACTGCCATGTGTGTTCCTATGCAACAATTTTGCATGTTCTTCACATGTACCCCAAAACCTAAAATGCAATAAAATAAATAAATGGGGAAAAAAAAATTACAAGTGGCTTCTTATGAAGAAGATAAAAAGGTAACAGTGGTGAAGAATGTGCCCCAGAGGGGAAGTAAGAAGCTAGAGCACAGGGCTCAGTGTCTAATTATAACGACCTTAGGGTTAAACCCTACAGGGATTGAAAACTATTAAAGGATTTAAATTCAGAGTGAAATGATTGACTTTGTGACTATAAACACCACTGGAAAGCAAGACTAGGTAGAGAGATGGCCGCTATAACAAATCAGAACAAAAACGGTAAGGATGATGGTTGTGGAGAGAATGGGAGAGATTAATTCTAGATCATGTGATGACAAACTAAACCTAGAAGAGAAAGGAGGTACCAAGCCTGTTCCTTGGGATCCCTGCCTAAGTGACTGGGTATGGTGTTGCTATATAATCTGATAGGAAATGCAAGAGGAAGAAGCTGAAGTAGGGAAGGGAGCAGAAACTCAAATCTGCCTTGTATAATCTGTGGTGTTGGTAGAACATTCTTGCAGCACTGGTCGGTAAGCAGTGAGATATATATAGGTCTGGAACTCCTGTGAGACAACTGTGCTAGGAATATAGAGTTCAGACTTACTGGTATATTAAACAAACAAACAAACAAAATATCCTCAGACTTACTATTCCTAAAGGATAAAGAGCAGATGGACTAGGAGTGATGGAGAAACTAGGGGGAAAAATGTACAGCTCAAATTACGTATAACAGAAGGCTTCTTCATGGACAAAGCATCTTATGAAATTTTAAAAATTCAAATACCAAACTCAGAATCAATAACTACAAAGGGAACACTGACCCCATTTCTCTGGAGTCTATGTCTCAGGAAATAATAAATAAACAATGATAAAGTAAGACATTTCTTAATTCAACCTAGGCATTCCTAGCAGCTGTGCTAGTTTCTGCTGTTAGTAGCACTCTCCCAGCCCGCCCTCATTTTCTTAGAAATATTGGATGGCTAACAGCAGTGGCCTCATATAAAGCCCCTAGAATAAAATAAATAATCTGCTAAAGAAAGACTGCTAATAGCATTAACTGGACCGAAGAGAGAAGCAAAGGTTGAGGTAATGCTAAACCAACACAATGACTGATATTAAGGTACAAAAAAGGAGCAATTGACAACATATGTGCCAAGAATAAAACCTCAAGCTAAATTTTTATTTTTTTTTTGAGACAGAGTCTCCCTCTTGTCACCCAGGATGGAGGTGCAATGGTGCAATCTCGGCTCACTTCAAACTCTGCATCCCGGGTTGAAGCGGGTCCTGCCTCAGCCTCCCAAATAGCTGGGATTACAGGCACCCACCACCACTCCTGGCTAATTCTTGTATTTTTAGTAGAGATGGGGTTTCACCATGTTGGCCAGGATGGTCTTAGCCATCCTGCCTCAGCCTCCCAAACTGCTGGGATTACGGTTGTGGGCCGCTGCGGTTGGCCCTCAAGCTAAACTTTTAATGGTAGTTCTGACAAAGAAGATGCCCAGGGCTGGAAATGAAGAGGCAAGGCATGCCCCCAGATAACTTAGTGTCAAAAGAGGTGGCCTTAAAAATGACTTACACTGCTATGCAGGGGAGCACGGGGACTAGGAGGCCCACCTGAGGCTCAGCCCTAGGCCTCAGCCCACCTACCCGGGGAGTTTCCTGCCTGGGTACTCCCCTTGTCCATGCCTCCAGCCACAAAACAATTCGATTTTTTTTCCCAAAATAAAACCTCGGCTAGCTCTGCCAACTGTCCCCCCACCCAAAAGAAAAAAAAAAAAAAATGGCCTACAATATCCACCATCTGGATTCTTATTACCTCCCTCCTTAGCCCAATCAGCAGAAGTATCCCCTAAAGTAGAACACACATGCCTGCCAAAGCGGTTCAAGCACGGGTTGAGGACACACTCTAGTATCATACTGAGAACACAAGAATTTTCAAAAGATATATAAGGAGACAAAACAGAATTTTTTTTTTTTTGGAGTTGGAGTCTCGCTCTGCCACCTAGGCTGGAGTGCAATGGTGTGGTCTCGGCTCACTGAAATCTCTGCCTCCCGGGTTCAAGCCATTCTCCTGCCTCAGCCTCCCGAGTAGCTGGGACTACAGGCATGTGCCACCACGCCCAGCAAATTTTTTATATTTTTAGTAGAGATGGCGTTTCACCATGTTAACCAGGATGGTCTTGATCTCCTGATCTGGTGATCCGCCTGCCTCAGCCTCCCAAAGTGCTGGGATCACAGACTTGAGCTACCACACCCAGCGGACAAACAAAATTTAAAAGGTACATAATTAAAATTCCAGAAAAACTGGAGTGGACATCACATTTAAACACAATCTAATAATAAAATATTAAACATGCTTTCCAGAGCCTGCGTGCGCATGCACAGAGCGCGCGCGCAGCGGTTGGGCCGTTAGCTGTTCGGCCCTGGGATCCGCCGCGACTCCGCGATCAGCTGGCTCTGAGCCACTAGCCCCGTGAGCACTCGGATTCCAGCCGGCGCCAACGCGCCTGGGGGCATAGCCCGCAGCTGCCAGGCTCACGGCCGGCTGAGCGGGACCCCGCCTCTGCCTCAGCCACCATCGCCGCCGCCGCCTCCTCTTCCTCAGCCGGCGGCGGCCCGGGCCCAGCAACCGTGGCCGAAGACTACTGGGACCCGCGCCTGCGACGAACAGAAGAAGGAGATCGCGCGGCCTCACCCCGGGCCGCCGCCCCAGGCGTCGCCTCGTCGGCCCCACAGCTCTGAGGTTGCTCGAGCGCCCCCGCCGATCGCCATGGATCGGATGAAGAAGATCAAACGGCAGCTGTCAATGACACTCCGAGGTAGCCGAAGCATAGACAAGACCAATGGTGCCACTGAGCAGATAGGCCTGGATGAGAGTGGTGGTGGTGGTGGCAGTGACCCTGGAGAGGCCCCCACACGTGCTGCTCGTGGGGAACTTCGCTCTGCACCAGAGACTGTGCACGAGGACTTGAAGATGGGGTCTGATGGGGAGAGTGACCAGGCTTCAGCCACATCCTCGGATGAGGTGCAATCTCCAGCGAGACTGCGCATGCAAAACCATCCCCCATGCAAGATCTCCACCGAGGACATCCACAAACACCTATCGCTACCAGCTGACATCCGGCTACCTGAGGGCTACCTTGAGAAGCTGACCCTCAATAGCCCCATCTTTGACAAGCCACTCAGCCGCCGCCTCCGTTGTGTCATCCTGTCTGAGATTGGCTTTGGGAAACTGGAGACTTACATTAAGCTGGACAAGCTGGGCGAGGGTACCTATGCCACCGTCTACAAAGGCAAAAGCAAGCTCACAGACCACCTTGTGGCGCTGAAGGAGATCAGACTGGCACATGAAGAGGGGACACCATGCACTGCCATCCGGGAAGTGTCTCTGCTCAAGGATCTCAAACACGCAAACATTGTTACGCTGCATGACATTATCCACACGGAGAAGTCCTTCACCCTTGTCTTTGAGTACCTGGACAAGGACCTGAAGCAGTACCTGGATGATTGTGGGAACATCATCAACATGCACAACGTGAAGCTGTTCCTGTTCCAGCTGCTCCGAGGCCTGGCCTACTGCCACCGGCAGGAGGTGCTACACAGAGACCTCAAGCCCCAGAACCTGCTCATCAACGAGAGAGGAGAGCTCAAGCTGGCTGACTTTGGTCTGGCCCGGGCCAAGTCAATCCCAACAAAGACGTACTCCAATGAGGTGGTGACACTGTGGTACCGTCCCCCTGACATCCTGCTTGGGTCCACGGACTACTCCACTCAGATTGACATGTGGGGTGTGGGCTGCATCTTCTATGAGATGGCCACAGGCCAGCCCCTCTTCCCGGGCTCCACGGTGGAGGAACAACTGCATTTCATCTTCCGCATCTTAGGAACCCCAACTGAGGAGACGTGGCCAGGCATCCTGTCCAATGAGGAGTTCAAGACCTACAACTACCCCAAGTACCGACCCGAGGCCCTTTTGAGCCATGCACCCCGACTTGATAGTGACGGGGCTGACCTCCTTACCAAGCTGCTGCAGTTTGAAGGTCGAAATCGGATATCCGCAGAGGATGCCATGAAACATCCATTCTTCCTCAGTCTGGGGGCGCGGATCCACAAACTTCCTGACACTACTTCCATATTTGCACTAAAGGAGATTCAGCTACAAAAGGAGGCCAGCCTTCGGTCTTCATCAATGCCTGACTCAGGCAGGTCAGCTTTCAGCATGGTGGACACCCAGTTCTAAATCACAGACCGAGGCCCCAGCAGGCAGTGGCTGGAGGGATGCCACACCCTTCACAGGGCAGCCCCCAACTACATCTTCCCTGCTTACTCTCTGCCTACCTGCCTGACCCATGTTCGCCTGCCCGCTTGTCCCCTGCTGCCTGCCCAAACACCCGACTATTAGCCTGTCAACCCACCCATTGGCCTGTCTGCTGGGTTTTAACATAGCACTCATCACTCCTTCAAAACAACAAAAAAATTAAACATATTGATATGAAAAATAATTATTCTAAATTAATAAAATAATAGAAGATGATGATAGATTAGGTAACTTGTTTCATAGACATGTGTCAGGCTGTTTTATTCAAAGGCCTGCAATCTAGATGAATTAAATAATAAAACGAACACGGGGCTAAGATGGAAGATTGAGGAATTCTAAGAATGCATATGAAAAGACAGACAAATAGAGAGGTAAAAGTAAATGTCCATCTCCAAGGAGTTGCATGAGGACAGTGAAGACAGAACACAGGGAGAGAAAATGATCAAAGAAATAACAAAAAAATGTTTCCTAGAATTCAAGATTCAGGGCCCAATAAATGCTAAAAAATGGTACGTAAAAAGATCCCCAACTAAACATACCCTTTTTTAAAACCTCAGGACTTCAAGGAAAAAACAAAACAAAACCCAGAAAATGCTAAAAGTTTCTAAACAGAAAAGCCAGGTTATGTGCAAATAAATGAGAATTATATTGACAATGAACAACTAATTAGCAATATTACAAATCTTCAATATCTTCAAATTTTGGGTAAAATGTGATTATGAAATTATAATTTTTACTCAGCCCATTATTTAAGTCAATAAAATACATAATTAGGCCAGGTGTGGTGCTTCATGTCTGTAATCCCTGCTCTTTGGGAGGCTAAGGCGAAGGGATTGCTTGAGCTCAGGAGTTTGAAACCATTGTGTGCAACATGGCAAAACCCTCTCTCTACAAAATAGAAGGCAAAACAAAAAAAACCCCAAACTGCAAAACAATAGTTAGTTGAATCAACTGTCGAAACATAAAAGAAAAAAAACAAAACTCTACAATAACAGTATGGAGTCAAAACCCCACAAATAAAATATATTTTTAAAAAGCAAGAATTAGCTTCAGAGGAAAAATAAAAAAGGAACGATAATCATACTGTACTACTTGACTCTATAGTGAATAACTAGTTACAAAGTCAAAGCGATGTAAGCATTAATCACTGACATGACTCTAACATAAATTCTTGGGAGGCTAGGCATTTGGGGAGGTAACATAAAAAAACTACATCTTCATCTATAAGAAAGTCAATAGAAATTATAAAATATTGATAAATTGAAAATAACAGTATATCACAATACAATAAATTTAAATTTAGATGATACTGTGGTGCCATTTTCTACCTGTTACACTAGCACAAGCCCAAGGTCTGAAGACACACATTGCTCGTGAGTGTAAACTGATATGGACAGACATTTTGACAATTATCAATCAATGTCATAAATGTATGCACTCAGTATTCCAGCTTAGAACTTTACTCCTCAGATTTCTAGGCATAGTTTGTAAAATGACATTTACATGAGACTGCTCACTTTGTAAAGGCCAATGACCAAAACATGAGCTACAAACATGAAAGAAACTTCATTGTGCACCTTTTATATTTATTTATTTGTTTTATTTTTTATTTTTTGAGATGGAGTCTCACTCTGTCGCCCAGGCTGCAGTGCAGTGGAGCCATCTCGGCTCACTGCAACCTCCGCTTCCCTGGTTCAAGCGATTCTTCTGCCTCACCCAGCTAATTTTGTGTATTTTTAGTAGAGATGGGGTTTCATTGTGTTAGCCAGGATGATCTCAATCTCCTGACCTTGTGATCTACCCGCCTCAGACTCCCAAAGTGTTGGGATTACAGGTGTGAGCCACAAATATTTATTTTTTAACATGTGAATGCATTTATTGTTTACATGAAAGAGAAAAATAACTATATAAACATACTGTCTGGAGTAGGAAGACAAATCCAATAAGGAGCTAGAAAGATGAAAATTGAGTGCCTTTGGGAAGCCACATTGTGGCTGATGGAGCAGCAGAGCCAGGTAACAGGAACATTTTTATTATGAGTTGTCCATACAACTTGTTTTACCCAGGTGTGTGTATTACTCTGTTTACAAATTTCAAAAGTAATGGCAAAAACAAAAAAATGACAAAAGAAAAACAGGGCAGTTTGTGGCAGTTACATCACAAAATGGGCTGAAATGATTAAATGGATTTTAAAGGATATTGCTTCAACACCCGTAATATACAGTAGTTGGAAATGGCTAGTGGTTATAGAAATTGTAGGTATATGAAAATCAGTGGGGGAGGAATTTTACGAAAGATGCATTTTCATAAGCAGTAATGAAAGTGTGATGTTAGCTTTTTAAAAAATGTTTAAAATATGAAGAATGAGGCCGGGCACGGTGGCTCATGCCTGTAATCCCAGCACTTTGGGAGGCTGAGGTGGATGGATCACTTGAGGTCAAGAGTTCAAGATCAGCCTGGCCAACATGGCAAAACCCAGTCTCTAATAAAAATACAAAAAACAGCTGGGCATGGTGGTGGGCACCTGTAGTCTCAGCTACTCAGGAGGCTGAGACAGAAGAATTGCTTGAACCCAGGAGGTGGTACTTACAGTAAGCCAAGATTGTGCCACTGCACTCTAGCCTGGGTGACAGAGTGAGACTTCGTCTAAAAGAAGAGGAAAAGAAAATATGAAGAATGAGTGTATAACATTAGGAGAAAATACTGACATGAGAAAAGGGGTCCTTTTATAGGGAGTTAACATGGCAGAAAAAAGCTCTAACACACACTGCATAAAATAGCAAATTAAAAATGCACACAGTGCAATCCCATAAAATTTTAATACATATAATATACATACATAAGTATAGAGTACATAGAAAGTGATTTTATTTCATATTATACTGTGTTTCTGAGACTTTTATATCTTACCTGTATAAAAGAAAAATGTTGAACAACTATATTCCATTTTATGTCAATAAAAATGAAAACTTAGAGCAGAGCTTGAAACTGGAAGCCCATCTCCTACTTCATTTTTGTCTACCTATAAACCATTCTCTACAAAGCAGTCACAGTGATACTGGGTCAATCAGAGCACACCATTCCCTGATCCAATGGCTGCCCACTAAAGATAAATCCACTTTTTTTTTTTTTTTGAGATGGGGTCCCATGCTGTCTTTTAGGCTGGAGTGCAGTGGCGCTATCTCAGCTCACTGCAACCTCCACCTCCCCACTCAAGCGATTCTCCCACCTCAGCCTCTCAAGTAGCTGGGATTACAGGCATGTGCCATAACGCCTGGCTAACTCGTTGCCATAAATCCACTTTTTCCCAGTGCCTTCAATGCCATAACTGGGCCAGGCCCTGCCCACCACCTCTTCTCAGTCTGTTCTTACATGCACCCTGTGGGTCTACCACATTCCTCCTTACAGGTCTTTGGGTCTCTTGTGTGTTTCTCATTGCCTGGAATGTTCTTCCCCTCCCTAGCCACCTGCTTAAACTATTGATCCCTTAGCTCCCAGTTTAATGTCACTTCAGAGGCTCTCCCTAAGACACATTCGCAACCCGCATCCCATCACATGCCTTCGATCTCTTAGTGTTCCATCCTTCATAGGACTTACCAACTGTATAGTAATACTCCAAAGAATTACATCATAAATGATGTTTAAGGGAGATGTTACTTGCAACATCTAACTTGAGCTTGAAAAACAATGGCAACAATCTAATTTTTACTCTATTTCATGCATTAGATAGACTCATTTTAGGGCAGTATCTGTGGGATCTAGGAGTGTTAATAAATTTAAAAGAAATTAAAGTTAAAAAAGAATTGGTGGGAAATTTTAGACACTGAGGATGAGAAGAGAAACTTTTCTGAGACAGGGTCTCACTCTGTCGCCTAGGCTGCAGCCTGGAGATCTTCGCGCACTGTAGCATCAACCTCCCTGGCTCAGGTGATCCTCCCACCTCGGCCTCCCACTTATTAGCTGGAACTACAGGCATGTGCCATCAGGCCTGAGTAATTTTTTATACTTTTTGTAGAGGGCGTTTTGTCATGTTGCCCAGGCTGGTCTCCAGCCCCTGGGCTTAAGTGATCCTCCTACCTCTGCCTTCCAAAGTGTTAGGATAACAGGAAGGAGACACTGCGCCAGGCCCAAGAGAAATTTAATACGGTCATGGCTTGTTTCTAAACTAGGAGACAGGAACAACTTTAATACTGACAAAAATGGGAATATAAGAAAGGAACTTAAAAAGGAAAAGAATTTTAAGCTTATCAAAATAGAAAGGAGAGTTGAACAGCACTAAATGTTTAACAACAGCTCCTCCTACAAGTGGACATATATAGCATGCATTCTCAGGGGCAATAATGTCCCCAAGGGGTGAGAATTGGTTTGTAGGGGGGACAATAAATCTTTATCTTTTTAATTTTCCTTTTTTTTGAGATGCCGTCTCACTCTATTGCCCAGGCTGGAGTGCAGTGGTGTGATTTCGGCTCACTATAACCTTTGCCTCCCAGGTTCAAATGATTCTCCTGCCTCACCCTCCAGAGTAGCTGGGATTACAGGCATCCGCCATCATGCCTGGCTAATTTTTGTATTTTTAGTAGAGATGGGGTTTCGCCATGTTGGCCAGGCTGGTCTTGAACTCCTAACCTCAGGTGATCTGCCCACCTCAGCCTCCCAAAGTGCTGGGATTACAGGCATGAGCCACTGTACCTGGCTGAACAAATCTTACATATTATGCTTGTTTGGGACCCACAAAAACAATTCTACCTAACAAAATCTTATTCCTTTATATGTAATTTCTCTAAAGGAGAAATTTAATTTGTCTCCTTTTGGCAGGGAGAGAGTAATGATGAAGAACAAGGCTGAGAAACACTGATGATATAGTGACTTAAAACCAAAGAGTCCTTTGGGATTTCACATTAGAAAAAAGACAGAAGCCAGAGAATCTGCAGGGAAGAGGACTAAGAGACACGCTGGAGGAAACAGAAAAACTATTTCATACATGACAAAGAATTTCAAGAGAAGGTCACCACTATAGAAGCCATCAGTAAAACTGATAAGAGTAAATATGCTGAAAGAAAAATTTAAAAAGGAACAAACTGAAAGAGACAAAAGTTCAGTGGTAACCTCCAAGGGGGCAATTTTGTTATAAGAAGGGAGCACAGGTGCTGGGTTTACATAAAGAACGTGCAAAGGCCTGGTTTACCACCTGGAGGTAATGACTTTGCCCTGTAGCACTCTCCTTACTCCCTGGATTAGCTGAAAATAGAAATTGAAAGGCCAGTTACTGAGGGAAGAAAACCAGGGCCCCCTGTGGATTGAGGGAGGGAAAAACCCTGAAAGCTACCATGATTGCACATTTTTCAGTGTGTGTGTGTTTTGTTTTTAAACAGGGTCTCACTGTCGTCAGGGCAGGAGTGCAGTGATGTTGTCTCAGCTCACTGCAACTTCAGCCTTCCAAGCTCAAAAGATCCTCCCACCTCAGCCTCCTGAGTAGCTGGGATTACAGGTAACTGCCACCATGTCTGACTCGTTTTTTAATATTTTGTAGTCACAAGGTTTCGCTGTGTTGCCCAGGCTGGTGTTGAACTCATGAGCTCAAGTGATCTGCCTGCCTTGGCCTCCCAAACTGCTGGGATTACAGGCATGAGCCACTGTGCCCGGCCACTTTTCAGTGTTTTTTTTTGTAGAATGTCTGCTTTTGGCTACAAAATGGCAATTTCACATGGTTCAATCTAGTAGGTACATATTCATCTCTCCATCTAATTAAAATTCCTTATCAACATATTTTTTAATGGCTACACGCTTTTCTGTGATCCATGACAATTTGCCTGACCAATCCCATGATACATTTAGTGAGTAAATAATTTTTTCACTATTTTAAATATTTCAATAATAAGTATCTTTGTTCACAATTTTCAGTTGGAGTTACTGATTATTGCCTTAGAACAGATATCTTAAAAAATGATGAAAACGTGGTGGCTCAAGCCTGTAATCCCAGCACTTTGGGAGGCCGAGGCGGGTGGATCACAAGGTCAAGAGATCGAGACCATCCTGGTCAACATGGTGAAACCCCGTCTCTACTAAAGCTACAAAAAATTAGCTGGGCATGGTGGTGCGTGCCTGTAATCCCAGCTACTCAGGAGGCTGAGGCAGGAGAATCACTTGAACCCGG